>NC_091065.1:170683789-171013789 GCF_000393655.2 Nicotiana sylvestris
TCTCCCGAGAATCTAATCAGTAGTCCCAAAGAAATGTGCAGGGGGGAATCTCCCGGGAATCTAACCCGTAGTCCCAATTTAAAACACAGAGCAGCAACACAAGAATATTAAATTAAACGCTAATTTCGTACCAAGTAAACATTTACTTCTAGCCTAACATGTTTCACGTAATGCAATTCAGGCAATTTAAGCAAATAGGCAATTAAGTCAACTAAACATGCCTTTCTAGACTAGCAACATGCTAAATTCACAAATAGAATAAAACAAGAAAAGAACTCAATTGAAATATTTAAGGAAAAACCGGATTTTCAACAATTAGCTCAAGTGCGCGCTTGTCACCTCACGTACAGGGCATTTCAATTATCAAATATAGCACATCCTAAGGGGAAAGGTCCCCCACACAAGGTTAGACAAGCCACTTACCTCGAACCGGCTCAAAATCAACTAGAAACCACGCTTTTGCCACGAGTAACCGGCTCCAAATGGCCCAAATCTAATTAATTCAATTGCATATCGTAAATATCATCTCAAATAAATGATCCTATGTTTTAATTCAAAGCTAATACGCGAAATTATGGAAAATGACCAAAACGCCCCTCGGGCCCAAGTCTCGAAATCGGTAAAAATTTATATTCCCAGAAACCTCACACTCTCACGAGTCTAACCATACAAAAATTATACAATGCCGACACTATTTGGTCCTTTAATTCATCATTCTACATTTTTGAAAGGTTTCACAATTTTCTTCCCAAATTCCCTCTCAAATCACGAATTAAATGATGAATTCAGTGTTAGATTCATGTATTCTAGCCAAATCTGAGTTAAAATCACTTACCCCGATGAATTTCTTGAAAAACCTTCGAATAATCGCCAAAATCCGGGATCTCTAGGTCAAAATATTAAATAAAACCCAAAACCTCGTATTTATAGGTATCCCTCAGGTTTCCAGCTACTGCGGGCCGCACCAAAACTCACGCGGTCCGCGCAAGCCAGTGCAGTTCGCGCAAAGGCAACGTGCAGCCGCACAAGCCTCCCTCTGCAGTGACAGGCTTTAGTATTTTGGCCATAACTTTTGCTACAGATGTCCCAATTGCTATTTCTTTACCTTTCTGGACCTAGACACGAAGAGATACAACTTTTGTTTTTGAATCACCTCAAAATTCCTTGTAGATAAAAAGATATGAGCTTCCGAAGTAGGACCAGCGGGAGGGCCCTTCACCGCGGTCGCGCCCCACTTTGTGCGGTCCGTGCGATGCCTACTGCGGCCGCGCCCGCTTTTGTGCGGTCTGCACAGAACTCAACTCGGGCGCACTAATTTTTTTGCGGACCGCATGAGTGAGTTCTGGGGCTTGCAGCCCCTGTAGACCTGCTACAACTATGAATTTTTGCACTAAAACATCCCGGAACCTACCCAGAACTCCCAGAACTTCAAACCAATTATACCAACACATCCCATGACATCGTTCAAACTTGATCAACACTTGGGAATGCTTATAACAACATCAAATCACCAATTTCACATAGGATTCAAGCCTAAGAACTCCAAGAACTCTTAAATTATATTTTCGATCAAAAACTATATCAAATCTCGTCCGAATGACCTGAATTTTGCACACACATCCCAAATGACAAGACGGGGCTACTGAAACTTCTGGAATTCCATTCTGACCCTCGGATCAAAATCTCACTATCGGACCGGAAACTTCAAAAATTCAAACTTCGGCATTTCAAGCCTAAATTAGCTACGGACCTCTAAAATACATTCCGAACACGCTCCCAGCCCTAAATTTACCTAACGGAGCTAACGGAACCGTCGGATTTCCATTCCGAGGTTGTCTCCCCATTGTTCCGACTTCGGTCAACTTTATAA
This sequence comes from Nicotiana sylvestris, assembly GCF_000393655.2. NCBI lineage: Eukaryota > Viridiplantae > Streptophyta > Magnoliopsida > Solanales > Solanaceae > Nicotiana > Nicotiana sylvestris. Next base: position 170,685,660 of record NC_091065.1, read on the forward strand.
CACTTAAGCTCTCATTTAGGGACTAAGTGTCCCAAAACTCCTCAAAACTCAAAATCGAGCATCCCGGAAAATCACATTAGCAGAAATAAACTTGGGGAAAGCAGTTAATAGGGGGTTGGTGCATTAATTCTTAAGACGATCGGCCGGGTCGTCACAGAGTGCGTATTGGACGTGGATCACACACCACTTGTAGGCTGAAGCTGTAAGCACAACATGTCACATCATCAACCGGTTCTTAATTAGACCTATTCTCAAAAGATTTCATATGAACTATGGAAAAATAAAAGACCCAACATCAGCTATTTCCATCCTTTTGGGCAAATGTTCCATCCACAACAATAGAAAAGACAATCTTGGTAAGTTTGATCAAAAAAGCAATGAAGGTATTATTCTTGGATACTCTCCATCCAGTAGAGCATATAGAGTTTTCAATAAACGTACTCTATCTATTGAAGAATCTATACATGTTGTATTTGTGGATACTAACCCTCGCTCAAGGAATGAAAAACTTCTTGAAGATGAGGAAATTTCCATAGTACCAAAGACTGTCAATACAGGTGAAAACACTCGTGATGAGGTGACTGATCAGCAGGATCAGTCGATTGACAGTCGCGAAGATAACCTGGAGTTTCCTATAGTTGAACAATTAAGTCCCATTGCAAAAGAGCCAATATAAATCCTTGCCCACTAAGAGAAAGTGTTCTAGAGGGAGAGAGTGATCCTCACCAAGTCACTACTCAATCCTTGCCCAAATCTTTGAATATTATCAAGAAAAGTTGCTAAGCCTTCATCCTAAGAGGTAAGAACTTGTGCCCTAATCTTTGATTTCGAAATTCCTACTAGAATAAGTAATTAACAAGTGGGTTCATGGGTATAAGGATTGATTATCTTGCATACATGTTTGATAAAAGGGTATGGGGAGATTGTGAGCTAAAAATATAACAAATGTGGGGTAGGATGATAGAATCTCTCACCAAAAAGGTCCTAAAATCATAATGCACACTTAGTGCTTGATAATGTGCCCACATGAGCTAGAATCTTGATTATCCCTCTAATTCTTGGTTCAATTCTTAATTCTCATAAAATAGATCGAAGTTGATAGGAGTTCTGGAATTATTGAAAGAATTTAAGGAAAGCTCTATTGAGGTATATATGGCTAAAACCCGCTCTTCTTAGAAATTGAGCTCCCATGGTGTCCATGTAAATGTTGTAAGTCCGAAATTTGATTGATATAGTACTTGTTATTTCAAATAAATTGGTGTTGCAAGAATATATGTGAAAGGTGTGTCTCAATATGTTCAATATGATATTCTTGGTAAATTGAGAATGTGTGAAGAATGTGAACTATGTGCTAAAATGCCTAGATTTCAAGCCAAGTTTAAATTGTGATTATTATGCCAAACTATGTGAATTCCTCTCTATGCTTACAACTTGAATTGCTCTAGTCCCATTATCTTAAATTGCAAGATTAATATTGAAAGTGGAAATGATGTGAAATGTGGCGGAAAAGAATTGAGTTATGATATGTGGCCTAGTGCCAAGTATAATGTGATAATTACGGCCCCAAGTGCTGATGAACTGATATATGTGTGAACAAAAATTGAAGTGAGATGATTTATGGAAAAGGGAAACGTCTTGGTAAGACGGCTTAGCTAATCGGGCCGTGATCGGACGCCATGTTACAAACATGGTGGTATTGTGTTGATATTGAAATCGGAAAGTGAGATGAAATTGTGATTGAGGTATATGTCTCAAATGAGGTAGCTTAGTCGATTGGGACGTGATTGGACTCTGCGCAAGAAAGTGGTGGTATTGTAAATGATGATGCAACAGTACGAAATGTCCCAACCTAAAGTTATGAAAATTATGTGAAAGCTATGTGATCCTCTTTTTATCTGATGATGTGGTGATTGTTTAAAGCTTTTGTTGATCCTTATGATTTCTTTGTTCTTGTGTGGTTGTTCTTTCTAATGATATGGTGTTTAGTTAAATATACTAGTATTATTCCATGGTACTAACATCCCTTTTGCTGGGGGCGTTACATCTTTGAATGGATGTAGGTGGTTCCATAGAAGACAGTGCCGATCACAGGTAGCAGAGCATCCTCCTCTTAGCAATCTCGATAAGCTCCTTTTTCTTCCAGGGGTTATGCAGTATATCCTTTTTTATAAATTATCACTTTTTAAGGTATAGCCGGGGTCTTGTTGCCGGCATTATCGTAACTGTCTTTTGTATCTTTAGTGGCTCCGTAGACGTTTGTGTGGGTTATGTACGGGTATTGGACGGGTCACTGGACTATGTTGTAATTCTAAACTCTTGTTCTTCTAAACTATAATTGTATGAACTTTAGGGAACATAACTATGGTTTAAGGGTTGTAATATAAAATGAACTAGTGATATTGTATGTACGATCTTTCCTACTGTTTAAATTAATAAAAGCATGGTTTCTTGATCATAGTGAGTTGCGTAGAAAGTATCCAAAAAGGCTTTCTCGGTTGGGTTGACTTGGTTGAGCACCGATCGTGCCTCCCGAGGTTGGGGCTTGACAGTATGAAAGGTTAAGTTCATTCCTAGTCAAACATGGGTTTGATAGAGGAAATATTGATACTACTCTCTTTATCAAACAATCAACTGAAGGCAATTTAGTTATACAAATTTATTTAGATGATATTATTTTTGGCAGTACTAACCCTGTGTTGTGCAAGGACTTTTCAAACATCATGAAAGGTGAATTTGTAATGAGTATGAGGGGAGAATTAACTTTCTTCCTTGGGCTACAAATCAAGCAAGTATAGAAAGGAACTTTCATTAGTCAAACAAAATACACAAAAGAGCTCATCATTGGCATGTCTAATGCCAAGACCATAGGGACTCTTATGGGTCCATCAGCTACCCTGGATGAAGATAAAGATGGTAAGAGTGTTGATGAAACAATGTATCGAGGTATGATTGGATATCTACTCTATCTTACGGCTAGTCGACCTTATATTATGTTTAGTGTTTGAAAATGTACAAGATATCAGTCAGCTCCCAAAGAATCCCACTTGACTGCAGTTAAACGTATTATTAGATATCTGATAGGAAAAGTCGACTATGGATTATGGTACGAAAGTTTAAATGTCTTTGATCTCAAAAGTTTTTTAGATGCAGACTTTTCAGGTTATAAAATTACCATAAAAAGCAAAAGTGGAATATGTCAATTACTTGGAAAATCTCTTATATCCTGGCACAACAAGAAATAAAGTTGTGTTACCTTAGCTACTACTGAAGCTGAATATTTGGCTATAGGCAACTGTTGCACACAAGTTCTATAGAGTATGCATCAACTATTAGACTATGATTACGTCTTAGTTGTGTTCCTATTATGTGTGATAACACTAGTGCTATTTGCCTTTTAAAAAATTTTGTGCATCATTTCGGGCTAAGCATATTAAGATTAAGCATCATTTTATACGTGATCATATTGCTAAAGGTGATATTGTGTTAGAATTTATCAATACTGAAAATTAGTTAGCAGATATTTTTACAAAATAATTACTTGAATAGAGATCTGTTTCCTTCGTGACAAAATTTGTATTTGTTTAATTCCCATCTAATTTTTCTGAAGTTATCTATTTTAGAAAATTTTCCATAATTGATCTTCATGATTTAGGCCATAAATATATCTAATTATTTAATTACCATGTACATTCATTTATGACCTGACTGACAGTGGGCTTGCAGAAGGCAACTTTTTAGTTTCCTTTCACACATCTCTCCAGAATCGAGGCATCCGTTCACCCCTTTTTAATCTCTCATCTCTCGGTCATATCTCCCACTATCTCAAAAAAAACCATTCTCTCTCTCTCTCTTCTCTCTCTTAATCATGGACTAAACCAAACCCTCTTCATCCTTCTCCATGCCTAGAAGAAGCCATCACTTCAAGAAAAACCATCAAATCGATGATCCTGTAGATGTAGAGTCTTCAGTAAGTACAGATCATCAACTATTTGAGGAGGAATCTAGTGATTCTCAAGAAGAAATTCTTATCGCTCAAAAGATACTGGAAAACATTAAATGGAGTCCATCACCAAACAATCATCTCATAGGAGAGGAAAAACACAAATAATAATGTTTGGGCCTGAAGACAAGATGAATTTCTATGGTCCCGAAGAGAAGGCAAAGTTTGTCACTTTCAAAGGGAAGTAGATTGTTTATGGTCCCACTGTAAGTTTGAAAACTATGAAAAACTCTCACTATGATGTTATCTCTGTGTTTGAAACTCAAAAACTTGTCTCCCTATTTGCTATTGTTGGTGACATTGTACATGAAGAGCATGTACGTATGTTTTATGCTATTTGTTTGTGAATGATAAAGATGATTTAGAATCCATGGTTATGGGAACTCGCATTATTCTTGACACTTATTAGTTTGAGAAAATCTTTGCAACAAAGTTTGTTGGGTATAGTTTCTTTGTGCAACATTCTTGGCCTAATAATTTTGAAGTGTCGTTTGAGGAAGCAAAAAGTGTTTTGTCTGAAAATCCCCTGACATTGGACCCAAAAATTTGAAATTTGAGCATCGTGTACCAGCCTACATTATTGCCACCACCTTGCTATCCCATATTGGTTCACTCAGCACCTTGTCTCTCCGAGATGTATTTGTCTTGTACTGTCTTGTGAATAGAAAGACTGTTAATTTATTTGCTTGGGTGTGTCAGTACATGCTTGAAAGCATCAGGGTTGTCTCATTTTCTGCTAACAGTTTACCTTATGGTTTACTAATCTCTTACATCTTGCAAGTTATGAAAGTAGATTTCTCTCCCTATGCACCTAAAACCATCTCCAGCACATATGACAAGACTGCCTTTGCCATGATAGGGTACACCTTGGTTGAAGGAACCTAGTTCAAGAAAGACAAAGCACTGGAATCCACTCCTCAACAGGGCATTGTAGGGATTAAATCTGAAGCTAGCAAATCCTCTTCCTCACATTAGTTGCTACTAATGCAGCAAAATATTGCAGATATCAAGGAATTGCTAACCTCTATGCAGGAACAGGTGGACAAGATCAGGGAAGTAACTAAGGAAACTGGAGCAGATGTGGCCAGGTTAAGGATCACTCTCCAAGCCACAAAGAGGCAAGGAATCAGGGCTATGCAGGATGTCACTAAGAAGCTGACTAAAGTCACCAAGGAGATTGAGGCCTACTATTACGTGTCATGTTATTTAAACAATCTTTTTATTTATTTTTTGTGTTAGGTGTTAAAACTTTTATTTTGGCAATGTCTGGATGGGCATGTAGTCGACTATATCTGGTATAACTGCTAGTCGTATATATTTTTTTCCTACTTAACTAGTATTATTATTAGCTACTATTCTCTTCTTGCTCTTTTTGATTAATGTCAAAGGGGGAGAAGCAAAAGGGTACCAAGACAAGGGGAGCATGCAAACAAACACGGATCACAAAGCTAGGGAGAGCAGAAGTACACACGTAAAGGGAAGTACAACAATAACAACAGCCTAGTGTAATCCCACAAGTGGGGTCTGGGGAGGGTAATGTGTCTGCAGACCTTACCCCTACCCCGAGGGGCAGAGAGCCTGTTTTCAGGAGACCCTCGGCTCAAGAAGGCGACAAAAAGATGATATATTAGTACCATCAATAGAATCCTAATAAAATAACAGCAATATAAGAAATACGAAATAGATGGAAATTACAACAATAACCAGCAGATAAAGCCCTGCATCAGTAAATAACCACTAGCATCCTAAAACTAAATCCTAACTGGCTAGTCCCACTCTGGTGCGCCGTAGAAATATTCACTACTTCCTCCTAACCTACAACCTTAATTCTCGACCTCCACAATTCTCTGTCAAGGGCCATGTCCTCAATAATCCTAATTCGCGCGTTGTCCTGCCTGATTACCTCTCCCCAATACTCCTTGGGCCACCCTCTACCTCTCCTTGTGCCCACCATAACCAGTCGCTCACACCTCCTCACCGGTGCATCAGTGCTCCTCCTCTGAATGTGCCTGAACCATCTGAGTCTTTTTTCCCGCATCTTGTCCTCCATGGGGGCCACGCCCACCTTCTCCCAAATATTTTCATTCCTAATCCTATCTATCTTAGTATGCCCGCATATCCACCTCAACATCCTTATCTCTGCTACTTTCATCTTCTGGATGTGTGAGTTCTTAACCGGCTAACACTCAGTCTCGTAAGACATGGCATGCCTAACCACTGCTCTATAAAACTTACCTTTTAGTAACAGTGGCACTTTCTTGTCACACAGGACTCCCAACGCTAACCTCTACTTCATCCACCCCAACCCTATACGGTGTGTGACATCCTCGTCGAACCTCTACTTCTCCAAGCTCAAGCTCGAGCTCCCATGGCGACTTTCTTTCTCGACGACCAGCGTCTTCTTCGTCGCTACTGCTTCTGCTTCGTCAACCACGAACAACTCTAAGCCTCTGCCATTTTTCTCCTCCATTGAGCTCGTTTCTATTGCTGCTGCTACGTCTTGGTCGTCAACCCGTCGCCATGGCTAGCTTGTTGCTGCTTCATCTCCTCCACATGACTAGCAGCTCCGCCAACAACCATCCCAGCTCGTTGCTACTACCTTCAGCTACCTCGACTGCTTCTGCTTCACCTCACTGTCATCAGTCACAACCCCGATAACGGAACCACTAGGATTAAGTTGCCATCAGGATCCAAGAAGATTGTTCCCATTGGGTGTCGTGCCATGATTGGTCAAGTAGCTGGAGGAGGACGTACTGAGAAGCCAATGCTTAAGGCCGATAATGCATACCACAAGTACCGGGTAAAGAGGAACTGCTGGCCCAAGGTTCGTGGTGTTGCTATGAATCCTGTGGAGCATCCTCATGGTGGTGGTAACCATCAACATATTTGTCATGCTAGTACTGTCCGTCGCGACGCACCACCTGGCCAAAAGGTCGGTCTTATTGCTGCAAGGAGAACTGTTCATCTTCGTGGCCAAGCTGCTTCTGCTGCTCCTGTTACATCCAGCCTCGTCGAGTTGCAGTGCGTCGAGGTTGTCATTCGAACCCAATCCCTTTTAATATGGTAGGATTCTGACCTATGTTTGTGTTGTTGTTAGCTTTCGTTCATCTTCTGTTCAATTCTCGTTCCAGGTAAAATTAAACGTTTGGTTTATTCTGATTTTTCTCCTTCTTTGTATCGTTGCATATTTCAAGTTAGGAAGTTCAAATGTTTGGTTTAAACTGTGGCTTTTCCCATGAGTGTTTATTATTGTATTGGTTCAAATGGTTTCGTTTTGTGTATTGTTTGGTTTCCTGTTTTTTGTTGTTCATCATATGAGTTTCAGTTTGCATTTTCGTTCCCGTTAATTGTGATTCATGTTGTTCCAGCTTACTTTTGTTGTTAATATTGTTGTCTCCTTGCTCGTTCATTTTTTGTCTAAGTTAACCAGGATTGGTTCCCAATATGGTTAACTTATTCCCATTAGTTTGATGTTGTTCAATCTGTGTTCATGTGATTTGTTGTTTGAATTTGTTTAGAAATTGGTTATATTTACTATATTTTGGTTGGAATTGATTAGGTGAATTGGTTATAGCTGATGGGGCAGTTTGGTAAATTGCAGTACGTTCAGGGGTAAATGGTAATTTCAGTAAGGTCGGAGGGGTATTTTTGGAATTGAACATTTGAACAATTTTTTAATCTGAGTGTTTTGTCCACTAGGCATTAACAATATTAAAATAATACATTGTGGGGGACAAGACATAAATTAGTGGGGGACAAGACATAATGTAGTGGGGGGAATAATGTAATTGTTTAAGTTAAGCATGAGGGACAAGATATAGTGGGGTGGGGTTGATGTATTTGTTTAATGTAGTGGAGGACAAAACATGTGAGCATGAGGGACAAGGGTTTAAAATAAAGAAGACATAGGGTAATGGGGGAACAAAGCATGCAATTAGGGGAATATTTCGGGTTGGAGATTCAAGACAAGAGTCTTGTTATAAATAGAGTCATTTGACACATTTTAAAAGGACTGGAACTTGAAAGAACTTAGAGGATTTTTGGGGAGAACATTTTTGAGAAAGGAATACATTCTGAAAATTTGAAAAGAGTGTGGTAGAGTTTAAAAAGAGAAAACAAAAAAAGTGAGAAACGAGTTTAGTTTCGGGTTTAATACACGTGGGTTTGAGTATGTTTGTGGTGATGTGGTTTGTTGTTGTTTAAGTCTTTTACAAACTTTTGGATTTGTTCTATCGAGCTTGCTTGATTTTCTTCAAATTTTTATGGGTCTTGATTCTGGTTCGAATTGTTGCTGTGGGGTTGCTGTTGCGTTGTTGTGTTACTACTGCTGCTGATTCCTCCTTTTCTTCTTGTATTGCCATTTTCAGGTACACATTTGTACACTCTTGGCTTGAGGCGAAATGAAATATTGACTAGGCTTTGTTCCTGTTGAATTCCTCCTGTTTAGATTTGTGCTTGAATAGAATTTTCCTTTCTTTGTATAAAAATGTAGTTGATTGATTAATGAGTAACGAGGTTGCATATGTATAATAACTCCTTTATCTTATAATGTTAGTTTAAATTAATCAAAGAATAGTTAATTTGTTTTGATATTATTGTGTGTCAATCTCATGTTCTAGTGTTATTAAATAATAGAATATAGAACGAAAGCAATCTCTCTTTGTACAAACTCGATTGCAATTTTCCATTTGCATTAGTCGTAAACTAATAACTAATAAGTTACGCCTTTTTTAGCATGTAATTAATTGGGATATTTTCTTTTATTTTAGAGACGAACTTAATAGAAAAAATGTAGTCACTGTAGGTTTATCCTTTTAAATAAAAATGAGACGAGCCTCGCCAAATAAAATGCACAGATTGCGGGGCCCTCACAAAATGTATGTGTTAATTACTTAGAACTCGAGATCGGCCGTTTAGCAAAATTCCACGGCCTTACCCAGAAATAATAATACGCTAATCGCTTTAGGCGCGTATTTTAATAATCTTACCTTCTTAAACTCGGGTGTGCATTTCATGCGACCCAAATCCAAATCCCAAAACATTGAATAAAAAATATGTTCCGGATTGCGGGTGCATTTCATGTGATGTAATCCAAAGACATGTTTTAAACGATGTTCACATTCCTTTAAAAATATAATAAAAGCGGTGAAGAGTTAAAATTTGCACATGAGCTCATAATTGTATAAAATCAGATAAACAAGCCGAATATGACAGTTGAGCGACCGTGCTAGAACCACGGAACTCGGGAATGCCTAACACCTTCTCCCGGGTTAACAGAATTCCTTATCCGGATTTTTGGTTCGCGGACTGTAATACAGAGTCATTCTTTTCCTCGTTTCGGGATTAAATTGGTGACTTGGGACACCCTAAATCTCCCAAGTGGCGACTCTGACATAAATAAACAAATCCCATTTTGATTGTCCTTTAATTGGAAAAACTCCTTCACCCCTCGCAGGGGCGGAAAAAGGAGGTGTGACAGCTCTGGCGACTCTGCTGGGGAGTTAACCCAGAACCACTAGTTCAGGGTTAGAAATTCGAGCTTAGATAAATTGTTATATTTGGTTTTATCTGATTTTGTTACATGTTTGGGCTCAATATGCTAAATGATGCTTTTACCGCTTTGATATTATGTGAACTGTATATAAATTGTGCCGAAACCCTTCTCTTCTTACCTCCGGGGAGAAGCTCGCTGGTCGAGACTCCCTATTATGTTAGTGTCAATACCTGAAATAAGAAAGAGGCCGGATAAGTTATAAAGCCGGACGATCCTGCGGGTCCCCGGTACGTAGCCCCCTCCTCGACTCGAGTTGTCCGCTCGGGTACGCAGTCTAGAACAAATGCCCAGGTTATGAACCTAGAATAACTCAGCTTCATGCCGGATCCCTAGTAGGAACGTTTGTTTGCATCACGTGCATCTGACTTTGGAGGCTCAACACAGGGGTTGGGTCTGTCTAGGACAGGTGTACCAAAAAATAAAAATGACCATCCTGATGCATCTTACTTGCTGCTACTTGTGCATTTATTTGATTCAGACTTGTTTGTTGACCGATTTTTGAATATCAGGAATATTGTGAAATTGAAAAAAAAAAAGAAAAAAAAGAAATAGCGGTTAGGGAATTGATTGTTTATTTTTGAAAAAACCCAATGCCCAAATACTGTCAAAACTCTGCCGAAAATCTTGGAAAAAAATGAAGAAAAGAAAAATGTTTTATTTTATTTCACTCAAAAAATAAATAATAATAATAAAAAAGGAGACTTTTATTTTAAGTTTGGAAGAATAGGTTGGTCATTTTAGTGAAACGAAAGAAAATCTTCACTTTGTCTTGTTTTCAAAATAAAGAAAAAAAAAAGAAAAAAAAATAGTTTGGCTTGCCATGAAAAATGAAAATGAAAAAGAGTCTTGTTTTTAAAATGGGTTATTTATTTATTTATTTGTTTATGAAAATGCCAAAAATGAAAATAAAAAGAGTCGTGCGTTAAACGTGGTTTTATTATTTGTTGCAAAAAATATGTATGTATATAAATCCAAAAAGTATTTTTCTTTATTTCCTTTCTAGAAAAGTTTTTTTAGACCCCCAATTTTCAAAAAACAAAATCCAAAAATATTTTCCATTATTGATTTCTTTAGAAAGTCTTTTTAATTGTTTTTTTACAAAAATAAAATAAAATAAAATAAAATAAAAATATTTCCTTTTAATTTCTTCAAAAAAAAATCGAAAATATTTCATTCTTCTTTCAAAATTGAAAAGAAAATTCAAAATTCAAAAATATTTTTTGAGAAGCATTTCTTTCATTGAAAGTAAAATTCCAAAAATATTTTTCTTCTTTAGAAGTATTTCTTTCGAAATTCGGAAAAAATTGTAACATCTTTTTTCTTTAGAAATTCCTCTTTGCAAAAATGCTGCCTTTCTTCTTTGTAAGTCTTTCCTTCAAAAATAATAATAATAAAAAAGTTAGTTTATTTACTTTATTCATGATCCTGAACTACGCGGGTTCGATTCTCACCGGATGTGAGATACGTAGGCAACCCTCATCGGGTCCAACCTCCCCTTTTGCTAAAATAGCCAAAAACAAATAAATAAACAAGAAAAAAAAACATGTCAAAATTTTAATTTTGTCATAAATAAGTCGGGTGACGTTGTTTGGTCAAGACATAGCCGAATGTTCCCGAAAGGGACGCCGGAAGGCTGACTTTGCATAAACAGCCACCTATTGGGTCATGTTTAAGATTTGGTCCAGTTGACCCACACAACCTTAAAATCTTCGTCCCCGAGGCGTTGAAAGGCCGTGTTTGCAACATTGAGTTTTCTATTTTGAAAAACGATAAAAAGAGTCATAAATAAGTCGGGTGATGTTGTTTTTGTCAAAAATAGCCAAATGTTCCCGAAAGGGACGCCGGAAGGCTGACTTTGTATAAACAGCCACCTTAGGTCATTTTTTTAGGATTTTGGTCCAGTTGACCCACACAGCCTTAAAAATCTTCGTCCCCGAGGCGCTGGAGGGCCGTGTTTGCAACACCAGGTTTTTATTGTAATTTGAAAAAAAAAACAAAGAGTCAGCGGTCAGGTGAATACCGTTTGGATTTTTAGTCAAAAATAAGCCGAGCCAGCTTCGGCCGCGTCTTAAATCGTTCTTGCCGAAATAGCCTTAGAGTATCTTTCAGTTGTCGAAAGGCTATTTTCGTAAAAGAATGGACAAGTTTGTAAAGTGCCATAAAATAATCCTCCCTGGCCTCAAAATTCATGTGAAATTTGGAGGGGGCCACATTTGCAAAAATAACCGTTTGGTTGCATTTGTCGAACGGAGAAAGAGAGATGACCTTTTGTTTTTGAGTTTGTAATTCTTTTGATTAGAATATGTGGGTTGCTTGATTTTTGAGTTTGTAGGTCATCTTTAAATCTTTGAAACCCAGTTTGTTTTATTATAAAAATTGATAAAGAAAAAATGTTTCATCGTTGTTACCTTTCATTCTGTCCGAACTACGCAAGGTCTGATTCATGCGGGGTCATGATACGTAGGCAATCTCCATAAGATTCGACCACAACGAAAAAAAGAGAAAAGAAAAAATGAAAAAAAATCGAAAGAAAAATCGAAAAAAAATGAAAAAAATGAAAAAAAAAAGAAAGAAAAATGAAAAAAAAAGAAAAATATTGAAAAGATATTGTTAATAATGAGGACCGACTGAGTCCATTCTAACCTGTTTTGTTTTGAATCACAAAGAAAGAAGGTGGTTGGTTTGTGGTAAGCCGGAAATACAAGATCCAAAAGCACACTTTGCGGGGATCAGGCCTGATGATAGAAGCATTCGAGTCCTATTGTGAACTTGTTGACTAAGGTTGATGATATTGAAGTTGGCAATGGTCTGGGCGATACTGATGCGAAGCTCAGTGGCTAAGATGCCAGTTTTGATAAAGTGGGAGGACGCTCTGTTCCTTGGTTAGCAAGAGAGAAACTTTTGGTGGCTTATTTTGTTGTCATTTCTGTTGTCCGGATTATTTTTAGGGTTGTAATCCGGATATTGTCTTGTGTCAAACTTTCTTATCTTTCCATTTTGTCATAGCAGTTTGTGTAGTTTTTATTCTGGTTTGTTTTTGTTTGTTTTGTTATTCAAACCATTTCACCGGTAGTCTAATGCAAAATCCGGTCTTTTATTATTTCCAGTCATCTTTTGTTTAGTCCTTTTATCATTTTTGTTCAGCGCCGATTCTAGTGACATGACATGCGCACACAGTTTGGGCTTAATCTTAAAAGTTAATCATAAAACCTCGGAAAGGTGATCAGAACATTTAAAGTAAATAAGGACGGTTTGAGATTATTCGGAGCTTGAATCATACGGAACTAGGGCAAGTAAAACACAAAGAAAACCGTTAAAAGCAAGATTCGCCTTTCATGATAATTAGTGTGAGAGTGTCGCCCAAGGGTGATTTAGAAAATACAAATGAAAAACAAATGTTGAATATAATTGTCAAGTCCAGCACCATCAGAAGAGGCTACAAATCTTTGTTTAATTGTGTTGTTTGCACTTGGCATGTTTTGAAGACTGGAATGACGAAGGCATTTTGTTCTGCTACCTAAACACTTTATCCTTCGTTACCCCTTTTGAGCCTTATTTATTTTTCTTTCGTACCCCTCGTTCGGAATCAGTAGCAACGACTAGAAAACACAAACATGGCAGGTAAAGAAAAGAAAAAAAAAAGAAGAAAAAAAAAAGAAAGAAAAGAAAACTACAAAACGACGAAAGAGAAAGGAGAAATGAGAAAAAGAAAGAAAAGAAAAGTAAAGAAAATAATAGGTAAATGAAAAATAGGAATTGGGAACTACGTTTGACCTGATTCCTCAAAGAGGATACGTAGGCGCCTCACGACTCGGTCATAGGGTGCATAATGTGCATAGTGTGCATAGTGTAACATAGTATAACAAAAAATTAAAAAAATCCCCAAGCAAGAAACTGGGGCAAGGGTTGCGCTTATTGTAAACAAATATGGTTCCGAAGGTTGTAATTTTGAACCCCAAATTGATTTGTTTTTTGAGCCTTTAATACCCTTTCTTTCTAGCCTATCCAAAAACCCACATTACGGTCCAAAGAAAGACCTTCTGATCAGTCTTCAAAAGATGCTAAGTCAGACAAATGAGAGTCTTACCGGTGAACATAACACTCTGTTCCACAACAGAAAGGACTCTAATCCCCAGCAGAGAGAGTCATACCGGCAACACTCCAAATCCCCAGCTGGAAAGTGATACAAATGAGAGAGTCTTATCAGTGAAAATCTTTACGGACACCATAAGGCGATGAAAGCTGAGAGAAAACAAAAATGGGAGAGGTTTGATAGTGAAAACCCTTCGGGCACTACAAGTCGAATAAGATTGAGAATCAGATGGGGAATTTCCAAGGAAAAATCTTGAAAGACGACTGACGGCGGAGGATAGGCCACATGTGCATGTCATGACCATTAGAGTCGGTATCTGCGTTTGATAGGTTTTTATTTATAGTTTCTTTTGTTAAGGAGTCATCTTTTTCCTTTGTCTTTTTATTCTGTTCCTTTTTATCTTTCTTCTTTCATAGAAAAATTCCCCAGTAGAGTCTGTTTGGTCAGAACAATTGAGAAATGACTTCAAAATCTGCCATCAGCTTTCCAATTATGCAAGACCAGATCTGACTAGTACATCCAAGTGGTATAGTCAGCAAGGAACAAGTGTGAGGCCAGTGTCAATAAATATATCCCCCGCAAAAGGAGATTAACAAAAGGATGGGCGAGTATCAAGAAGGATATCCCCGCCGAAATCAAAGGTTATTAAAACTCAAGGCCAAGGCCCGTGGGCAAAGCACGGAGAGCTATGAGCATGATTTGGGAAATTCCTACGAGACTAAAAGGTTGGGGAAATGCTAGTTTCCAAGCTATGCCACAAAAGAAGAGGGATATCCCCAGTAGAAAGGGATTATCCCCAGCAAATAATATCATCCCCAGCAAGTTTTTTGGAACGCAGAGCAGGGAAGGAGAAAGGGAAAAGCCATCCCAGTAGGGAAGGTAAAGGAAATGGCATTGATGACAGAAATGCATGCCACAAGGGAGATTATCAAACTGGGGCAGAAAATTTTCCTTTTATTTAGAAAATTTTCTGGGAGTCAGGTACCCATTTGGGGAAGAATAAAGATAACACCAGTCTCAAGGGAAGTGGTATTTGAACCAGTTTTACCCCTAGCATAACAAGTTTAAATAAAGGAAGTTGTTCCCCAGCGGACAGAAAAAAAGGATGAAACTTGTGCTCGGAAAAAGCAAAAGGCCAGTGTCATTCCCTGCAGCCTTCCGAAGAGTGAAGCACTAGTTTTGAAGGAATCAGAATCCCCCAGCAGTGTTATCCTCGACAGCATTCTCCCAAGCTGATAACATTTTATCCCCCAACAGGTAAGTAAATAATTCCCCAGCGATGTTATCCCCAGCAGTTTCGAGGGAAGACAACACAGGTAAGTAAATAATTCAGGAAGAAGGAAATGGTTCACGTATAGGAGACGCACTTCCTAAGTTTATTTTACCCATAGGAGACGCACTTCCTAAGTTTATTTTACCCATAGGAGACGCACTTCCTAAGTTTATTTTCATTCATAGGAGACACACTTCCTAGTTCATAATCATTAAAGTTTCACCCATAGGAGACGCACTTCCTAAGTTTATTTTACCCATAGGAGACGCACTTTCTAAGTTTAATTTCATGCATAGGAGACGCACTTCCTAAATTAGTTTCGTTCATAGGAGCCGCACTTCCTAGTTTAAAATCATTAAAGTTTTACCCATAGGAGACGCACTTCCTAAGTGATTTTTACCCCTAGGAGACGCACTTCCTAAGTTTAATGTCATGCATAAGAGACGCACTTCCTAAATTATTTTCATTCATAGGAGACTCACTTCCTAGTTCAAAATCATTAAAGTTTCACCCATAGGAGACGCACTTCCTAAGTTTATTTTACCCATAGCAGACACACTTCCTAAGTTTAATTTCATGCATAGGAGACGCACTTCCTAAATTATTTTCATTCATAGGAGACACACTTCCTACTTCAAAATCATTAAAGTTTCACCCATAGGAGACGCACTTCCTAAGTTTATTTTTACCCCAGGAGACGCACTTCCTAAGTTTATTTTACCCATAGGAGACGCACTTCCTAAGTTTATTTTCATGTATAGGAGACGCACTTCCTAAATTATTTTCATTCATTGGAGACGCACTTCCTAGTTTAAAATCATTAAAGTTTTACCCCGAGGAGACGCACTTCCTAAGTTTATTTTACCGCTAGGAGACGCACTTCCTAAGTTTAATTTCATGCATAGGAGACGCACTTCCTAAATTAAGATTTCATGCATAGGAGACACACTTCCTAAATTAAGTTTTCATTAATAGGAGACGCACTTCCTACTTTAAAACCATTAAAGTTTCACCCCTAGGAGACGCACTTCCTAGTCTGGTTCATTTAAGTTCATTTGTAGGAGACGCACTTCCTAGTTTGAATCATTGAAGTTTCACCCCTAGAAAACACATTTCTTAGTTTGGGTCGTTCAGGTTATATTTTGATTTAGGAGAAGCACTTCCTAAAAATGAGAGTTTACCAGTAGGAGACGCACTTCCTAGTTGGGTTTATCCGCCCTCAAAATAGGATATGTTGGGTTCATCCGCCCTCGAATAGGATATGTTGGGTTCATCCGCCCTCAAATAGGATATGTTGGATTCATCCTCCCTCAAATAGGATATTTTGGGTTCATCCGCCCTCAAATAGGATATTTTGGGTTCATCCGCCATCAAATAGGATATGTTGGGTTCATCCGCCCTCAAATAGGATATGTTGGGTTCATCCGCCCTCAAATAGGATATGTTGGGTTCATCCGCCTTCAAATAGGATATGTTGGGTTCATCCGCCCTCAAATAGGATTTTATTTTCAAAGTTGTTGTTGAAGTCAGGAGCCCGCCTGAAGAGAGGAAAGGCGTTTTATTTTTAAAGTTGTTTAAATCTCGCCAACCTAAAGAAAGGAATGACATTTTATTTTCAAAGTTATTGTTGAAGTCAGGAGCCCGCCTGAAGAGAGGAAAGGCGGTTTATTTTTCAAAGTTGTTGTTGAGGTCAGGAGCCCGCCTGAAGAGAGGAAAGGCATTTTATTTTTAAAAGTTGTTGAAATCTCGCCAGCCTAAAGAAAGGAATGACATTTTATTTTCAAAGTTGTTGTTGAAGTCAGGCGCCCACCTGTATAACAAGAGGAATACTTTCCAGTCTTTACATTTCATGTCAGGCACCCACCTGTATAACGAGAGGAATACTTTCCAGTCTTTACATTTCATGTCAGGCGCCCACCTGTATAACGAGAGGAATACTTTCAGTCTTTTCATTTCATGTCCTAGGTCGCCCACCAGTATAATGCGGGCATACATTTCTGTTTTCATTTCATGTTCTAGGTCGCCCACCAGTATAATGCGGGAATACATTTCTGTCTTTTCATTTCATGTTCTAGGTCGCCCACCAGTATAATGCGGGAATACATTTCTGTTTTTTCATTTCTAGGCCGCCCACCAGTATAATGCGGGCATACATTTCTGTTTTCATTTCATGTTTTAGGTCGCCCACCAGTATAATGCGGGCATACATTTCTGTTTTTTCATTTCTAGGCCGCCCACCAGTATAATGCGGGCTTACATTTCTATTTTCATTTCATGTTCTAGGTCGCCCACCAGTATAATGCGGGCATACATTTCTGTTTTTTATTTCATGTTCTAGGTCGCCCACCAGTATAATGCGGGAATATATTTCTGTTTTTTCATTTCTAGGCCGCCCACCAGTATAATACGGGCATACATTTCTGTTTTCATTTCATGTTCTAGGTCGCCCACCAGTATAATGCGGGCATACATTTCTGTTTTTTCATTTCTAGGCCGCCAACCAGTATAATGCGGGCATACGTTTCTATTTTCATTTCATGTTCTAGGTCGCCCACCAGTATAATGCGGGCATACATTTCTGTTTTTTCATTTCTAGGCCGCCCACCAGTATAATGAGGGCATACGTTTCTGTTTTCATTTCATGTTCTAAGCCGCCCACCAGTATAATGCGGGCATACATTTTTGTTTTTCATTTCTAGGTCGCCCACCAGTATAATGCGGGCATACATTTCTGTTTTTCATTTCATGTCCTAGGTCGCCCACCAGTATAACGAGGGAATACATTTCATATTTTTGCATTCAGGCGCCCATCTGTATAACGAGAGGAATACTTTTCAGTCTTATAATGCAGATCTTGAAATCAGTAACCCTTCGGAAGGCAGAAGGTTACAACAGGAATCCCCAACAGGAAATAAAAAAATCCCCAGCACCGGAAAGCAGAAGGTTGCAACAAGAGGTCCCAGCACAAATTCAAGCGCATGAGTCAAAAGGAAGAAAAGACGCGTCTTGAAAGAAGCGGCCTGTGAACATTAAATTATGCCTAGCATAACAAATTTGATGAAGAAAGCCGTATCCCCAGAGGAACCACCGAAAAGCTTAACTAAGGAAGCCATATCCCCAGTAGACCGAGCAAAATGATGAAAACTGGTATTCAGAAAAGCAAAAGGTCAGTGTCATCCCCAAGTTCTCGGAAGAAAAGCATCGGAAGAAACACAAGCCGACAAGAAAGCAAGGCATCAAGAACAAATGGAAGATAGATGTGATCTTGTAATCCGTAGTCTAGCCTAACTTCTTGATTTTTCTTTTAAGCACGGTGTAACAAGGAGATCGGTAAGCAGTGGTAATAGCATGCAACAACAGTAACATTTCAGTCTCATGGTAGTCCCAGCTACCAAAACTTCCCGAACTACATTAACCTGATTCCTCTTTAGCCAGAGATATGTAGGAAACCTTTGAAGCAAAGGTTCGGTTAAATCTTTTTCAAAAAAAAAAATGCTTCACATGGAGTACTCGGATGAGCAAAAAATCGCTCACTTTATCTTTGCACGAAAACCCTTCGTGTCTTCGGGCAAAGAGGGGCAGCTGTAAGCACGTGATTTTTGCCCTATGAAAGAATTACTCCCAAAAATTCAAAATAAAACGATTTTCCTTGGTGTGCAATTTTGAGAATTTTTGTGACCTTTTGGATAATTATTGGTATTTGTCTGTGCATGTTTATTTGTTAAATTAATAAAAAATACAAAAATACGTCGCATTTGCATTTAGGATTTAATTCTACAATTAGGAATAATTAGGTTTGTTTTACAAGAATGAAAATTACAAAAATATGCATCGTTTGCATTTTTAGCATTTAATGTCCAATTGTACAATTTTATGCTTAATTATTACTTAATTGTGTGTTAATTGTTATTGGGAGTTAATTTGTGCTTTTATAAATTAATGTAGTTCTATATGATAATTTAAGGATTTTTAGAATTTAGTTTTAGAAAAACAAAAGAAGAAAAGAGAGCAAAATATAAAGAAAATCGGAATTGGGCCTCTTCTTCAATTTCAAACCACAGGCCCAAAAAATACCCAACCTTCCCCATGACCCGGTCCATCTCAACACGGGTCGACCCGGTCCGCCCCATAACCCCTCTTCATTTTTCATTTTTTCCCAAAAACAAAACAAAAACAAAACAAAAAACCAAAACCCTAAAATCCCATCCGCCCCCTATCTTTCTCTCTTCACCTTCACCATCCCAAACACCCCAAACACCCCAAGCAACCATGGCTGCTGCCCTTTCCCCCTCACACCTCCATCACCTTCACACACACGCACAACCCCTCCATCGACCACCCTTCACTAGTCGTCGAACCTCCATAGCCAACTAGCTACACCAAACGACCCCGCTGCCATTGCTTCGTCTTCTTCGTCGCCAAGCTCAAGCTCGAGCTCCCATGGAAACTTTCTTTATCGACGACCAGCGTCTTCTTCATCGCTACTGCTTCTACTTCATCAACCACGAACAACTCTAAGCCACCGCCATTTTTCTCCTCCATTGAGCTCGTTTCTGTTGCTGCTGCTGCGTCTTCGTCGTCAACCCGTCGCCATGGCTGCCATGGCTAGCTTGCTGCTGCTTCATCTCCTCCACATGACTAGCAGCTCCGCCAACAACCATCACAGCTCGTTGCTGCTACCTTCAGCTTCCTCGACTGCTTCTGCTTCACCTCACTGTCATCAGTCACAACCCCGATAACGGAACCACTAGGATTGCTGCCATCAGGATCCAAGAAGATTATTCCCAGTGGGTGTCGTGCCATGATTGGTCAAGTAGCTGGAGGAGGACGTACTGAGAAGCCAATGCTTAAGGCCGATAATGCATACCACAAGTACCGGGTAAAGAGGAACTGCTGGCCCAAGGTTCGTGGTGTTGCTATGAATCCTGTGGAGCATCCTCATGGTGGTGGTAACCATCAACATATTTGTCATGCTAGTACTGTCCGTCGGGACGCACCACCTGGCCAAAAGGTCAGTCTTATTGCTGCAAGGAGAACTGTTCGTCTTCGTGGACAAGCTGCTTCTGCTGCTCCTGTTGCATCCAGCCTCGTCGAGTTGTAGTGCGTCGAGGTTGTCATTCGAACCCAATCCCTTTTAATATGGTAGGATTCTGACCTATGTTTGTGTTGTTGTTAGCTTTTGTTCATCTTCTGTTCAATTCTCGTTCCAGGTAAAATTAAACGTTTGGTTTATTCTGATTTTTCTCCTTCTTTGTATCGTTGCATATTTCAAGTTAGGAAGTTCAAATGTTTGGTTTAAACTGTGGCTATTCCCATGAGTGTTTATTATTGTATTGGTTCAAATGGTTTCGTTTTGTGTATTGTTTGGTTTCCTGCCTTTTGTTGTTCATCATATGAGTTTCAGTTTGCATTTTCATTCCCGTTAATTGTGATTCATGTTGTTCCAGTTTACTTTTGTTGTTAATATTGTTGTCTCCTTGCTCGTTCATTTTTTGTCTAAGTTAACCAGGATTGGTTCCCAATATGGTTAACTTATTCCCATTAATTTGATGTTGTTCAATCTGTGTTCATGTGATTTGTTGTTTGAATTTGTTTAGAAATTGGTTATATTTACTATATTTTGGTTGGAATTGATTAGGTGAATTGGTTATAGCTGATGGTGTAGTTTGGTAAATTGTAGTACGTTCAGGGGTAAAATGGTAATTTCAATAAGGTTGGAGGGGTATTTTTGGAATTGAACATTTGAACAATTTTTTAATCTGAGTGTTTTGTCCACTAGGCATTAATAATATTAAAATAATATATTGTGGGGACAAGACATAAATTAGTGGGGGACAAGACATAATGTAGTGGGGGGAATAATGTAATTGTTTAAGTTAAGCATGAGGGACAAGATATAGTGGGGTGGGGTTGATGTATTTGTTTAATGTAGTGGGGGAAAAAACATGTGAGCATGGGGGACAAGAGTTTAAAATAAAGAAGACATAGGGTAATGGGGAACAAAACATGCAATTAGGGGAATATTTCGGGTTGGGGATTCAAGACAAGAGTCTTGTTATAAATAGAGTCATTTGACACATTTTTAAAGGACTGGAACT
Source organism: Nicotiana sylvestris (assembly GCF_000393655.2). Taxonomy (NCBI): domain Eukaryota; kingdom Viridiplantae; phylum Streptophyta; class Magnoliopsida; order Solanales; family Solanaceae; genus Nicotiana; species Nicotiana sylvestris. Next base: position 170,706,678 of record NC_091065.1, read on the forward strand.
TGAAAGAACTTAGAGGATTTTTGGGGAGAACATTTTTGAGAGAGGAATACATTCTGTAAATCTGAAAAGAGTGTGGTAGAGTTTAAAAAGAGAAAACAAAAAAGTGAGAAATGAGTTTAGTTTCGGGTTTAATACACGTGGGTTTGAGTATATTTGTGGTGATGTGGTTTGTTACTGTTTAAGTCTTTTACAAACTTTTGGGTGTGTTCTATCGAGCTTGCTTGATTTTCTTCAAATTTTTCTGGGTCTTGATTCTGGTTTGAATTGCTGCTGTGGGGTTGTTGTTGCGTTGCTGTGTTACTACTGCTGCTGACTCCTCCTTTTCTTCTTGTATTGCCATTTCCAGGTACACATTTGTACACTCTTGGCTTGAGGCGAAATGAAATATTGACCAGGCTTTGTTCCTGTTGAATTCCTCCTGTTTAGATTTGTGCTTGAATAGAATTTTCCTTTCTTTGTATAAAAATGTAGTTGATTGATTAATGAGTAATGGGGTTGCATATGTATAATAACTCCTTCATCTAATAATGTTAGTTTAAATTAATCAAAGAATAGTTAATTTGTTTTGATATTATTGTGTGTCAATCTCATGTTCTAGTGTTATTAAATAATAGAATATAGAACGAAAGCAATCTCTCTTTGTACAAACTCGATTGCAATTTTCCATTTGCATTAGCCGTAAACTAATAACTAATAAGTTACGCCTTTTTTAGCATGTAATTAATTGAGATATTTTCTTTTATTTTAGAGACGAACTTAATAGAAAAAAATGTAGTCACTGTAGGTTTATCCTTTTAAATAAAAATGAGACGAGCCTCGCCAAATAAAACGCACAGATTACGGGGCCCTCACAAATGTATGTGTTAATTACTTAGAACTCGGGATCGGCCGTTTAGCAAAATTCCACGGCCTTACCCAGAAATAATAATACGCTAATCGCTTTAGGCGCGTATTTTAATAATCTTACCTTCTTAAACTCGGGTGTGCATTTCATGCGACCCAAATCCAAATCCCAAAACATTGAATAAAAAATATGTTCCAAATTGCGGGTGCATTTCATGTGAAGTAATCCAAAGACATGTTTTAAACTATGTTCACATTCTTTAAAAATATAATAAAAGCGGTAAAGAGTTAAAATTTGCACATGAGCTCATAATTGTATAAAATCAGATAAACAAGCCGAATATGACAGTTGAGCGACCGTGCTAGAACCACGGAACTCGAGAATGCCTAACACCTTCTCCCGGGTTAACAGAATTCCTTATCCGGATTTCTGGTTCACGAACTGTAATACAGAGTCATTCTTTTCCTCGATTCAGGATTAAATTGGTGACTTGGGACACCCTAAATCTCCCAAGTGGTGACTCTCACATAAATAAACAAATCACGTTTCGATTGTCCTTTAATTGAAAAAACTCCTTCACCCCTCGCAGGGGCGGAAAAAGGGGGTGTGACACCTACCACACTGAAATCATCCATGAACACTTCAAGAAAGTCTTCTACCATAACTGTAAAAATTTCCATCATGCACCGCTAAAAAGTAGCCGGTGCATTACAAAGACCAAATGGCATCCTTGCAAATGCAAAAGTGCCAAACGAGCATGTGAAAGTGGTTTTCTCTTGTTCCTCCGGAGTAATCAGAATTTGGTTGTAACCTGAGTACCCATCCAAAAAGCAATAGTAGAAATGCCCAGCAAGTCTATCCAACATTTGATCAAGAAAGGGCAATGGAAAATGATCTTTGCAGGTCACTTTGTTCAGCTTCCGGTAATCCATGCACACCCTCCATCCTGTAATAGTCCTAGTGGGGATCAACTCATTTTTGTCATTTGTGATCACAGTCATACCTTCTTTCTTTGGCACACATTGTACCGGCGAAGTCCATGAACTGTCTGAGATGGGGTACACAAACCCTGCATCTAGTCACTTGATAATCTCCTTATTGACAACCTCTTGCATGGCATCATTCAACCTCCTTTGATATTCCACGGAGGGCTTGGCATCTTCTTCAAGTATAATCTTGTGCATGCAGAAAGCGGGGCTTATCCCCCAAATATCAGCTAGAGTCCATCTAATTGCCTTCTTTCTTATTTGAAGCACCACAAGAGTAGCATCTACCTGCACGTTAGTTAAGCAAGCGGAAAGAATAACAGGCAAAGTAAAACAAGGGCCTAAGAACTCATACGTGAGGTGGGAAGGTAAAGGCTTCAACTCCAATATGGGAGGCTCCTCGATTGAGGGCTTTGCTGGTGGAGTCTTCCGGTTCTCAAGATCCAAGGAAAGTTTTCGGGGCTCGTATGTGTATGAACCCATTCCTTTCAAAACATTGACATATTCAACCAAACCTTTATTCTCATCCACGTCATGGTTCAACAACACAACTTCCAAAGTATCCTCCACATTTATCATAGCACTGGTATCTTCAACAATCACGTCGGTCACAAGATCAACAAAGGAACATACTTCGTTGCTATTGGGCTGCCTCATTGATTTGTAGACATGAAACACAACTTTTTCATCACCCACTCCGAAGGTGAGATCCCCTGCTTCCACATAAACCAAAGCCTTCCCTGTAGCTAGGAAAGGTCTCCCCAATATGATCGACACCTCTTAGTCAACCTCGTAGTCTAGAATTACAAAATCAGCAGGCAAAATAAACTTGTCAACTCGGACAAGAACATCATCAATAATACCAAGCGACCTCTTCATTATTCTATCCGCCATTTGCAATCTCATAGAAGTAGGTCTAGGTTGCCCTATCCCCAATGTTTTAAATATAGAATATGGCATCAAATTTATACTTGCACCCAAATCACATAAAGCCTTTTCAAAATCCGCACTCCCAATGGTATATGGAATAATAAAAGCACCGGGATCTTTAAGCTTTGGAGCCATGGAATTTACAATGGAACTCACTTGGTGCGTCATCTTAATAATCTCACAGTTCATCGATCACTTCTTTGTCACTAAGTCCTTCATGAACTTAGCATACTCCGGCATTTGCTCTAAAGCTTCAACTAAAGGCACATTGATGGACAAGCTCTTCATCATGTCAATGAACTTCTTAAACTGATTCTTATTGTTCTTTTTAGCTAGCCTCTGAGGATATGGTGGAGGAGGCCTTGGTAAATGAGCCTTGGCCTTGGGTACTACCTTTCCGGTATGTCTATCACGTGTTCCCTAGACGGGTTTATGTCATTTTGAGTCTCCTCCTCATTGTCATGAACGTCAATTCTCACCTCATCATTCAACTTTTCTTCACTCACTTGCTCATCAACCATTTGATCATCATCATTTTGCACTCAATATCATCACTCACAACTTCCTTTTGCTTGGAGGTACTTACTTCACCACCTCTACCACTCCTTGTGGTCACCACCATTGCATGGCCTGTATTGTTCCCACCCTTTGGGTTTACTACCGTGTCACTAGGTAGTGCCCCTTTAGGGAGAGTGTTTAAAGTTTGCGAAATCTAGCCAAATTGCACCTCTAGATTACGGATAGAAGTATTATGGGACGTCAATTGGGCATTGGAGTCGGCGTTTTCTTCATCATTTACTCAAACATTGACTCAATCCTTCCCATCACATTGTTGGATGAGCTAGGGCCTGGAGACGGAAATGAAGGCGGGTTGTTTGGTTGTTCACATATTGGAGGCCTTTGAGAGACCGGCCCCCAGTTCCCTTGTTATTATTCCAACTCCCTTGGTTGTTCTTGCCACCCCGGTTGTTGTTGTTACCCCAATTCTAGTTGTTGTTCCCCCAATTGTTGGAGTTGTTGTTATTATTGTTCCAGTTCTGATTATTGTTTCCCCAGTTGTTTTGGTTGTTGTTGTTTCCACTCTTCCAGTTGCCTTGTTGATTTTGATTTCCCCAATTACCTTAGGATCTCCACTGTTGTTGTTGATTCGGAGCATTGCCCCATTGTCCTTGGTAGTTGTTCACATACTGAACCTCTTCACTTTGATCATATCATCTTGGTTATAGTCACTACTACCTTTCTCATACTGATCCGGATTTCCCTGATTCTGTTGACCTCTTTGCCTTCTCATCATGTTCACTCCTTCTATGGCGTTCACTTGCTTGGGCCCTTGTACTTGTTACAACTGTGCCTTAGCCAACTGGTTCATGGTTGTAGTCAACTCAGCTATAGCTTGGCAGTGGTCATAGAGCTCCTTGTGCAAATGAATAACATTAGGATCACCTTTTGGAACATTAGCTCGACTTTGCCATGCCGAGGAAGTATCGGCCATCTCATAAAGTATGTCACACGTCTCAGCATAAGGGGTGTTCATAAAGTTTCCTCCGGCTAATTGGTTGACTACACACTGGTTGGTAGTGTTGATGCCACGGTAGAATGTTTGTTGGATCATTGCTTCAGTCATGTCATTGTTTGGACATTCCTTCACCATCGTCCTATACCTCTCCCAAATTTCATGCAACGGTTCATTTGGTTCCTGTTTGAAGGCAAGGATCTCGTCTCTCAGTGTAGCCATATGCCCTGGTGAGAACAACTTGGCTATAAACTTATCAGTCAACTCATCCCAAGTAGTGATGGAATGGTTAGGGAGTTTTTCGAGCCAGTCCAAAGCTTTCCCTTTAAGTGAAAAAGGAAACAATCTCAATCTCAATGCATCCTCCGACACATTAGTATGTTTGCTACCCTAGCAGGTATCCATGAAGCTCTTTAGATGTTTATATGCATTTTGATGGGGAGCACCTGTGAAATATCCTCTTTGCTCTAATAAAGTCAGCATGACATTTGTAATCTGGAAATTGCCCGCCTGGATCCTAGGTGGGACAATTGCACTTGCGTACCCTTCATTTGGAAGCATCCGAGGAGCCACTCGCGGAGGAGGTGGGGAGGGTCTGGAATATTTTCATTGGCCTGGTGGCCTCTTCTTTGAGCTTGAGGTACAAGAGGCACCTCATCCTCACCATTATCATCCACCTCCTCCCGCGGGAGAACATTTCTGAGAGGATCATTGTTTGCTGCCATTTTGAACCTGAATTGATTAACTTACACAATTAGTAAAACAGAAGGAAAGAAAAACAAAACACACAACTAGTCAGATAGATAGCCAAACACTGTTTAACTCCCCGGCAACGGCGCTAAAAAGTGATCGGCTCTAACCTTATACCACTATAGAATGGAAAGAGTGGTCGATGCAGCTTTTACCCGAAAGGTCGGGATCGTATCCACAAAGAGTTAATATTGGAATTGAGTGTATATCTAATCTAGCTGTGCGGATTGTTCTTAATTGCACTTCCAATCATGATTTATTTTGGTTACTATTCTACTTTTAACACTAATAAAGAATGAATATAAGCTAAGTATGATATTTTTGTAAGGGTTTTCTCAATTGGTAAAAATCACTAGGGAAGTGACTTACACCTAGGTGGGTATCTAACGGGGTCTAAAACTTAGGGAAAACTTGTTGAAATTGGGATCATGATATAACCATTGCACATAGTTACTCACTCTATACCTCTCGGTAGTTTGAGTGACTTTGCCCTGATTGGCTTTCTCAAGCCCAATTGGGTGTTTACACAATGCAAGAAAAATTAGCTCAAGTCGGGTATTACTATCTCTAGGTTTAACCCTTTAATTGGGGTTATCAATCTCTTGAATGCACCCCAATTCCTTGTTAGCCTGAATTTCCTAGACTTAGTCTCTCTTTCTCAAGAAGAGCCTAAGTCAAAAAAGACACAAATCAGTGTTTGCAACCACCAATTCTACAATTATATCATGAAACAAGCTAAATATCACTAACTCATAAACAATTAAACCCTAAAATAGAAGACCCATTAAATACCCACACTAGGGTTGGGCCACAACCCTAGATAATGGGTTTAGCTACTCATAATAAAGGTAGAAATCAAAGATGGAGATGAAATATAATCCATAAAAAGTAATTACAAGAGTAAAATCTAAGATTAATTGCTAAAGATGTTCTAAAGTTACTCTAAAAAGCAAAAAAACGGTTGTTCACGAGCTCCACAATACAAAAGATGACCTAAAAATCTGAAAAAGAACTATTTATACACAGCTAAATTTTTAGAACAAAATTGTCCCTACGGAGATTTCGCTGACATCGGAAAATAAGTCGCCTCAGCACCATGAATACCGCTGCCGCACAAACGCAAGTGTGGATCGCGGTTCCTCTCTTTTTAGCTGGTTCTGAACTTGAGTCCGCTGGGAGCGGAAAAATACCCACCTCAGCGCTCCTTCAACCAACAACAACAACAACAATGACCCAGTATAATCCCACAAGTGGGGTCTGGGGAAGGTAATATGTACGCAGACCTTACCTCTACCCCGAAGGGTAGAGAGGTTGTTTCCAGGAGACCCTCTGCTCAAAAAAGCAATAGGAGATGATATATTAGTACCATAAAAATGTGTAATAAAAATAACAACAATATATAAGAGATATGAAATATGAAATACAGAATATGAAATACGAAATAGATGGCTGGTATAGTACAACTAGAAGGTAAAGCCCTGCATCAATAGACGACCAATGACATTCCTAGTCTAACTCCTAACTGGATAGTCTCACTCTATTGTGTTGTAGAAATATTCACACTCTCCCCTAACCTACAACCTTAATGCTCGACCTCCATAATTCCCTATCAAGGGCCATGTCCTCAGTAATCCTAAGTCGCGCCATGTCCTGTCTGATCACCTCTCCCCAATACTTCTTAGGTCTTCCTCTACCTCTCCGCGTGCCCACTACAGCCAGTCGCTCACACCTCCTCACCGGTGCATCAGTGCTCCTCCTCTGAATGTGCCCGAACCATCTGAGTCTTACTTCCCGCATCTTGTCCTCCATGGGGGCCACACCCACCTTCTCTCGAATATCTTCATTCCTAATCTTATCCATCCTTGTATGCCCGCACATCCACCTCAACATCCTCATCTCTGCTACTTTCATCTTCTGGATGTGTGAGTTCTTTACCGGCCAACATTCAGTTCCATACAACATGGCAGGCCTAACCACTGCTCTATAAAACTTACCTTTTAGTAACGGTGGCACTTTCTTGTCACACAAGACTCCCGACGCTAACCTCCACTTCATCCACCCCACCCCTATACGGTGTGTGACATCCTCGTCAATCTCCCCGATCCCCTGAATAACCGATCCAAGGTACTTGAAACTACCTCTCTTGGGAATGACTTGAGAGTCAAGCCTCACTTCAACTCCCACTTCCATCGGCTCAACTCCAAATTTGCACTCGAGGTATTCCGTCTTCGTCCTACTCAACTTGAAACCTTTAGACTCAAGAGCATGTCTCCAAATCTCTAGCCTCTCGTTGACGCTGTCTCTTGTCACGTCAATTAGAATAATGTTATCAGCAAATAACATGCACCATGGAACCTCCCCTTGAATATGATGAGTCAGTGCATCCATCACCAGGGCAAATAGGAATGGGCTGAGCGCAGACCCTTGGTGCAACCCCGTAATAACTGGAAAGTGTTCAGAGTCGCCTCCTACTGTCCTAACCCGAGTCTTAGCTCCATCATACATGTCTTTAATCACCCTAATATAGTTACTCGGGACCCCTTTATCCTCTAAGCAGCTCCATAAGACCTTCCTAGGAACCTTATCGTACGCTTTCTCCAGATCAATAAACACCATGTGGAGATCCTTCTTCTTATCTCTGTACTGTTCCACCATCCTCCTAATAAGGTGGATAGCTTCTGTGGTAGATCGTCCCGGCATGAACCCGAACTGGTTGTCTGAAATAGACACCGTCCTTCGCACTCTCATTTCTACCACTCTCTCCCAAACTTTCATGGTATGACTTAGTAATTTGATGCCCCTATAGTTGTTACAGCTCTGGACATCACCTTTGTTCTTATACAACGGGACCATTGTACTCCACCTCCACTCTTCAGGCATTCTATTAGTCTTGAATATAACACTAAACAATGCAGTAAGCCATTCCAAGCCTGCTCTACCCACACACCTCCACAGTTCAACCGGAATTTCGTCTGGCCCGGTAGCTCTGCCCCTTCCCATCTTACGCATTGCCTCCATGACTTCATCGATCTCAATGTCCCTACAATTACTTAATTCATGGTGACTGTCGGCATTCCTCGATTCCCCAAGTATAATATCCTGATCCCCTTCTTCACTTAGAAGTTTATGAAAGTAGGTCTGCCACCTCCTCTTAATCTGGTCATCTCCCATCAAAACTTTGCCGTCATCATCTTTTATGCACCTCACTTGGTCCAGATCCCGAGTTGTCCTCTCTCTCGCCTTAGCGAGTCGGAATAACTTCTTCTCCCCACCTTTGTTCCTTAGTTCCTCATACAGACGAGCAAAAGCTGTCGTCTTAGCCTCCGTCACTGCCATCTTCGCCTCCTTCCTAGCTACCTTATACCTTTGACTATTCTCTCTCTTCTCCTCCTCGTCAGTGCTCCCTACTAACCTTAGGTAAGCCGCCTTCTTTGCTTCCACTTTACCTTGGACAACTGCATTCCACCACCAATCTCCTTTGTGTCCACCATAGTGGCCCGTAGATATCCCTAACACCTCTCTCGCCGCCTCTCTTATACAGTCTTCCATCGTCGACCACATTGTGTTTGCGTCCCCACTACTTCTCCAAGCACCCATTGCCGAAAACCTTCCTTCCAACTCTTTAGCTTTATCCTTAGTTAAGGCGCCCCACCTAATCCTGGGGCGTCCTTGTACTGACCTCTTCTTCCTCCTTATCCTAATACAAATGTCCACCACCAAAAGCCTATGCTGCGTTGAGAGGGTCTCACCTGGGATAACCTTGCAGTCCTCGCACAACCTTCTGTCGCATCTCCTGAGGAGGAGATAGTCAATCTGTGTCTTCACCACCGAATTTTGGTAAGTAACCAAATGTTTATCCCGCTTCGTAAAACTCGAGTTTGCAATGACTAAATCGAAAGCCTTGGCAAAGTCCAATAGCGCAATGCCCCCTCCGTTCCACTCTCCGATACCACATCCGCCATGCACCTCAGTGTACCCACCTGCAGATAACCCAATATGACCATTGAAATCTCCTCCTATGAATAACCTCTCGGAAGGCGGTATACTACGAACAATCTCATCCAACCCCTCCCAAAATTGCCTTTTAATATCCTCATCCAAGCCTGTTTGTGGTGCGTACGCGCTAACGACATTTAAAGTACCCTCACCCACCACCAACTTAATAGTCATTAGCCTATCATTCACCCGCCTGACCTCTACCACGGACTCCCTAAGATGGCTATCTACCAGGATACCCACTCCATTCTTACCCCTCAGGACACCAGAGTACCACAACTTATACCCATCCACGTTTTTCGCCCTCGATCCGACCCACCTAGTTTCCTGGACACACGCTATATTAATCTTCCTCTTCTGCAGAATTTTTGCCAACTCTATGGATTTACTCGTTAGTGAACCTATGTTCCATGACCCGATTCTCAACCTATAGGCTCCCTTGCCCCCTCTACCTCCCCTGCTACCCGACCCACCCCCTGAACCCCACCCCACACTCTGCCCCACCCTAGGACATGCCCTTATTCTATCATCCCAGACTGCAGCCACTACACAAAACAACAACCTAGAGAAGACTTGCTAGTCCATAACGTACACAAGTCAAACTAGAAGGAAAACACGTGGTAACTAGTATCCTAGTTGAAAGGTTTAACTATTGCGAAGTAAAGTAACAGTAATTTACTAACACCAAAAAGGGAAACAGTAAAACAGGAGGTACCAACTCTTGATAACCAAACCTGTGGCTGATTTGCTGTGCTCGATGTCGTTGTACGCTCCCGCCCACTTCCTACCACCCTTGCTGACACTCGCCCAGGTTGCTCTCCTTTTCCAGTGCTCGTGCGCCCAACTTGTCTCCAATACTCCGAGAATTCCTGAAAACACAAAAAATACCACGACCCAAAAACTAGAAGGAGCTATCACCGCTACCACTGGTAAGCAAAGAAGCAGAGCAAAACAATTGCTCTTTTTCAATTGAAACAGATGCACCACTGCATAAAGGTTGCTCTCTTTCAATTTCAACGGAAACAGAGAACAAAGATTGCTCTTTTCAAAACGTATAGCGGCGGGTGGCTGTTATGGGTTCCAGAAAACCAGATTCCTTTTACAGAAACGAACTGTAATGATAAGCAAAACCCAGAAAAATCTTTAACAGAAACAAGAAATGGAAGCCTAAGAATCACAGAACAAGAACGATTTTCAGCGCTCCTTCAACCGCGGCCGCAAAATATGATCATGGACCATGCCTTTCAATTTGAGCTCCCAACTAATGTTATCTGATTCTTCATTTAGCTGAGGGCGAGAACTGGACCACGGCCGTGTTAGATGATACCCCTGCCGTGCAATTTCACCACGGGCAGTGGTGACTGTTAAGATTAAAAAGACACTCTCTGAATCATCAAGCCGCTGAGAGCGGCATTAGGACCGCCTCAGCGTTTTAGACCCTCCGCATCTGCTACTATTTCTCGTTGTCACCGCCTTTTGATTTCAACTTTGAACTTGTGCAGGTTTCACTCCTTTTTGAGCTGATTATGACTTCCTTGTCTCTTTTTGACCAAACACAGCAAACAAGTGCAATAAGTTAGCTTTCGGAAATACTTGTACATAATTTTAATCCAAAACTTAAGTAAAAAGGAGCATAAAATAGGCTAGAATCCCTAGTTATCAGCCTTCATAAAAGAGATAATCTGACTAGGTGCACTGACAGACTAACCCTTCCACTCCAATCTAGGCAACTCTAGCATCATCAAGGTAACAGTCTTGGCATGGCAATCAAGGATGGCATGATATAGAGACAACCAATCCATGCCTAGGATGACCTCAATGTTGGTCATATCAAGCAATAGAAGATCCGGTGTAGTCTTATAACCACATAAATTCACGATATAGGATCGATTGATCTGATCCACAACAATAGAATCGCCCACTAGCATGGACACATATACAGGAATACCCAAGGACTCGCGAGGAACACCAGAAAATGAGCAAATAGATATGACACATATGAATACATAAACCTTGGATCAAATTGTACCAAAGCATCCCTACTGCAGATAGAAATAATACGTGTGATCACGATATCCGAGGCCACTACATCTGGTATGGATGGGAAAGCATAGAACCTAGTTAAAGCGTCGACTGGCTAGTCTCCATCTAACTGGCTCACACCTGGAGGGCCTCCACCTATCTGGCCTCCACCTTTAGGACGACCCCTACCCACATTCTCTCCACCTCTAGGCGGCCGAATAACTAGTGTGGCAACTGGCACTGTAATCATAGGTTGAGAACCCTACTGTATTGCCTTACCCCGAAGCCTGGAGCAAAACCCCCTTAAGTTACCAAGATATCTGCACTCGAAACAACCTCTCGGAATGGCGGATTGCTGACTTGAAGTCTGACCCTAATGATCTGAATACTGACTAGAGGAAGCCTGAATAGCTAGGGGACGATAGGAGCTTTCTGGAATGGTAAAGAAATAGGGCTAGACTGGAGCATCCCGAGGAGGTGGCAATGCTGGATATGTAGGCCTGGTAGACTGACCCCTCACGAACTGACCTCTGCCCCCAGATGGAGCACTATTGAACCCTCCAAAATAACAAAACCGCTTGTCCTGCGGCATCTTCTCTTGGCTTCGTTAACGGACACTCTCGATCCTTTGAGCTATCTCTACAACTAGCTCGTAAGGAGTCCCTATCTCAACCTCTCGGTCCATAGTGTCCTGGATACCTGAATGCAAACCCACAATGAACCTCTACACTCTCTCTGCATTAGTAGGAAGTATCATAAGTGCATGGCGATACAACTCAGAGAATCTCTCCTCATAGTCGGTCACTGACATTTGACCCTACTGGAGCTGCTCAAACTAAAACCACATCTCTTTCCTCTTAGAGGGTGGAATATACCTATCCAGAAAGACACGTGTGAACTGGTCCCACGTCAAAGGAGGAGAACCTGTTGGTCTGCCAAGAAGATAGGACTTCTACCACCTATGGGCCCTGCCCTCCAGCTAAAAGGTGGTAAAGTCGACCCTGTGGGACTTCAATATCCTCATGTTATGCAGTCTATCCCTGCACCGATCAATAAAGTCCTAAGGGTCCTCATGTCGCTCACCTTAAAAGATAGGAGAATGTAGTCTGGTCCACCTATCCAAGAGCTTCTGCGGCTCGCCGGTCGCAATTGGTCTGGACTTAGTTATATCCGTTGTAACTGGCTAGGCTCCAACCACAGGTAGTGCACCCGAGGTTTGGTATATGATAGTTGCATGCCCTGGAGCCTGAGCGGTAGGGGTCCATGATCCCCTTCCCGCCTGAGATGTGGCTGGGTCCGTTGGAAATAAACCAGCCCGAGTTATAGAATTCATGAACCACAACATACAGCCTATGATCTCCTAGAAAACTGGTGCGGACATGAAATCCACTAGGTCTAGCCCCGCCGCAGGCACCTCACCCTGATCCTCAATGATAGGATCCTCTACTGGATCCACTAGTGGTACCACTGGAGCAACTCTAGGACGACCTCATCCTTTGCCACAAGTTGGAGCCCTCCCTCAGCCTCGGCCTCTAGCAATAGTGGGAGCAACCCCTCCATGATCAGGTACGTCGGCTGCACGCGTTCTCACCATCTGTGAGTGAATAAAACAAAGATACTTAGTATAACATCAACTGCACGATAGGAGATGAAGAAAGAGTAGTTCCTAACACCCTATAGCCTCTCGAAGATAAGTACAGACGTTTCAGCACCGATCCGCAAGACTCTATTACGGCTGCTCATAACTTGTGAGACCTACGTGAACCTAGTGCGCTAATACCATGTTGTCACGACCACATTTCTCTATATGTTGCGATGGCGCCCAACGTTACCGTTAGGCAAGCCCTCAGTGAGCTAATCATGCAAATTTCCCTTTTTGATAAATTTCCAAGTAGCTTAAGTTCCATTTTTTTAGAAGATAAGGAGTAGACAAATTTAATAAGAAAAATAAAGACTAATGAAGGCACAAATGCAGTGAAATGATTAATCTAAAACCATAAAGTCTATTAGTATGTGTGCCAAAACCTAGTGTCACAAGTATATGAGTAACTAGTAGAATATACAAAACTCTAATTGCTATCTAAAATAAAGTAGACGGAATATAAATACAAAAGAGAGACTCTAGGTGCTGTAAAATGGCTCAAGAAGCAGCTCACCACTAGGCCTCAAGGTAACGGGGGTGCGCGCCGATATGATTGTCAGATGCACCTGCCTCAAATCCTGCACGGTTAGTGCAGAAGTATAGCATGAGTACATAAACAACATATAACCAGTAAGTATCTAGTCTAACCTCGAAGAAGTAGTGACGAGGGGTCGACATCGACACTTACTATGGGTTAACAATAAAATATAGAAATTCTAAATAAGCATTGAATTATTAATTAACAACAGTAACTCAGTAATAGGAAGTGAATAAATAATCCTTTCACAAATAGTAAATTCCAAGTCAATTTCTGTCATTTAAAAATTTCAACCTCACAAGCCATAAAATAATATCAAGTATACTTAGGCTCCGAGTATTATTAATCACGATTTATGTCGAGGTTGTACAACTTGATCCAGAATAATGTGTACAGTGCCGAGGGTCGAGCGGCACGAACCATAGATGCATCTATTCTACTGTCGAGGCATTCGGCCCGCTCCACAAGAAGAGAGTATACTTTATAAACACTTGATTTACAAGCTCTTACAAGGATAATACACAAAGAAGCACAATTTCTATTAACGGTCAAGTAACCCACCAAAACTCAAGTAAGGAAAATCCGCTCTCTTACAAATCTTTTATCAAGTTTCAATATAAATTAAGCACTTTAATTAACATGTATGGCACAGACATCGCAAGTATTTCATGATTTGGGTCCTAAACTACTCGGACATAGCATAATTAATCGCTATGCACGGACTCTCATCACCTCGTACGTGCGTAGCCCCCACAATTAGAAGCAAATAGTAATTTAAATCACCTATGGGGTAAATTCCGTCTTACAACGTTAGGCAAGAGACTTACCTCGTCTCAAAGCTTACTTTTTGGCCTACAAATTCGTTCTAAAGCCTCAACTTAGTGCCGAACAATTCGAAACTAGTCAAATGTTACATAAATTAATCAATACATGTTCAAAAGTTCATAATTTAACTATTAGAGTAATTTCCCAACCCAAATTGGAAGATTCCTAAAATTCACCCCCTAGCCCACGTGCTCGGATTCCGGAAATTATTGAAGATAAATGTTACCCATAACCTCGCGAACTCAAATATATAATTCTCACCCAATTCCATAATCAATTTTGTGGTTAAATCTCATTTTTGTCAAAACCTAGGTTTTCTAACTAAATCCTTAATTTCCACCATTTTACATGTTAAAATCTACCCATAATCTATGCATTAAACTCATCTTATATAGAAATTACTTACCTCAAAGTGCTAGGTGAAAACCCTTCTCCAAGAGCTCCAAAATCGCCTAGGAAATGAAAGAAAATGAGCCAAAATAGCCTAAGTCCAGTTTTTAAAAGATGTTTCTACCTAGGGGTCCTTATACACGATCGCGGCCAATCTCTCACGATCACAAAAGCAAAGCTGAGGAGCCTAGGAAAAAGGCTCTATGCGAATGCGGGGCCCAACATGCGAATGCGTACGGAAATTGGGTTGCCCAGGCCTAGGCCCGGGCTTCTACGAGAACGCGGGCTACCAAATGCGAACGCGAAGGCTAAAGGGCCCAGGCCTCCGCAAACGCGGTACTGCATACGGAAATGTGAAGGGAAAAAAGCCCCCAGCCTCCAGTACCCCAAATCATTCATTGCAAACGTGAGGGTCCTTCCACCTTCGCGAAGAAGGAAACTAGAACTTTAAAATCTGGTGTTTTCAACTTGGCTCCGGGTGGTCCGAAATACACCCGAGCCACTCGAGACCCCGTCCAAATACACCAACAGGTCCATAAACATAAAATGAACCTGCTCGAACTCACGAAACACGTAAAACAACAACGAAACTGAGAATCGCACCCCAAAACTAAATTGAATCAAATTATGAACTTCAAGTTTCCAATATGCTCCGAACGCGCTGAATCATATTTAGACTACTCGGAATGACACCAAATTTTTCGTGCAAATCTTAATTCACCATATGGAACTATTCATAGGCCCAGAATCCCAAACGGATCTCGATAATGCCTAATCCTACTTCAAACCAAAATTAAAGAATGCTAAAATCTTCAACGTGCTAACTTTCAATATTAAGTGCTGAAACGCTCTTGGGTCACCCAAAACCCGATCTGAACATACGCCCAAGTCCAAAATAATCATACAAACCTATCGGTACCGTCAAATACCTGTTCCAAGGTCATTTACTCAAAATATTGATTCAAGTCAAACTTAGCCCATTATAGCCAATATTAAGGAACTGAGTGTTCCATTTTCAACCCAAACCATTCCAAACCCGAACTAACTATCCCTGCAAGTCATAAAACAGTAAAAGCACATACGAGGAGTCTTATTTAGGGGAAAGAGATCTAGAAAGCGAAATGACCGGTCAGGTCGTTACATGTACGAATATGGAAAGGGAATCATCGTTATCCCTAATTATGCGTGATCACTTATTATTACCATAACAGTTGTGAGTAATTTCAGTAACGGGAAATTAATGTAGTTAATATTAATGACGGGTAGGAATTAAGCGAGGGAAAATAGTTATATATTTATATCCTTATATAAAGGTCCTTACCTTATTTTATAAGATCATCTGAATATCCACGAATATATGCAATCAATTTTTTACTTCTATATCATAATTGATAGAAGACTCTTATTCACAACTTTTGAAAAAAACAACGACCATCAATAAGATTTCTTTCCTACGCTTATCATTTCAATTTCTTATTTTATTCTCTTATTTTTGGCAAAGTGAAGTAAACCTGATTATTAGAAATCTGATTTTCTTTAATATTGACTTTGACTACAAAAACTACTTTGAGGTTAAATAAATTGGTTTCGTTACCGGAAATCTGATAATCTGTTCACTTTCCATATTTTTATCTTAGCATGTCTACTACTAACAAAATTAATTAGGTGGATGAGGTTAAATTATTTAGGTTGTTGTAATTAATAACACCGTTAATTCCCCAGCAACGACGCTAAAATTTGATCATGCCCAATTATGCCTTATAAAAAGGACGAAACAGTCATTGCAAATATAATTCGGTTTATAAGTCCGGAGTCGAATCCCACATGGAATTAACCTACTAATCACAAATGTTATTTTCACAAGAATTGAAGTAATCAAGTTTCAGAAATATTGAATAATGATCTGAGTGTTTACTAACTAAAAGAATGGTAATTAAAAAGTTGTAATTTTATTACTAACAAAGCAAATGTTGTAGATAAGATTGGAAAGGTCTAGGGTTACAATTTCTCCAATTGTCGGAATCTCTCCCACTACGTTTCCTATAAATTCGCCTAAGTATTCTCTACCAATCATGAGTAATTGGGTATAGTAGTTCTCTCTCGAGCAACTACCACAATTTAATAGACATATTCTCTTGAACTACGCTAGCTGCCACTAATTTCCTGCTCACTACGATCGCACCAAGGGTTCGTTATCTTTAATCACACCTTTAACCCTCCATATTGATTTCTCAAATATTTTAGGAGTAATATTGTTCAATAACTACCTAAATGCATACTCTATCTCGAGCAGTACACACTAAATAGGCACAGTCAATTGAGGGCCCTTCAACCAACAACAATAAAAATATAGTTGAATAACTAAAGAAAAGTAAATGGCAAATTTATATTAAACAAAGTGGAAAATGATCCTTCAATAGATTCCATCAAACCCTAGGTGGGAATTTAGCTACTCATAATTGTTTGCACATATATAAGATTAATATTCATAACAATGAAAAATAGGAAAAACGTGAAGTTGAATCCTTATCCTTGCTCCAAGCGTGTTCTTACCTCTCCAAAGTTTTCTCCCTTCAAAAAGTGGCTAACTCTCATATTTATACGGTTTAGGGTTGAGTTGGGGCAAAATTGGCTTCTCATAACTTGGATCAGAAAAATTGATTTTTTATGCTTCGGTCCCAGTCATCGCTACGTTGTCCGGGACTTTTCTGGTTTCTTCTCCTCTGGTCATGGTTTGGTGAAGTGAGCCTCGCTTCGTTGTCCGGAACTTTTCTCTTTAGCTGTTTTTCACCAATTGTTCTCCTATTTGATCATTTTCTGCATAAGTTGGTTCCTATACATAAGAAACACATAATGCGTATATTTTCCCTTCAAAAGTGGTGTGAACTCCTACAACTCACACAAGAACTAACACATAACCACACTCAAAATATGCACTTTTCACCCTTTATTAGAATGTTTTGAGGAAAAGGTTTGGTACATGTTCCACTACAAGGCTGCGATTCTTAATGATCAAATTTGATTCATATAAGAAACACCCAGAACATTTAATGAAAATACATCTAAGGCAAATGACAAATATGATTGGGGAGTTGAAAGATACAAGTTATGTGTTGACTGATGAATAATAAATCCAAGATGTCATACGCTCTTTACCTAGTTCTTGGGATCATATAAAAATGCATCTGACCCATAATGAGCAAATCACAACTATAGAAGATGTCTGGAGGCATATTGAGTTAGAGAAGGAACAACTTGAGACTGCAAAGCCAACAACTGAGTTGCACATGGAAACGACCTCCCAAACCAAGAGTGATTCAAAGAAAAGGAACTGGGTAAAGAAGAGAGGGTCACCTCAAGCTCGCCAGCTCAACCTGCTAAAAGGGAAAAGACTGAAAAAGTCAAGAACATACATCCCAAATGTATCAAAGTTGCTAAAGTCAAATTTTTATAATTGTGACAAAAAGGGTCATTATGCTAGAGATTGCTCTGAGCCTCCTAGAAAGGTATTTCACGATTCTCGAATTAGTGAACTTTGTGTTTCTAGTTTTGTTTTTCTAACTGAATCTAATCCTTTATGTAGTGTAGACTCAGGAGCAACAGACCACATAGTCTGGGAATGCAGTGCCTTTGTTAAATGTTGGTGAGTTCCACGTGGAGCAAAGTGGATATATGTGGGCAACAACAATAAAGTTCTTGTTGAAGGGACAGTACATGCAAGTTAGTCCTGCGTGGTGGTCGAGACCTAATACTACATGATGTTTTCTTTGCACCAACAATTCACCGAAATACTATTTCAGTTTCAGTTTTGCTTAAGCTAGGATTTGACTTGTTTTATCATGACAATTCTTCCAAGTTGATTTGTGGTTCAACTTTATTTAGTTTTGGTCATGTGACCATAGGTTTAATTATTATGGATTTGGATTATGATTCATTTAATAATAATTCTAGTTTTTCTATGTTTGTTTCTTCACATAAATATGATAATGATGTAAACATATAGCATGAACTTGGTCATATTGGACAACAAAGAATGCAAAGGTTAGCAAAACAAGGTTTGATTTCCAATATAGAACATGTAGAATTGTCCACTTGTGAAAATTGTCTAGCTGAAAAATCTGCAAGAAAACCTTTTGATCAGACGACTAGAGCTGAATATCCTTTGCAATTAGTCCATTCGGACATCTACGAGCCTATGAATGTTAGCTCTAGGCATGTAACAAGTTATTTCATCACATTTACTGATAATTTTATCCATTTCAGTTATGTCTATTTAATTTCCCACAAATCAGAAGCAATAAGTTGCTTCAAACATTATATGAGCTTAGTGGAAAATCAATTAGACAAGAAGATAGAAGCTCTTCGTACTGACCATGGTTATGAATACTTACCAACCTAGTTTAATAATTTATGTGATGAAAAGGGAATAGTTCGTCAGTTGACTATCCCAAATACTCCACAACAAAATGGTGTTGTAGAGAGAAGAAATAGAACACTCGTAGAAATAGTTAGGTCAATGATGGCACAAGCTAACCTCCCAATTAGTTGCTGGGGTGATCCGCTGCTTACTGCCACATATGTACTTAATCGAGTGCCTACAAAATCTATTACCGCTACTCCATATAAGTTATGGATCGAAAAATAACCCGACCAAAGTGTATTAAGACCTTGGGTTTATGCTACCTATACACATGATTCCTCTCACAAATATGGCAAATTGGGCCCCAGGGGAAAGAAAAGTATATTTATAAGATACTCTAAAACCTCAAAGGGTTATGTGTTTATCGGTCAGCAAGATAGTGGGAGTGTAGCTGAGTTTGGATCATGAAATGTCACATTCTTAGAGGATGAGTTCCCTAAGAAAGGATAGGTAAGTCAAGATCTAACCTTATTTGAGATAATGGATCAAGAAGTACATGGATCACTTCATTCGAGTGGGAGAATTTTAGCAGATGATGAATTAGTTTCTCATCAACGACCTCCTTCATCATATGCGAATGAAAGTAATCCTTCTACATTTAGTGGAAGTGACCAAATAGATCTTGTTCCAAGTAGGAGCGAGATGGTCATAGATCTTGTTCCAAGTGGGAGCAGGATGAATGTTCTTGATCCGAGTGGGAGCAACATTGATCCAAATGGTAACAGTGATGAATCACAAATAAGATATGGTTCTCGTAAAAAGATTCCCAATTGTCGATTTGATGTTGAAGGCGGTGAACTATTTATGATGCTCCTACAAGAAGAAAACAAGTCTAAATATGTAAAAGAGGCTTTCTCATACCCTTCTAAGGATAAATGGAAAAAAGCAATGGAAGATAAATTGGAGTTTATGAGAGTCAACAAAGTTTGGGAATTAGTTGTCCTCCCTGAAGGACACAAAGTAATTGGGAGAAAATGGGTTCTCAAAATTAAACTCAAGGATGATGCCACAGTTGAGAGATATAAGGCTCGACTGGTGGCGAAAGGGTATACACAGTAGAAAGGAATAGATTACGAAGAGACTTTCTCGCCTACTGTATGATTTACCTCTGCTCACCTAGTTCTAGCTATTGTTGCAAGCTTGGATCTTGAATTACATTAGATGGATGTAAAGACTGTCTTTCTCAATGGAGAACTAGATGAAAAAATCCATATGGAACAACCTGAGTGTTTCATTGAAAAGGGCCACGAACAAAAGGTTTGTAGACTTTTGAAGTCTATTTATGGCCTCAAATAATCTTCAAGGAAGTGGTATATACACTTTCAGAATGTTCTTGTATCCAATGGTTTTACCATGATGGATGAAAACCATTACGTTTATACCAAGAGATCAAGAAACAAGCTTGTGATTTTAACATTGTATGTAGATGACATACTTATAGTTGGAAATGATAATGAGTTTATAACCGAGATAAAGTCATAGTTATCATCCATATCTGAGATGAAAGATATTGGTTAAGCTGCATATATTCTTGGAGTTAAGATTTCAAGAGATCATCCAAAAAAACTATTGTATCTCTCACAAGAGAATTACATTAGAAAAGTTCTTGAACGATTCAATATGCAAAATAGTAGCCTAGTTGACACTCCTATCAGTAAAGGCCATGCCTTAGGAAGTCTGATGTCTCCTAAGACTCCTGAAGAGACATAAATAATGAGCTGAGTTCCTTATAAGAGCGCAATCAGAAGTCTAATGTATGCTATGGTGTGCACTAGACCTGATATTTATCAAGTAGTTAGCTTGGTAAGTATATATAAAACCAACCCAAGTTTAGCATATTGGCAAGCAGTAAAGAGGATCATGAGATATCTGAAGTGAACTGCTGATTATGCCCTTTGTTATCAAAGTGGCAAGGATCTGTGATTAGTTGGATACAGTTATGCTGACTATGGAGGAGATCTAGACGAAATGAAGTCTACCTCAAGGTATGTTTTCTTACTCAGTAATGGCGCCATATCATGAAGTAGTAAGAAACAATCATGTGTATCACTATCTACAATGGAAACCGAATATGTGGCTCTCGCATCAGCAACACAAGAATCTGTTTGGTTGAAAAAGTTCTTGGAACACTTGTTGGATATCGCAGAAAATGATGAACCCGTATTAGTCTATTGTGATAGTGAAGCTGTAATATTCTCTACCAAAGACCCTAAGTTTCATTGTAAAACCAACACATAGATATCAAGTATAACTATGCGGGAGACATGGTTAGATGCAAGGTAGTGAATGTGAAATATGTGTCTACAAAAAATATGTTAGCAGATCCATTGACCAAGCCTTTGTCTAGAGATGCATTTGTGAGACATATAAGGTCTCAAAGCTTGCGTAGACTTTGATATACTTTATTTTGTT
Source organism: Nicotiana sylvestris (assembly GCF_000393655.2). Classification (NCBI taxonomy): domain Eukaryota; kingdom Viridiplantae; phylum Streptophyta; class Magnoliopsida; order Solanales; family Solanaceae; genus Nicotiana; species Nicotiana sylvestris. Next base: position 170,727,946 of record NC_091065.1, read on the forward strand.
ATTATTTTCCCTTGTTCACAAAAATAATGTTCTTTGATTATCAATAAAGTTGATTTACATACATGCATATTTTATTGTTGAATATTATGTACATTATTTGTTCATTTTCTTGATAAGTATATCAAGTAGACAAGAGGTTGACTTTCTCACACAAGCAACTGCCTCCTTATCTTAGTGATGTGAGGAGATGAGACATGTGTTGATACCCAATTTTTTCCTAGGTAATTTTATACCCAAATTTTTCCAAAATAGCATATATGTGCATATATAAGCATGCCCTAAGAGTTTTGGTATTTTTAATGATTTTTAAAACCAAGTTATTGCCTATTTTAATACCATAAATCCAATAATTGTTCCCAAAATTATTATTTTTGGTGAATAACTTATTTTATCCTTATATTTACACCAAAATACAATTAAAGTGATTTTTGCACATTTTTACAAATTCGTTTGGCATTTTTAAAAGCTAAATTGCATATAATTGTAATTATAGCCTATTTTGTAATTGATAGCATCTTATAATTATAAAATTAACCCCAGCATTTTTTGATTAATATTTATATGATATTTGTTTACCCGGTATTTTTAATTTGTTCTTAAAATTGTTATTGCTATTTTTTATAAAACAAAATGGGAAAAGTGGCTATTTACAATCTAGCCTCAATTGTATTTCAATTTTAGCCAATTTGGCACCCCTAATTAACCCAACTCAGCCCCAAATTTGAGCCCAAACTACCCAGCCCAATTACCTTTAACCCGACCCAGCACCTACTCAACCGACCCAGCCCATAACCCCATTAAATCTCGGTCGTTGATCATTTAGATCAACGGCCACCATTGATTCTTTCCTTTTTAATTTCAAACGACCCCTAAACCTACCCCATTCCTTCAAAGATGTCGCCTTTGAATCCCTTCTTTCTCTCAACTCTCTCTCTCAACCCACCTCAAACCCTAGACGTCGCCTCTCACTGAAACCCTAATCCATGGCTTCCTAGGCTCATCGGAGACCTGTACCAGCCTCCCATGGCCTCTACGTGCTCGTCTTTGAGGTCCTATGACCAGATCTTGAAGGGGTTTCGACCAAGCCTTTGCTTGATGACTGTTCTCCGGTCGTCTTCAACCTTTGTCCAGGCCAGCCATGGCTATTTGAGTTCGATCCTCGACTTTCCTGCTTAGATCGATGGTTTTCAAAGCCTTTCTCATCGCCTGGGTTTCTTACGAAATCCTAATCTTTAAGGTTCCTTCGATTTTATTTCAGATCTGCCCCGGATCTATATGTGTTTGAACTTTCTAAGCATCTTTCTCAAAGTTTCTTCAATTTTTTGCTTTCAAAACTCTTTATTCTTTAATTAGGGTTTTATGTTAAGGTATTTCAAATCTCTTCTCTGATTCTCGACATGTTTTACTGTGTTTTGCTTGTGTTGTTTTCTATCTGAGTTAGCATGTTTAAAACCCTAATTCTTGAGATTTTGTTTGAGTTTCTTAGTTTGTTTGTTAACATTCGTTTACCTTGTTTTTCTCTCTGAGTTAGCATGTTGAAGACCCTAATTTTTGGGGTTTATTTGAGATTCTGAATTTGTTTGCTTGTTTCACTTGTTTATCGCCTCTAAACCTGACTAATTTTGAAGACCCTAGTTCTTTAGGGGTCTATTTGAGTTCCTGAAGTTCTTCATCTGTTGAAATTGCTCAATGTGATTCCTTTACTTCAACTCTCTTTTTTCATTATGTGACTCTTTTGGTTCTGAGTTCTTGCTACCTGTCAAACTCGACTATGATTTTCACTCGACTCTTTGCATACCTCTGATCCTTTTCTCTATTACTAAACCACTGAAACCTGACTATCATGCTTCGAATGCTTGCTCTATGCTACTACTGTATGTTGTTTCTTTTGCCATAGCTTGGCCTCACATGTCTATTACTTGTGCATTCCTTTATATACTGAGTCCCTTCTGTGATTGATTTTCAAACTCATAACTGATTTCAAAACTTTTCCCTCTTACTCGCCTGTTAAGGGTTAATTGACTCTCTTTCTTGGTTTGGCCTTACTAAACCTTTTCCAAAAATAAGTACAATCATGTACTTGGACTTAAATACCTATTGTATGATTTTACTGCTCCTTTTATAGCAACAACCATTTTGCTTATGGACTAATTTTCTTCCCTTATTTTAGATCCTGTTAGTATCCGTTTGAACAATAATCCATTGATTAAAGGGAAGTCTTGTGTTAATTGATTCTGATTGTGTTAAAGCTATACTTGTTACCTTATTCTTACTCGTCTTCAGTACTATAAGTACCCCCCCCCCTTCTCTTTTGCATGACACTCACTAACATATTGCATATCACGAACACACACAGCATAAGTCACTACTTCTTCTCTCAAATACTCTTAGTTTTTCTTAAAAGCATTCGAGTTTTTTTCTGAACTCATAAGCTAGAGTCCTCTTCTCTGATTGTGCTTTGGCTGCAAGTATTCTGCTTTTCTTCCTGCTTACTTTTCTGCAACTGGTATGTCTCTTCTTGTTTAAATTCTGCCTCTCTCTTATGTGTTTATGCTTCAGTCTTCTCTTTGTTTATTTTACTGCTTTTTGCAAGTTTGTTTATTCCTATATGAACCCCCATCCTAAACCCTTTGTATGTTGAGTTATGGTTCAGAAAACATGACAACACTTGATATTGTTGTTCATGTATATGGACTGGACTCCCTGGGTCCTAAACTCTTTCAATTCCCATTCCCCTTTCCCTTTATGTGTATTCTGAGCCTGAGACTTTGGTCTGGCAGTGTCCTAATCACTGTCCAGACCATAGTCTGACCTTTAATAGGTCTGTGCTCTTCTTTTTTAGCTGAACAGGCCTAGTCAGGGGTGTGCCAGCCTATCCCATGGCTAGGCATGACCACCAGCCTGTCATGGCACTCCCTAACCCCCTCTTGCACTTACACTCATTCTTAGAAACTAAGTTCTGCCCCTCTCTTGTGAGCCTTTCCTTGGGACCCCCTGAGCTTCCTCTGAACTTGGACACCTGAGGGTTGGCCCTTCCACACTGCACTATAACTCTTTCTAATTAATATCTTAGGTGTAAGCACTACCCGGAGTTCTTGAAACTCTTTGGATCTTTGAAACACCCTAGATAAGAGAAGGCTTTGGAAATATGGATCTCGGAAGTGGTTCAATCTCATATTGTTAGATACTAAGTCTGAATTAGGCTGCTTGGATGTAGTTGTAATTTCTGATGTTTTTTTATTTCTGTCTTATTTTTTACTAGTATGTAATAATTTGTATAAACTCATAGGATTTTAGTGAAAGGGGGAGGGGATTTAATTTTATGCACAAAAGGGTAGAAACCATGCCTATAGGACTTTTACTGTTAATCTATGCAATCTCACAAGTAGAAACCATGCCTATAGGATCTAACTTTCTGATTTCTGCAACTATGCATATAGATACCATGCCTATAGGGATTTGCATTTCTACATTTGTAATGGCATTAGGCAAATCGTTAGGTTTAATGATAAATCAACATATAGATATCATGTTTATAAGGCTGTTAACGTTTGAAAGGTATTAAAATTAGTAACTCATAGAGATCATACCTATAGGAACTTCAAATCAGAATTGTTTCACTCGTCTAAAATAGTACTGACCCTTTTTGCTAAAACAAGCGACTTTCTACACGTTTTCTTAACCCTTAAAACTTTTCTTGCAACCAAATCAGTGCATCTTTTTTCCTTCTTGATAAATATTCTCAAATCAGTGCATATTTTCTGAAAACTTACTACTTTCCTAATAATTTGAAAAACATTTTTTTCAAATCAATCTGAATCCACTTCTTTATACTTATCTGATAAACCTTTTGAATCAGTCTGCAATTCAGTTCTTTTGTTAAAACTCGGCAACTCTTTTTCTTAAACAAGTATGTTTTCTGAAACTCGTTTTAAACCATTTTCTTTGTATTAAGTCTGCAATCTTTTCTGAAACATATCTTATTCTGCAATTCCTTTACAATCAGTAGTTCTGTCCCACACTTAAGGTAAAGTTGACTAATTAAAGTGGCTCAGTCTTTGACAACTGCATTCGAGTGAGCCTAATGCGGACTTCCTGTCTAAAAGTATGTGTTGAATCAGTCCGCTTATCGCTTTAATTTTTAAAGACCAAACCAGTACATGCAAGACATGCTAAACTCTTTGGCTTATCTGATTTAAGGAGGTTTACTTGAGCCTTACTTGCTTATCTGCTTCCACTTTTACTTGTATTATGTGTTTTGATTGACGTCTTAGTATTTTGTCCTTTGAAACTCTCAAAAGGCCCCAAATCCCTTTCCCTCTAGGATTAGTAGTCCTAAATGCCTCCGGAATTGATAGGATTGGGACGGGTACTAGCATGTAATAAGTAACGAAACTTTCCGCGCTTTAATACCTTAACGGGGTGGGAAGGGTAGAATATGGATATGATGACCGGTGCGCTAATATCACGTGCGACCCCTCTTATGAGGAGTGATTGCTGGATATTGCATTGATGTGATCCATATTATCGGTAAACCTAGGACCCCTTTCCCTTTTACTTGTTAATTTTTAAGTTTTCTTTTAAACTAATTTTCTAAACTCTCTACTTCTTCAACTCTTAAACTTGTTTGTAAAAACTATGTGAAACCCTTTGCTTTATTTTTCTACTTGTCTTCTTAAAGTCACAATTGTAGCATGGCCGGGAACCACACTTGTGGATCCTAAGGAGTGCCTAACACCTTCCCTCGGGATAATTTCTAGCCCTTACCCTAATCTCTGGTCTCTTCATCTCAAACCTTTCTTAAAAGTGTCCTAATGCACTATAATCATTAGGTGGAGACTCTTCAACTTCTAAGACCCAATTCTCGAAAGGGAATAGAGTTATCCTCCCAATGTCGTATACCCGATTTCGACTCTTAGAAAAAAGGGGCTTCGACAACATGATTCTAAGCAAAATTATCATAAGGATAATTTGAGAGCTATTATCTTAAATTCAGATTATCGCTTAAACAATGACATATGGTCATTAGGGTGAAAAACGTTCACTTAGTCTACTTTGTGAGTCAGATGTGAGTTAAATATGATTTTATAGATCAAGGAACTCAAAGATACTTATGGTGTCCTTCAACCGATGAATTTCCTCAGCTGCGCTGTTCTGAGCATTGATAAGTTGTGAGACGGTTGATGTACTTCCTACCCCTCCCCCCCTCCCATTCTTTTCTATGCACTTGCATTTTTCCAAAGTTGTTTGTGAGAAAGTCTGCTTCTTAGTCCCCACCTTGCCTGGCCCCAGTGGGACTTCAAAGAATTTAAACACTCGCGTAAGCAAGAACCCGTAAGGAAGGCCATGATTACCATCTTTGAAGGTGGCAACCTTTTGCATGTGTTTAATCATAATAGCAGGCAGACTCACAGTAGTAAAGTTATCCAGTTGCTCCATCAAGAACAGGTCAGACTTAGACGTCACTGACCTCCTCTCAGCTCGAGGCAATAGAACTTTGTTTCCAATTCGAACAACAGCTGATAGACAGGGAGTAACGCTTTCTTATGGATCTGGTCCCCCTTCTGGTTTGCATTGTCTTTTACCACGGCATTTCTGAAGTTAAACTGACACACATCTTTTACACTGGACACACCAGCTGTAGGAACTTTAAGAATCTCTGCAAGCAACTTTACATCGAACATGATATCCACTCCATTCACCAAAGCATAGATGTGGTCTATCTCGACGGGAAAGAGTCTAGCAAAGAAGCTTTGTACCTTATCCTCATATGCCTTAGGTGCATCTATTTGGAATAGATGCGCCCATCGTTGAAACTCGACCATTTCAAGAATTTGTCGCATACCGGCCATCTCAGAGATTGCTGGGTCAAAAGTACGACCCAACAGGACTTTTTGGTGCCTCAGGCGTTCTAAGCCAAGGCTGACTTCACTCTTTATCCTCTTCATAGAACCAGGTTCCTGGATAATTTTATACTTTTGTTTGCCAGATTTCCCACCACTGGATTTTTCCTTTCCCTTGGATTTGGCTAACACATCCTCGTCAGACATCGAGAACTCACTCACAATATCCTTCAACTTGGAGCTAGAGGTTGAAGCCTTCTCTACTGAAGCAGGCTGCTTCTTTTTCTAAGACTGTCTCACCAGTGAACAAGGTTCATCTGGTGTTTCCTTTTCCACCTCTACCACAGGGATCGCCCTAACACTTACGGACACACCATCTTTCACCAGCTTCCTCCTTTGCTTCTTACTACCCTTTTTGCTCTTTTGAAGGGTAGAGTTGTAGGCCACTTTAGCTTGCAAACTGGTAGTGGTTCACTTGGTGGAAGACTTAGGGGTGGACTCACTTTACTATGAAGGCATCAAGAGCTAGGTTGTCTAAATCCTCCTCATCACTGGTCCTCATCTCAGGTTCCTGTATTTCCAAGGGCACAGCAGCGAATGCAGGAGCAGAACTGTCCTGGGAATGAGAGCACTGACCTGGGTCCTCCGGAGAGGGATCAGGTTCCTCATGTGAGGGCCCAGTAGTATCTGTTAGTGCATCGACTTCAACAGTTACAATGGCCCCTTCGTCCCCCATACCTTGTACCTCATTTTTTTGAGAGATAATCTCATGCAGTACACCATCAACAGACACCAAAAAGACGGTTACAACATTCTCTTCCTCAATTAGCACTACTGCCACCACGGAATTGGTAACAATAATGGCAGAACTCTCTATGACCACAGGGTTTTGACCTTGTTCTCCACTTGGCCTTTGACTAGTGGGAACCTCAGATGATAGAGAGGATAGATCAACAATTTTAGGGGTTTCTGAAATAGAGAGAGACTGGGAATCTGGGTGAGGTGTGATTTTAGCGGGAAGGGTAAGAGTGGGTAAAGAAGGCTCAGTATGGACGAAAGTCTCCATAGGTTTATCAATAGTAGGTACGACTGAGGTAGGGAGGTCGGAGTTTGTCTCAGCCATTGGAAAAAATGGTGTGAAGATACTTTTGGAAATTGTAATAGAGGACTTATGGTTTGTGGAGAACAAACAAGGGTTTTTTATTAAGAGAGGATAATTATGAAGAGAGAGAGATAATGATTGGTTCTAAAATGGCGGTTGGGCGTGGAGAAGTGCAACGTTTCAGAGGGAGATTGAATGATTTAAAGTGAAGAGACATGACAGCAGGATCTGAAAAGTTGGATGACATGGCAGTTGTGTTTTATACCTTTTTAAGACGTGTATTAAAGAATGCACTGAACTACGAACCTTTGGTACAAGAACTAGGTTCTTGTCCTATTATTTGAAAATATCTATCCTCGTTTATCATTCATGCACTGCATCTACGGCTTCTATACTCATCATGCGTGTTTACCTGCAACTGTATTGAAATGAGTTAGACAGGGGCCAGAAAACACTTTTAGCCAATTTTTCTTGAAGATGATTTTCATAGCAAAATATTGAGGAATCAGGTTCTCAATTGGGCTTAAAAGCCCCAACTTCACTTTGTTTCTTTCAAAATATTCCCTACTTAATGCCTTGGTAAATATGTCTTCAATTTGATCTTCTATGCTACAGAACTTCATGCATATCAATCCTTTCTCCACATTGTCCCTCAAAAAGTGATGCCTCACATCAATATGCTTGGTCCTTTTGTGTTGAATTGGATTCTTTTCCATGTTGAGTGCACTTGTGTTATCACATAGAAGGGGCACACTCTTAGTGAGTACCCCCAAAGTCCTCCAGTTGCTGCTTGATCCACAAAAGTTATGCACAACAGGATACTATGGCTACATATTCTGCTTCAGTTGTTGAAAGAGCCACTGAGTTTTGCTTCCTTGTGCCCCAAGAGATGAGACATGAACCTAGGAAGTGGGCCATTCCAGAAGTGCTTTTCCTGTCCACAAGATATCCTGCATTGTCTGCATCAACATATCCAATAAGATTAAAGCTGCCACCTGAGGGATAATAAAGGACCAGGTCATGTGTTCTTTTAAGATATCTCAGAATTCTTTTGGCTGCCTTCAAGTGAGAATCCTTGGGATTTGATTGAAATCTCGCACATAACCCCACATTGAAGACAATATCAAGTCTACTTGCGGTAAGACAGAGAAGAGACCCAATAATGCCTCTATACATGGTTTGATTTACAGGAGACCCAGCTTCATCCATGTCCAATCGAGTGGTCGTAGCAATGAGAGTGTTTATCACCTTTGATGCTTCCATGTCAAACCTCTTCAAAATCTCCCTGATGTATTTTTCTGACAAATGATGTACCTTTTAGGGATTTACTTGAAGACCCAAGAAGAAGTTTAGTTCCCCTATCATACTCATTTCAAACTCACTTCCCATGAGTTTTGCAAATTCTTCACACAGAGAATCAGTCGTTGCCCCAAAAATGATATCATCAACATAAACCTGAACAATGAGTAGGTTCCTTCCCCATTTCTTTAGGAATAAAGTGTTGTCAATTTTCCCTCTTTTAAAGCCATTTTCCAAGAGGAATTTTGATAGCCTTTCATACCAAGCTCGAGGAGCTTGCTTCAGCCCATACAATGCTTTGTCCAGTTTAAACACATATTCAGGATGTTCATGACATTCAAACCCTGGAGGTTGTTTCACATAGACTTCTTCCTTAAGAAGTCCATTCAGAAATGCACTTTTGACATCCATTTGGAACAAGGTGAATTCCATATTTGATGCAAAAGCGATTAGAATTCTAATAGCTTCCATGCGAGCGACCAGAGCAAACGTTTCATCATAGTCAATCCCTTCCTCCTGATTGTAGCCTTGAACCACTAGCCTGGCCTTGTTCCTTGTGGTAATTCCATATTCATCAAGCTTGTTTCTGAATACCCACCTGGTTCCTATAATGGTTCGATCTGAGGGTCTGGGTACCAGGTGCCAAACATTGTTCCTTTCAAACTGATATAACTCGTCTTGCATGGCTGTAATCCAATCTGCATCTTTCAAGGCTTCCTTGATATTCTTGGGTTCTATGTGGGAGAGAAAAGGTGAGAAGGCAAGTGAATTTCTGGCTTTTGACCTGATTTGTACTCCTGAATCTAGAGGAGTAATTATGTTGTCAAGAGGATGAGAGCTTTTGTGTCTCCAGTTAGACGTCTGAGGTCCATTTAGAAAGAACGTGGGTACATTTGACTGGTTTTCCTATGTTCTCTCAGGTGCTAGTGAAGTACCCTGAACTATATCAACCACTCTTTCTTCAGCTTCAGTGATTGTAATTGAAGTACCTCGTTCCATTGAATATAAGGTAGTGTTGTCTTCACTCAGGTATTTTACTTGGATCATCATGTTTGCCTTTCCATTTGTCATGTCAATGACTTCACCGGGAACTAGTAAGGGTTCTCCATCTAGATCTTCTTCAACACTCTTCTCACAGGATGAATAAGACTCATCAAAAATAACATGAACACTTTCCTCAACACATTGAGTCCTCTTATTATATATCTTGTACACTTTTCTTTGAGAAGAGTAGCCCAGAAATATTCTTTCATCACTCTTGGCATCGAATTTACCAAGCTGATCCTTTCGATTATTGAGAACATAGCATTTGCACCCAAATGTTCTTAGGTGAGTCGACTTGGGTTTCCTTCCATTCAGCAACTCATATGGGGTTTTGTTCAGGAGGGATCTGATCATGCACCTGTTCACCAAGTAGCAGGCGGTGTTGACTGCTTCAACCTAGAAGTTCTTCACAATTCCACTATCGATTAGTATTGTTCTTGCTATCTCTTCCAGAGTTTTGTCCTTCCTTTCCACTACTCAATTTTTCTGGGGAGTTCTCGGAGTTGAGAAGTTGTGGGTAATGCCATTTTCATTGCAGAACTCATCAAATTTGGCATTGTCAAATTTTGTTCCATGATCTGACCTAATGCATGCGACTCTAGACTCCATCTTCACCTGGATTTTCTTCACAAAGGCCAGAAATACTTCAAAGGTTTTATCTTTAGTTCTAAGAAACAGAGTCCACATGAATCTGGAGTAGTCATCCATTATCACAAAGATGTATCTTTTTCCTCCTCTGTTTTGCACTCTAATGGGATCACACAGGTCCATATGCAAAAACTCTAGTGGCTTTGAAGTGCTCACATCCATTTTAGACTTAAAAGAGGACTTCACATGTTTTCCCTTAGCACAGGCATCACAATTTTTTGGCACCTTGAATTTTGACATGGGCAGACCATGGACCAGGTCCTTCTGAATTAGTTTGTTCAAAAAAGAAAAGTTTACGTGCCCCAGTCTTCTGTGCCACATTTCAGCATCATCATCAACGGCTTTCAGACAACTCAGATCACCACTTTGTAAGGACTCAAAATCAGCAACATAGATGTTCTTGTATCTCTTGGCCACAAGTACCACTTCACCAGTTACCAGATCAGTAACTATACATATCTTGGATAAGAATTCCACCTTATTTCCCTTATTGCATATATAAGAGACACTCAAAAGACTGTACTTAAGGTCATTGACATAGTACACATTTTCAATAGAATGAGTGAGTGACTTCCCGACTTTTCCAACTGCAAGAATGTATCCATTTTCCCATTGCCAAAGGATACACCCCCTCCTTCTAGGGCTTTTAGTGAAAGAAAGTCCATGGTGTTCCCATTCATGTGCTTTGAACACCCACTATCCATGAACCATTGTTGACCGCTTCCTTTCACTATTCCCTCATTGTTGTCATCGTCTTCATCATCATCTGATTTGGCCAAAATTTGAATCATATTCATTTTGCTTGCCTTCAACTGCCATCATGGAGCTATCACCAGCATCAGTTTCATCTTCAGACTCACCAGAGGAATCTCCCCTCGCTGCAAGAACCTATTTCATCACATTATCAGCAGATATTTTTCTTTTGAAGTCCTTGAAAGGAATCGGGTTCCTCTTAGTTGCTTTTTCAGTGTTGTTCTTGGAGAATTCTTGTTTCAAGAGAGGACAGTCTTTGATGAAGTGTCCAGGCTTTCCACATATATGACAGAGATCATAGTTTTTTGGTTTGCTAAAGCTGCCCCTTTTTAGCATTTCTCCATTTCTTCCTACCATCTTCTGAAACCTTTTGGTTAAGTAAGCCATGTCAACGTCTTCAGCACTTGAGTCATTGTTATCAGCTTTGAGTACCATGTTCTTTTCTTTCTTTGGTTCTCTTCTTTCACTGTCTATCTTCCTCTTCATCTCGTAGGTCTTCAGATTTCCAATAAGCTCTTCTGTGGTCAGCTCCTGCAAGTCCTTTGATTCAGTAATGGCATTCACTTTGCTTTCCCATGGGATAGGCAGAATACTGAGGATTTTCCTCACTATCTTGTTTCTAGGAATGGTTTCGCCAAGTGGGTGTAACTCATTTATGATGGAAGTGAATCTTGTGTGCATATCTTGAATTGATTTATCGTCTTTCATCCGGAAGAGTTCATACTCTGTAGTGAGTATATCGATCTTAGACTGTTTTACTTGGGTAGTTCCTCATGAGCTGTTTGCAAAGCTTCCCATATCTCTTTAGCAGTGTCGCAAGCGGAAATTCTATTATATTTTTCAGGTCCTATTCCACACACCAGAATCTTCTTCGCACGAAAATTCTTCTCCACAGCTTTCCTGTCTCGTCAGTATATTCTTTACTAGTTTTTGACATTGAAAATGGGAGTTCTTCCAGTACCTTTGTTGGAACATAAGGACCATCACATATGATATCCCATAACTCAGAATCCTCAGCCATGATAAAATCATGCATTCTTGTTTTCCACCACCCATAGTATTGTCCATTGAACCTAGGTGGTCGGTATGTAGATTGACCTTCTTCAAAATTTGGTGGAGCAACCATAAGGATCATTCCTTGGTGTTATCCTGATAGGAGGAACCCGCTCTTATACCAATTGTTAGTTTGTATGAGTCCACCAAAAAGTAGAGTACCTGGTCCTCTACGAGATTCTGCTGAGAATGCAAATAAACTGTAAGTAAATGAGACAAGGGATTTTTACGTGGAAAAATCTCACACAAGGGGACCAAAAACCACAACCTACACATGTAGGCTTTCAACTTCACTAACTTGTAAAAACCTATTACAAGCCACTTTGTAATGACTCCATTACAAAGAATTCAACTCAACTAACTTGTGGTACTCTTACTACAAGCCACTTTGTGACTCCCTCGTTACAAAGACTTTCACTAACTTGTGATGCTCTCACCACAAGCTACTTTGTCACTCTACAGTTACAATGGCTTTTGCTTATGACAAAACCTAGTCACAACATAAACTCAAAGAGTTTACGGATTTTACAAGAAGATTCCTAATCAACGCTTCTAGCTAAGCAATTTAGGAGATACGATAAGTACAATAACAAAGTTACAACTCAACTAAGGACAACAAAATACTGACTTTAGGAACTGGTCCGTAGTAGCATTCAACTTTGTTCTTCAAACTCGTGAGAATTGATTTCTCTGTTTTTTGCAAAAGGCTTGAATGAGAAACAGAAATGTTCAAGTGATGTTTTGTATAAACTCATTATTGATAAACCTTGATGACATCACTTGAAAAGATGTAAGCACTTTAGTTGGTCAAGGAATAAGTGGATACTGGAAGCAGTGCAGTGCAGGCAGAAACAGCGCAGGCAGTCACGTCGCTTTCAGCTGTGTCCAATTGACTTTGTACTGTTGAGAGGAAACCACAAGGGTGTCAGGTCCTTGTTTGGTTTCCTATCTCCTGAAGCTATAGCAGTTCACCTTTAGCTGGAATCCGTTAAACTTGCAGTATAGTCCAAGTAGGTCAGGTTCCCTATCTGGTTCTTAACAGTAAGTTTGTTAGATCATCAAAACATAAGGCAAGGACATTTAAAACCTATCAATTAGGTAAGGCATGGCTCATTTTCAGCTTATCGAGGACATGGCTCATCTTCAGCTTATCGAGGACATGACTCTTGATAGAAAGGTATGAAGGTCGAGAATTAGGATAAAAGGTTAGTAGAGAATTTCTGCGTGATGATATTTATTACTACGTGATGATATTTCTGCTTTGGTTCTTTTATTATCCTACTGTTGTTACTGCTTATTTTTTATGACTTTTTCACTACTATATTTCTTTATCTTTATTGTTGTGATTTTGCTTGCCTTGAGTCGAGGATCTATTGGAAACAGTCTCACTATCTGCACAAGGTAGAGTAAGATTTATGTGCACATTATTTCTCTAAACCCTATTTGTGAGATTACACTAAATATATTATTGTTATTGTAAATTAAAATTCTCAATCCGCCTCTATCTATCTCAGCAATAACAACCATTAGATGTTGGAAATGCAAGGAGGCCGGTTTTCTTCCTCAAGGATGTAACACTAATAAATAGGGGGTGGGTATTCGGTATTTCGGTTCGGTATTTAGGAATTTCGGTTCGGTATTCGGTTTATCAATTGTATATACCAAATACCGTACCAAAGTAGTCTGGTACAGTTCGATATTTTTTATTTTGGTTCGCTACGGTTTTGGTACGGTTTCGATTTGATACATTAACGGAAACGTATCTTTTAAAAGGAAATCATTTACAAACATGAATAGATGATATAATAGAGAGTGGACGGTGGACACACTGTGCTAAGCTAGCAGGCTGTATAAAGCATTTCACAGATGAGTATTGTGTGTGAAATATGTGGAACGAAGCAATTGAAGAAGAATATTAAGCGACACTTTCTCCACTGTAAGGGACTGCTACATTTTCTTTATGTAAATAAAGTTCCTTTCTCTATTCTCATCATCCATAACTTAAAAAATTATGTCCATAATGATAACATATGAAGTAAACCATAGGAAATGCACTTAATCTAAGCAAGAAGGCCAAAAAGTTTGATAAGGAAGCATGAGCAATCAGTACAATTGCAATTGCAATTTTGCAACAACAGGCCAGCAGCAGAATTCATTAAAAGGAAATTATTCTAAATTTCTCACTCGCCAATTGCAACAGCAATTAACGAGCAGTAGGCCAACATCTAACAAGCAGCAGAATTCAAGTTTTCACAGATTAGGGAATTATTGGGCTTGGGGTGTTGGGCTTAGGCTTATTAGGCTGGGAAATAGAAATAGAGGTGGGCTTGGACTTAAAATATTTCGGTATTTCAGTATTGAAATATCAAAAACGCAATACCGAGTACTGTACCGAAATACCGAAAATTCTATATCGAAGAATACCGAAAAAATCGATACCAAAACACCAAAGTAATTTAGTTCGGTTCAGAATTAGATTTTTCGAATTTTATGTCCACCCCTACTAATAAATAATAAAGCAGCCGTAGTCTTATTAATTAATTCAATTTTACATAGTTGATTCTTCACAATTTCTTTTTGTGCGCTTCATTAACTAGCCTACCTAAATTTTACAGCGGACGATTATTCTGACTCCCAACTAAAAAAACAAAGATAGAATTCATATTTCTAGCTTACAACTCAGTATTTGCAACAAATTTTGTTCTGGAAGTGCAACCTACTTAGACTTAGCATAGGCTGAATGATGAATGTTATAGATGTAAACTTCACAATAAACTGGAACTGCTAATCATGGACACATAATTATTATATTAGGTTCGCCTCGGAACTAAATCCCCGTTGTACAGTAGAATAGGGCAATGCTTGATCAATTTATTTTCTTTTTCTTCCTTGTTTATCTTACACTACTAAACTTATAATTAGCAACTGTTCTAATTTTACCTTTCCTCGGCTAAGGAAAGGTGGGAATCTATAATTTTGGCTATATATAATTTAGCATGTGATAGTAGATTAGTTATTATTTTTACTGGGTTACTAATGGAGTAATATTTATCGTAAAAATTACTTAAAATTGCTCTATATTTGACTTGATCGTGTAAATATCTTTTATGTTATTTGTACGCCTATAAAACTTAAAGCGCTTTTCTTATTTGGTTGCATTGTACTCAAGTTTCTAAAACTTTTTTCTTGTTAGTTACGTGATATTTAGTGGAAGGGGAGCCTTGGAACAATAGGAAAGTTGTTTCCATAGGTTCGAGCCGTAGAACAGCTGCCGCTAATGCTTGCATTAGATTAGAATGTCTACAGCCTTTTCTCGAATCCTGCGTGAATACAAGATGTTGTGTGTACCGGACTGTTTTGCTTAGTGGAGTAGTATCTTGACTTGTCCCCAATCCCCACACTATAATAAGGCCTAAAAATCAAAAGCCAACAATGCATTTACAGCTTTGTGCCTAATTTACTTAAAATCTCCCCAAAAAAGAAGTTGCCTAAAGTGTTGTAGACCTAAATAATTGAGGAAAGGACCAGTAACTACAGTAAGTCGTAGTAACTACATGTAATTTAATGCCATAGCCACTTTAGTCTAATGTAAAATTCATTCAAGATTGACTCAAGGAAAGCTAGGTTAACTAAACTTAGAAGCATTTCTCTGGTTTGGCATATGAAAAGAATATATATCATTTTTAAATATAATTATATAGCTCATTTTAATAGGTCTAAGTAGGGGTGTACATAGGTCGGATTGGTTCGGATTTTACAATTACCAAACCAAATTAATTATGTCGGATTAGTATAAAGACCAAACCAATAAAACTCAGGTTTTTCAATCTCGAATTTTCTCGGGTTATTCGGGATTTTTCGGATTTTTTTTTCCGGTAAAAGCTTCGTAGAACAAAACATACAACTTGTGCCAAAAATATTTCTTTAATCCTAGTAAGGCACAACTATATAAAGTATTTTTCAAGAAACTAATACAAAATATGAGATTTGTCATGGCATTATCATAAAAAAATTCAACAATAAAGACAATAAAGTTATGCAATATAAATATTACTAATTAAAAGGCCATAATAAAAATAAACATAATCTAAAGTACTAAGTCATGCTAAAATAAGTAGATTTATAAGGGTGTATTAATTACATGACTAAACACTAAAGAAAAAATAAAAATAGGTTATGCATTTTTATCTAAATTATTGCAAAACAAAAAATAGATATTCAATACATTCTAGTTCGTAGTATTGAATTAAATGTCTTTTGTAAGCATTAGTATTGATTTGATTTTGGTTTGGGATTTTCGTTAGCATTATTTAATTTCCTAATATTAATGGCTATAAAACTTATTGGAACATTCAAAAGTTCGAAGTCCAACCTTGAAATAATACCTTAAAAGATAAAATTATGAAATTTTTGAGAAATATTTATAAATTACATCACAATAAATATATTTATATATTAAATATATCTAATATTTCTATATATGTAATGTCGGTTGGTTTGGTTTCGGTTTGACTTTCTTTAGTTAAAATCAAACCAAACCAATTATGATCGAGTTTTTTTTTCCAACACCAACCAAATCAAATCAAACCATAGTCAGTTTTTTTCTTCTCGAATTATCGGGTTGGCGCGATTTGTCGGTTTTCTTTGTACATCCCTAGGTCTAAGGTTGTATAACATGGTTTGTGAGTGTTAGTGTAAAATACTCCATCTATAGTGTAAAAATATTTATTCTGTCAGTATATATAAGCTAAATATTTTGTGTAATTAGAATTTTAGAATTTGGTTGCCGCATCTTATGTGTTGTTTCATCTTAGCTTCGGAGACTTTTTCTTTTTACATATCAAAGTTTGTCGTTAATCCGTTGCTAATATTATGATTTAGCCACAATTGTTTATGAAATTTTGAGACAAATTTTATCCGTTATATATTGTGTCGCCATTTTATCTCTATACAGCAAATCTCTCCACTATCTCAGATACCTCTCGACCTAAGAAAACAAGTGCAACATCACTATTTATAATAAAACAAAACTACTTTGACTCGAAACTAGAAAACTTTCTCTTAGTTAATTTTGAATACAAAATTTAACTAGACATAAATCAAATAAATCAGCAAGTACCAAATCGTAAACAATTTAGGATCACTAAGAATATCGGTCTTTGTATAAGTCAAGGACCTTAATTTAATTAGTATTCTCTGATGGTAAAAATATTCTTACGCCTAGTGTTAAAACGACAAATTTCCATCTTCGTTTTTCTCATTATTGGGCCTTTACTGCTATTTACCAGAAAGTGGGCTTAAACTTAGGAGTATTTGGATGGTAAACTTGGGCCGTATTGGTTGGCCCATTTATAGTCTGTTTACAGTCGGGCCTGAGAGAAATGGGTACTAGTCTTGGGCAAAAGCTAGGGGCATTTGTATCTATACCCGCTTTTTGTATCACATTTTAACTTGTATCCGCTTCGGAAAAAAAATTGCAAGCGTACCCGCTTTCGCATAACTTCAGCACACGGGGCTGAAGTAGCAAAGGTAATCATGCAAAACTTCAGCATTCTAGTAGTCGGGCCTGAAGTTCAGCTCTAGAGCTGAAGTTTTTATTTTGTAACTGGCGAACTTCAGCTCTAGAGTTGAAGTTTTTGTGTTGTAACTAGGAAACTTCAGCTCTAGAGTTGAAGTTTTTGTGTTGTAATATTTTGTTTAAATTTTAAAATTATGTATTGTATACTAATTTATAATATATACAATCTGAAATATATCAAACAAAATATTAAATAATCCTCGCATACCGATTCATGTATTAGTCATTACTAATGGATTAATGTTTCATCCAATTCAATAGAGAAGATAACGTCGAAGCATAAAAGCTTCAGATTTATAGGAGGACAGTAGAAGAATTAATATTTAAAAAGTCAAAGGAAAATCAAATATGGCATACGGGATGGTCGTCCTCTTGCTTGCTCTAGAGCTCAAGTTTTTGTTTTGTAACTAGCGAACTTCAGCTCTAGAGTTGAAGTTTTTGTTTTGTAACTGGCAAACTTCAGCTCTAGAGTTGAAGTTTTTGTGTTGTAACTGGGAAACTTCAGCTCTAGAGCTGAAGTTTTTGTATTGTAATGTTTTGTTTAAATTTTAAAATTATGTATTGTATACTAATTTATAATATATACAATCTGTAATATATCAAACAAAATATTAAATAATACTCGCATACCGATTCATGTATTAGTCATTACTAATGGATTACTGTTTCATCCAGTTCAATAGAGAAGATAACGTCGAAGCAGAAAAGCTTCAGATTTATAGGAAGACAGTAGAAGAATTAATATTTAAAAAGGCAAAGGAAAATCAAATATGGCATACGGGATGGTCGTCCTCTTGCTTGACAACTCAGTCAATTGCTTGTTTGCATATTTCAGCTATTTATTTCAGAAGAAGAAGAAAACGAAGGAGGAGAAGAAGGAGAAGAAAGGGGCTGAAGTTATTTAAGAAGTGGGTACAAGTTAAAAGCTTTTAAAAAAAATGGGTATAGGTTAAATGAGGGGCGACCAAATAGGGCGTTCCGTACAATTTTTACCAAAAGCTAGTACGGGACTTGGTGAAATTTTTGTAGTTTTGCTATCAGTTGATAAGCAAATAATACTCTTTTTATTTCTTTTGCAACAACTTTTTTAACTACGGTCTAAAGATTAGTTTTTAGCAAACTGAAAATTTTATAAGAAAATGCTAGATCACGATCTAATATTTTATATGTTATTGCAAACCATAAACTAATGTTTCGTAAGCAAACTAAAATTATATGACCAACATTAGATCCGAGTCTAACGTCCGAAAGGAATAATTTTTCAAAAGCTATATCTGTACCATTTTTTAAAATAGGCGTAAGAGTTAAACAATAACTTTAAAAAGGGATATTTGCATGGATCAGCCTGGGACTTCGGAGAGCTGGTTCTTTAGGTGAAGGCTGAAAGTAGTAAAAACTGCACGGGGCGTCCTATTTGGTTACCCTCATTTAACATATATCTATTTTTTTTAAAACTTTTAACTTGTACCCACTTTTTAAACAACTTCGGCCCCCTTTCTCCTTCTTCTTCTTCTTCTTCTTCTTCTTCTTCTTCTTCTTCTTCTTTTGTTTGTGCTGCTATGAAACTTTAGTTCATGGGATGATTGTCATAAGTATGTTTATCAGATTATTTAAAAATAAATTATAAATAATTACGTAAGTTAGTAAATAATAATCTATGAATATTTTCACGTACGGGAAGTTTAAGGTCACACTTAGTGATTCTTTTCATGATAATTCTATTTTTTTCACATTTATTGTTTCCAAAATTTTATGATTTAAATATTGTTGGCAATCTATTATTTTATAGTAGTCTAATTATGATAAAACTAATAAATCCAGGACAAAAAAATTTCAGCTTATTTAGTGCTGAAGTTTTTACAAATGAACTAAATAACTTCAACATCTTCTGCTAAAAATTTTGAAAAAGCTTTATGACAAAACTAATCAATCCAAGACAAAAAACCTTCAGCTTATTTAGTGCTGAAATTTTTACAAATGAACTAAATAACTTCAGCATCTTCTGCTAAAGTTTTTGAAAAAGCTTAATGACAAAACTAATGAATCCAGGACAAAAACATTTCATCTTATTTAGTGTTGAAGTTTTTACAAATGAACTAAATAACTTCAGCATCTTCTGCTGAAATTTTTGAAAAAGCTTAATGACAAAACTAATGAATCCAGGACAAAAAAACTTTCGCTTATTTAATGCTGAAGTTTTTACAAATGAACTAAATAACTTCAGCATCATAAAACATTAGCTACTAGAATGCTTAAGTTCAGCAATTACAAATAATAACTTCAGCAAATAGAGAACAAAACTTCAGCACTTTAATGCTTAAGTTTAGCAATTACAAACAAAAACTTCAGCACACTTGGTTCAGCAATTTTTGCTACTTCAGGCCCGTCTACTAGAATGCTGAAGTTTGCCTGATTGCCTTTGCTACTTCAGGCCCGTATACTGAAGTTACGCGAATAAATGAGTACGCTTGCAATTATTTTTGTAAAGCGGGTACAAGTTAAAACGTGACCCAAAAGTGGGTATGGATGCAAATGCCCCCTGAAAGTAGGCGTGCCAATTTGAGCCAAAACCCATTTGACCTGCCCAACCGTCCAAGGTTGGGCTAGTCATTGACCCATGCATTTGTTGAATTCAGTCCATCATGACCTAACCCATTGTAGCACATCTAAAGTTTGGCTGATTTTTAGCCCAAATCGATCCATGAGTATATTTGCTAACTTTAAAATAATTTTTTTATTTGATATGTTATATATGACCTTAACAAAAAAAATTATTTGATAATTAAACAAATTCATAAGAAAATTATACACATTAATTAAAACTTGGTAAGAGTTTGGCGAGTGGGCTATGACCCAAATTTTAGTTCAACTTGATCCATCACATCTCAGCCTAAGTTGCTTTAGGCGGGTCTGACTCAACCCATTTTGATCTGCCCAAAATCAGTCCAACCCACTCATTTGACACTCCTAAGGGCATCTCCAAGGATGTACTATTTTTTGCACCAAATCTAAATTTGGTGTAAAATTTGGTATTTTTTTTGCCCCAGTGGAACATCAAATTTTGCACCATTATAGTGCATGAATAGTGTTGCACCAAATTTGGTACAAGACTATTCATCAACGCCAAATTTGATTTATTATCATTTTATTCATCTTTTAATTTTTTTGGAATTTTAATTTATCATATATTGTGTATATAATTAATTTTTATATTAAGATCTTTATAATTTTAATTTTATATCCTATTTTTTTGATATATTAATTTTTTATATATTAAATTTATATAAAATTGTAAGTGAATTTTATTATTATTATTATTGTATAAAAAGAAATATAACCATTGTTTAAAAATGAAAAATGCAGATGTAAGATATCTAATGTTGCTAAAATTGAAAAGTGAAAACCAATTGAAGATGCACGTGAATGCCCAGCTCCTACGGTAGAAATAGCAGTAGATGAAGATCACCGATTTGAACAATTTTTAGCTCGACACAAAAAAATTAAGGATAAAGATGCGCATTTCGCACTTCGTAATACATTAATTGAGCATTTATGGGAGAATAGAGGCGAAAGTTGAATATTTATCTGGTACTTAAATTAAATTTGACTATGATGTAATATTTATTTAATTATCTTTTATCAATGATTTCACTTTTAGTTGATTTATTCTTTAAAATAATTTTATAATAAATGATTATATAAGTGGTGAATGTGAATTATATATGATGAATATGGAAAAAAGAAAAAAGATAGAATTTATTTGAAGGAAATAAAAAATAAAATTTAAATAGAAGATAATAATATAATATAGAAGAGAGAGAAGAAATATTCTTTTTTGGTGTAAAAATGGTGTAAGGGTTAGAGTAATTTGGTGTTACACCATTTTGATGTAAAATTTGGTGTTAGGGTTGGAGATGGTCTAACTGAAAATTTAGTCACTGCCATCCATATGTGTCTTAAAATTTGATAAGAACATTTTGTCACATATGCTAATAACTTATTGAATCTATATTTTGAAAGAAATGACCACTTAGTTTAAAAGGTCTAGTGAACGAAGAAAATTTCTAAAATCCGAGGCAAATACGTACAATTCCCAAAAAAAATACGCATGCATTCAATTTGTTATTTTGTAATTTATCACATTCAATGTAGAAAATACTTAATTTTGGGGTGAAAGTATTGAGAATTAATATCTTGATTTAGAATCTAAAGTTTCTTGTTTACCAAAAGTAAATAAGTGATTCAGTTGTAGGGGCGGTTCAATCACATCGGAGGCTTAAAGTCACACTTAGTAAAAGGCCTTAAATATATTTTTAGGCCAATAAATTACATCATATATCACTTGGGTCATACAG
The DNA here is from genome assembly GCF_000393655.2 of Nicotiana sylvestris. Lineage (NCBI taxonomy): Eukaryota > Viridiplantae > Streptophyta > Magnoliopsida > Solanales > Solanaceae > Nicotiana > Nicotiana sylvestris. The sequence continues at coordinate 170,749,621 of NC_091065.1, forward strand.
CCCATTCAAAAATAGCCCAGATTTGAAGCTCTTACCTAGCTTAGCCTAGATTGTATATGTTATGAAATTTAGTTTTCACCCGGTAGCCCACAATTTAAAACAACGGTTTTAATATTTTAAATTTCAATTTCTCTGTTTCTCTTCCTCACGCTTTCTCAGAGCCGACGATAACCGACCTCCATTCTTGGGTTCAAGTACTTTTTCGAGCTTTCAATCTTATTTTCAGGTAATTTTCGTTTCATTTTATGCTTTTACCACAGTTTTGGTTTTGAATTTTGTTTTTTTTTTTAGTTTTTTTTTTTGCTTTTCTGATTATGCCTATTTTCTTACAATGTTATGTTTTCGTTTGATTTTGTATTCCTTCTATCTCAGTTCTAGGCTTAAACTTGATGTTTTCAGTTTGCATGCTTTGTTATTTTGAATTTTAGGGTAGAATTTTTTATTTTTTGAGTTTTGTTACAATTTGGGAAAATTGGCCTCTGCTTTGTGTTCATGGCCTTTATTTTTGGTTCACTTTTGAGTTTTGTTATATTTTGATTTTTGTGTTTTCCTTCAGTTGTCTTCACTTTTGTTAAAGCTTTGTTTGTTTGGTTTATTGTAGACAATGCGTTCAAAAATTCCTGCTTCTAAAAGCAAAATGAAGGTTGCTGGAAAAGGCGTTAAGTTCGATTATGCAAAACGATTGAGGGACTTGCCCTCAAGCCCTGATTCTGAAGCTAATGTAAATGTCCAGGCGCTAGATGATAATGATTTTGAGTCTCCTGCTCCTCCTAAAAACTCGCAACAAAAGAACAGTAGAATGACTCATTCGCAAACGAGGAATTCTCCCACTCCAGTTAAATCATCGAGGGACTTGCCCTCAACCCCTGCTTCTGAAGCGAATATGCATGTCCAGGCTCCCGATGATAATGATTTTGAGTCTCCTGCTCCTACAAAAAAGTTGCAACAAGAGAGCAGTCGAATGACTCGTTCGCAAACAAGTAATACTCCTACTCCGGTTAACATCATTAGAATAAGGAGTAAGAAATGTGGGAGACCTGAAAAATCAAAAGAAAAGCTGAAAGTTGATTTGGTTAATGAAGATGATGTAGGCCCCAATGTTAAACCGAAAAGGAGAAAGATCAAGGACGATGGTGAGAGTGGTCTTGATTGCATATCGAAAGAACAAAAGTTTGCTATTCGCTGCAAATTGAATGAGAGAAAAGCTAAGTTGAAGGTATTCCCTGTGTTGCTATTAAATTATACATGCTTATACAATTTTATACAAAGTTATACAGGTATTTATACATCTTTATACAAGTACTACTACACTGATTTATACATTTTTATAAAACTTTTTAGTATAGTTTTTGTTCCTGATCTATTTCTTGTTATTTTTTCCATATGCAAGGTTGGGGACTTCTATATACAACCAGTTGATCATTTCCACAACAGGATTAGTTCCCATGCTGAAACTAATATTGTGAGCATTTTGAAGCAATGTTTGACTGACACGCAGCTTCAAATTTTCCGTGCTAGTTGTTTTGGGTACTTCTTGGACCTCCCTCAATTTAAAATTCAAAATCAACTTATTCATTGTATATTATTGAGGGAAGTCATCCCAGGACGGGAAAAGGAGTTGTGGATGAAAATTAATGGTTGTTTGCTGCATTTTGGCATTGGAGAGTTTGCTGTTATCACTGGTTTGAAGTGTGTAAAAGACGACACCACTTTCTATGACAAACCAGATGTTAATAGGTTGCTAAAAGAGTACTTTCCAGGAGATGAAAAAAAGGCTATAACGAGAGGGCAGCTTCTTGATCGCTTCAAGAAAAAGGACTGGAAGTCGGACGAAGATGCGTTCAAGATGGACTTGATGGTGTTTGTCCATCATTTTATATTCTCAGATGCCAATAATCATGGTATCAACAAAGATGATTTTGATACCATTGAAAGTGGTCAATATCAGACGTATGCTTGGGGAAAAAAGTCATTTGAAGATATTTTAAGGACAATGAGGGACAGACAATGTGACTATTTGACAATGTATAGGCTTGGAGGTTTGCCACTTACATTACAAATATGATTTTTTGAGTGTTGTTCTATGGTTGACAAGCATTTAGCTGTTCGCGTTGGCACAAATGTGCCACGCATTCTTAATTGGAAAGTGACTAAAACTCCAACATATACGGATTTGACTGGTGGGGTGATCATGTGTAGTATCGACAAGGTAAACATTTTGTACCATAATACTTCTTTATATATGATTTCAGTTTTTCTGTATGTATATTTATGAATATGTCACAATTTTCTTTTTCTACTATTGTAATCCAGTTTTTCTTCTTGTAGTTGAACTATAGGAACATTTCCCCTACTCGTAAAGAGATGTCAACTCTGAACATCGACACGTTTTTTGAAGTTAATGTCGATGATGTTGCATCAGGGGAGGTGCCTGTGGTGCCTGCCTTTCATACTAAAGATTCTGTCACTGCATCTCCACCTTGTCCTCAGAATATGGAGAAACAGTCTAAACGACCTTATCCTCAGAATACAGAACAACGGTCTAAACGACCTTTTCCTCAGAATATGGATCGACATCCTAACCCGAGTTATGATCCTTTGGTACGCATTGATCTGTTGAATGTTGAAGTTGAGAAGTTGAGGAGTGTTGTTGGAAAGGTACTGGACCTTTAGCTTTTCTGTAGTTTATCAGTACTTTTTGTATATACACGGTTTTTTTGTTATAAACATGGTTGTTGATTTGTTTTTTTTCTGTAGTTGACTGATACAGTGACGACACTCAGCAATTATGTAGTTTCTTCCTTTTAAAAAGTGTTTAGTTTTCTGAATATGAAGGAAAACAAGCAAACGAGAGAGGATGTTACTGATTCTAAGGTAATTGTTTACTGATAAAACCAAATCACTCAACAGTTATGCATTCTTTGAATCATCACTCAACATGCCTTCTCTTTCTATTGTTTTTTATTAGATTCCTCAGCGCATGTCTGATGACAATACATCTGGTCTCGACGAATTTGATGGCTATCAATATGATGTTGTTGCTAACTTTGTCAATCAAGTGAATCAAGATAACATGCTAGCTGACGAGGGAGTTACTGATGGTGTTGATCATGGTATTTGTTCTGCATTTTATCTTTTTTTGTCTGATTTTTCTTTTCTTCATTTTTAAAGTTTTTTATTATTTGTTTTCTCTGTCTAAGGGGCAACAGGTGATGTTAAGGGTGGCACATTTTGGGATGATATTGGTGATGAAGATTTAGCTGCGCTACAGATGTCCCAAATTGTTCTTCACAAACAATCCATCATAGACGTAGAAGATGATTACATTTCTCCTGAACAGTCAGTTCGACAAAAAATACCAGGAAAATATGCCAAATCTCCATATTTGCCAGTTTTTGATTCAGGAGCATCAGGATCGGTGCACAAGCTTATTTTTGATATCAAGCATCCTTTCACGATCGAAATTGATGATTTTGATCCATTGTCATCATTGGTTAAAGAGTTTTGCGCGTTTGTTGATTATGGGATGGATACGAGGCGAAGGTATCTTCACTTTCTTTAATCTTTCATGTTCTGATTTTATACTTGTCATTGAATGTAGTTCTGATTACTTTTTATTTTTTATGATTTGAAGTGCCAAAAATATATATCCCGATGAAGTAAATAAGCTTGCAGAAGCTTTTACTTTTGGCTCGTGTCATGTGACCACGAAGGATTGGTTTCACTCACTTGCATATTGTGGTCGACCTTTGATTGACACGGTATTTAATCAATTTCTGTTCTATTGCCTTTTTTTATTTGTTGCATATATTTATTGTTTGAGACCCCCATAGTGTATACATAGCTTTGTATAATCACAGTATAATATTGTATAAGATTGTATAACCTTGTATAAATATGTATATCTATGTATAATAGTGTATAAATTTCTATATTTAAAAAATCTGGTAGTGATAGTTGTTCTGTTTTATTTCTTGTCTCAGCACTTGGATGTCCTCTTTTATTATTTGAGGAAGAGGGGAAAATATGGGCCGAGTGTTGCCATGCGGTTTACTACAACAGACTTTGCCTTTGGTAACAAAATTAACTCCCTGTATAAAGATTTCAAAGTAAATGAAGATCCTTCAGTGATTCCTGAAGGGCATGAGTAGAAGAGTACATTAGAGGATATTATTGTGATGCAAATGTACCGTGGCACACTGTTGACCACGTCTTATTCCCTATCTATGTGAAGCGCGGAAGAGCAAAATTGGGCCATTGGGTTTTGGGGTTGTTTACGTTCATAAATAGGTACATCCACATCTATAACTCTAATTGTGGCGCTATTAATGATAGACTTGCTTTGGATGTTGCATTACCTTATGCAATTCTGATACCTTACTTCTTGAAGAGTTAAGATATTTATGTCGAGAAGAAGGGCATTGATTGGAACAATGGTGCATATACCGATAAATCCCATTCTGATGCTTTGCAGATTAATCTGGTTAATAATGTGCCCCACCAGATCAAATGGTAGGTTAATCTCAATTGTTTTACTATTTTACTATTAGTGTACCTATTTGAATCTGATTTGTTTCTTTTTAATTACAGTGATTGTGGTGCTTTTGTTGCTGGCTTTGCTGAGTATTTCATCCTTGGTAAGGAAATTCGAAAAGATAATTTTGACATTGAGACACTTCGCACCAGGTGGGGATCTCTGTTGTGGGATTATGGAAGGAAAAAACAGCAGTCCGGTGCAATTAGTGGTGATGAAATCACAGGGAGACTTTTCAGGAAGAGGAAGAGGGGACGATCGAGAAAGTAGTTTTGTTTTTTCCATTTTACTGTAGTTTTTCTATGTATCAGGAGTTGTTGCATAGTTTTGTCTAAGTACTATTCTGCTACTTGTGAGATAACCTTACAGGATATTATAGATGTTTTTATTTTTGTGTAATTTGTGGTAGTCATTACACGTGGCTGTGAATGAATTACATTTTAATGAATATTTTCATAAGAGAATGTGCCTTGGCCTAAAACAACCTCAAAAGCTAGCTATAATTATTCAAGATCATATAAGGAGGCCAAATCTCCCATTTCCCAGTTACCAGCGATGGACAATTCAACATATGGCATGACAGACTTACAAATACACACGCACTTGATGAGGAATAGCAAAAATTATCTGCACCTATGGAATAATTTCAGGAAATTTTGAAATTTTTTAGCTTTAAATAATGGACAAATTTGATGTTTCCAGTTCAAAAGCTTAACGAATAGTGAATTTGCCCCTTCACCCTTCAATACTTAATTGCTTGTGAAACTTAACTACTCAACATTTATAACTCTATTGTTTGTGAAACTTAACTACTCAACATGACAACAACTGTAATAGGAAGTGTTATGTTTCCAACTATTTATTTTGGTCGATTTTTACATGTTTTTCTATTGTGACCACCTTGTCCAAACACAGAACATGAAAACGCCCTCTTAGACTTTTTTTCTGAAGCAGGTATGAGTCTTTCCTTTCTTGGACTTCATGCATTCCTTCTCCCTTTAGGTGGTAGGACCACATCTTCCATCACCTCTATTGGGATTACCCATAAACTCTCATCTAGCATCAGATTCACTGGAAATTCATAAGTTCTAAGGAGTTTATCCTTCTTGTAGTAAAAAGAGCAATACTGTCTAGGTTTCAGCTGCTGGTTCTTCAAAACCGCCCAAGCATGCGGACATGGAAGTTCATCCATTTGAAATTTTCCGCAACTGCATGTTCCCTCTTCAAGGCACACTATGTTTCGCCTTACCCCTTCAAACACAGTATATAACTGCTCCGTAGCAGAGCTCACCTGCAAAAGTTTTTTTTTTTTTTTAAAAAGTTAAAGAACATTATACATTAATATACAGAGTTATACATACTTATACAAGTAGTAAAATACAAGTCAGCAGTGCCAAGCATCATTATATTTGATTGATTTTACCGTCATTTGCTCCGATGCAATCAGATTTTCCCGAAAGAGTTTGTCATACTTTTCACCAAGCTGTGTAGATGTCTCCATTGCACTTTTCTATTTTTGTTGTTCTACTGTTGTAGCAAATTTATCATGTACTCCAGCAATCGCATTACTGGTAACTCTCTAGCATCCTTGTTAGCTGCATTAATTGACTCTGCAATATTGGAAGTCATTACCATCGACCTTTTCACTTTGGAATATGCCCTAGACCACCTTTCGTAGCCAACTTCGAACAAGTAAGGCTGCACCCTTGGATCAATTTTGCACATCTATGTCATATGGTACTCAAACTTCTCTATCGTGTAAGCTCTAGCCAAAGCAAAGAAGATATCCTTCAATTGTTTGTGATATTTCTTGAATGTGCGCTTTACATTCTGCCACAAGTGAAACATGCAAATATAATGTACTTCTGGGTACACAACTTTTGTGGCATTGAAGATGCTTTCATTTCTATCTGAAACTATACACATCCCTTCCCTAACTCCAAAAGTACCCTTTATCTGGACAAAGAACCATTCCCAAGATTTGTTATTCTCTGAATCTACAATTGCATATGCAAGTGGAAGGATTTTTCCTATTTATATAAAATAGATATTAGGATTCAGACAATTATACAAATCTTATACATAGTTATACAACTTTATACCAACTGCAAATTTTATAAAAACAACAGCTGTGAAATCCTATACACTTTTATACATGAAACTAAAATATTATACAAATTGCAGAAACAAGGTAGATGCAGTCAACTCACCAGCTCCATCCTGTGTGCAAGCAGTCAAGATGGTACCCTTATATGCTGCTTTAAGGAAACTTCCGTCAACAACCATTATCGGTCTGCAATGCTCCCAGCCCTTGATAGATGCATATAGCGAAATATATGCATAAAGAAAGCATTCATCTTCTGATTTGTGCAACTTTGTAACCGTTCCTGGATTTGTTTGCTCCAACATATAAAAATACTTCGGCAACTCCTTATATGAATCACTCAGACTCCCTCTTATCATTGCCATTGCTATCTCTTTAGCTCTCCATGCTTTCATGTAGCTCACTTCAATCCCGTGTTGCTTTTGTATGTCCTTTATTATATCTTTTGCGGTGTAAATGTTTTTTGGATTAACATACTTATCCTTGACTATACTAGCAATTACACCCGAAGTAGCTTGACGTTGTGTTAAGTATCTTTCACCATAGTCGCATGTGTGATTATTATTGTAACTTCTCACTTTGAATATGTTTGTCTTGAAAACGGCAGAAGATTTGAAACTCCAAGCACAATTGTCATCCACACACATAAGGTGATACCTAGGATTAAAGATCATTCAACTTCTAAATACACTTGTATACAAAAACATAACTACATATATACTAATTTTAATACCTATATACAAATATATACTAATTTATACATATATATAACAGAATATACAATTAATGACTACCTTGTTGCACTAGATCTCTTCACCTTGAATTGGAACCTCTCGCGTACAGCCAAGTTCTTCATCACATTCATAACAGTCTCTTTATCTTTATAAACTTGATCCTCCTCAACAAATTCGTTCAACATATTATCTATTATACCCGTGTTTTTACTAAGTTTCGTATTTTTAATCAATTCGATATCAGGCATAATCTCAGTGCTATCAATTGTGGATACATCTATAGAATTAGAACTTGTAACAACCAAACAACTGGAACTTGTAGAAACCAAACAATTGGAACTTGTAGCAACCAAATGATTATCATAAATCTCTTTCATTGTCACAAACAAGGGATATTCAGTGAAATTCAAGCTTTTCTTCTTTAATTCGATATACACTTTTACACATGTATCATTGTATATCAGAATCGATTGCAAACCATCATTTGGGAGAAAGTTAATCTCTATTGTGTTTAACTCACTATCGATCCTAATCTGTTCCGAAATAGCTGCAACTAAATTGTTGTAGCTGAATGTCGACTCGATTATTACACAATCGCTAACGAAATTGATAAACTTGTTTTCTTCCCATTCACCACTATGAAGAACGTAAACTGAAAAAAGCTCCATCGAACAAAAAATTGAAATCAAAATTGCAGCAAAAAATGAGAATTGCGCTGATTTGTAGCAAAACAATTGAAGAAATTCGAGATGAAAAAGAAATTCTAGGGTGTTTGGAGCTGCATTGATCGCAAGATCTCGTTTTTGTAGTATTTAGGGAAGAAGATTGGAAAGAATCAGAGAAAATCCATCTGAAACAAAGAAAATCCGGCTTCTTACTCCCCAAAAACGGAAATAACGCCCCTTTTTCGGATATGGGCCTCGAATTTTTGGGCTATTCAATTGTAAATTGAAATATGGGATATAAAGTTGAAAAGGAGGCAGCCCAGTTGTTTTAATATGAAATTTTCCCTTTTTAGGCAAGTAAATATGAAGAATGAAAAAAGAAAAAAAAAAGATAAAAAGAACTTGATTTCATAAAGTACAAAAAACGGAATGAATTAAACGTTGCAAACATTATTTGTTACGGCAACTCCGTGCTTGACTGCATCACAACTGAAATGAGAGAACCCCTAAAATACTTAATTTATGTGAGAAAAGATAAATTATAAATTGAACTATTAGATAGAGTAAAGTAACCAATTAATGAATAGAGAAAATTCAGCAAAAGAGTAATATCCGATTGGCAGAAAATTAATTAGGTTGTACTACTTAGTAAGAGAAAGAAATGAAGTTATTAAATAATTTGAAAATAAGGAAATAAATTTATCAACGATAAAAGATAATTATATAAATTGGATACTATAGATAGAGAAATAGTAATTTTGTGGCCCTTGTTATAAATAGAATTGTATTTAAGGTGAATGTCTATATTTTAGAGATATTTTAGGGTTTGTTACTTTTTGGATAAGCCACTTTTTCCCTATAAATAGAGGGTTCTATTCCATTTGAATTCATCCCAAAATCAATAAGAATTTTCTCTCTCTCTCTCTCTACTTTTCTCTGCAATACTTTTCTTCTTCTTTTATTGTTTAATAACACTTTATTAGCACGAGACTCCAACCAATTGTAGAGGCTTTGGGATATGTGTATGGTGCTCAACTTATACATAATATTGCGCATAATGATTATCAATTATTCCATGAACTTCCCTCAGGAAAAAATTCTGGATTTAAGGTAAGTATTTTACCTTATTTTTCTCTTTTAAATTCTTGACATTCTATAATTTGATTTTAAATACAAGCAAAGATAATAAATTTTAATTATAACTGTAATGGAGTTTGTAAGAAATTATAACCACCCAAAGTGGCAAAATTTTTATCCCTTGCCATGATCAAATTCATGTATGATTGTGCGCACAAGAAGTGAAAACCCGTCCTATTGAATTTGACTCATTCTCATTCCCTTAAGAGAATGTGGTAGAAGCAAGTGATAAGTCTAAAAGAAAATAAAATTATTAAGTGAAGGTATCAATGGATGGACGTGGCAATAGACGAAATTATAATCGTCATCATTGTGATAATGAGAATAATAAGGATTTTTAATATAATCCTTCATGATGTGAAATTAATGTTTGTCATCGATTTGATATGAGATTCCGTAAAGCACATATAGATGACTATGGTCCACTCATGATGTGAATGTGATAATATGTGATTTATGAATACATATTAATTCTTGGAAGAATATGAACGTGCTAGTAGTAATGAATATACCACACTCACCTCTAGAAGGAGGTTTGAGACGAAATAAGAAAATAATTTTATTATTATGGCATTAGTAGTTATTGATCACGTACCTATTGTGATTATGCCAAAATATTATGGCAAATGTGATTATTACAAGGCAAAAGTAATGGAAGCAACATATCTTGCCTATAATAATTTTTGCCAATGACCATAATAGTATAACTTTCTCTTGAAAGAGATATCCACCACATGGATGTTGATGAATATTTAGTAGTACAAAATTAATTAAAAGCTCTGGAAGATCCAATTATACTATTTTGGAGAAATAAAATTGATTATTGTTTACCCTAAAACGGATAACAATTGAATTTATACGTGGTTTTAAGGACACATGATTTTACTTGGCATATGCTGAGAAAATATGTAAATTGATATTGAAATTGACTGCAAGTAGAAATAAAAGCAAACCGAAATAAATGTATAGCTTTGGCCCTCAAGCTGGGTCGCCCTCGAACCAACGAATATTCTACTAGAAAATATGAACAGAGCAACAGAGTATTGAAATCTTAAGAAAAAGATAGTATATTGCTTTGTATTGTATGAATATGATGCCTTTTACAAGTGATCAGACCCCTTTTATATAGTAGAGGAATTCTACCTTTGATACAATTCTTACTAAGTAAGAAATCCCAGGATTAGCTAATTAATCGGCCCCTTCTTGATACGCACCGAGATTTCTGCCGTAATCCTCGCCCGATTGCAGATATTTTGGCTTTCCATTATTTGGCTCGGCAGGCTTCCCTCGGTCTTGGTCTTGGCTGATCTCGATCTCGATCGGTCCTTGAGTCACGAGCTTGGAAATCTAACTTTGTGTCACATTCTGGTATGACATGGGGTCGAACCTTGGCCTACCACGCCCCGGTCTCGATTAATCATACAAAAAAGGCAAGCCCGATTTTTATCGTATATAGATAATCCCCTCATTTTTTGGAGAGTAATGACAAGAAGCGATTTGAGCTCTCGATTTTCACCTTGATACATCATGACGTAAGCAGCAGAAGTAACCAAAACGTCTCGTCAGTTCGGATGCCGAGACATTAAATGTCTTTCAGTTGTTGTCGGCCACTACCGGTTCTGAACCGTCGCCATCTACCTATAAAAACCCTAGCCTTTCCTCATTCAAACTTTTACATTCAAAGTCGTCTCTACCTTTTCTTTCCTTCAACAAATCTCTCTGCTTCACAATCTTCACACCTAAATTCCTCGAACCCTAATCGAACCGTATCATTCTCAATTCTTTCTTCTCTTGTTCATCAATGGATAAAACTTCCAAAATCGTGCCGCAAAAGAAAACCGCTTCTTCATCACGACCTGCCGGCGGTAAGGCTCTGGTGGAACCCCACCCTGAGGAATTCGTTCCGCTAGGGTGCCCAACCAATGCTGACTTCAAGCTTGAAAAGACTCCGGTGGTATCGGGCCGATGTGAACCGGTCTCGAGATACATATGCACCATCACCCAAGACGTCCTCAAAAAGATGAAAGATGAGTGTAACTGGGTGGATAAGGATGTAGTAGTTCCTACTCCAGAGGAATCTATCACCACTCACATGGAGAGGTATCAAGTGTTTACACTTATCCCTTCACGATGGGTCCGTTAGACCCCATCATCGTCGCTTTTTGCAAGAGGTACGATGTCACCCTTGGCCAAATCCACCCTTTGTTCTGGAGGATAGTCATTCTCCTCTGTTTCTTCACAAGCAAAATCTAGGGATGTCCCTTTACCCTCGATCACCTCATGCGCCTCTAAAGTCCCTAGCTCTATCAAGAGGGACTAATTAAGCTTGTCTGTCAGGCTAATAAAGCCCTGTTCTCTAGCATAGACGAGTCTAGGGATCAAGGTTGGATGGGCCAATTTGTCCAAATAAAGACTACGGACTTGATCACTACTGAAGATACGTCATTCCCTGAGAAGTGGAACATAAAATGTAAGTACACTTCACCTTGAATGTTTAATCTAATGTTTTACTTCTTTCTTCCTTTGCTCATCTATATTTTGGTGTTACAGCTGTGGTCCAGATGCCGGAACCAATTCCGAAACTTAAGCAATGGGCCGAGAGCCTAGTGTCACAGAGACCCTACTCCGAACGTGCCTAGATGGAGTTGTCGAAGGGCCAGTGGGAAGCCAGTAATCATGGTAGGTTTCTCTCTTGGAATGGCTATTGCCTACGATCCTTCTTAAAATACTCATCCTTTTTTTTTGTAGGTCTCAGAAAGGACATTACAATGAGGCCGCCATCTAGTGATGAAGAAATCCTTCCCTAACCACCTACTCCGAAGCAAGCCTAGGAGAAGAAGAGGAAATATGCTTCAAGTTCCCCGGGCCCGGAGAAGAAAAGACCGGCGAGGAGGTCTCGCAGGCCTAGGGGCGCTGCTATTACTATGACTTCGCACTCCATCCGCTGATTAAGGGATGAGCCCCCAAAAAGAGGAGAAAGAAGACGACTCCCAGCTGATGGCCCGTGCTCGGGCTAGTGCTTCGACACAAAATCCCTCTGAACTGGAGGAAGCTAACGAAGGAGCTTCAGCCGATGTTCCGGAGACGGAAAAAGTCGAGGCCGCTCCATCCCACACTGAGGTGATCGAGGGAGGAACCAGAGGCGAGGCTTCTCAAATAGCTGACAATGTACTGAAGGAAGACCTCAGAGTGATTGATATCCCCGAGTCCCCTCAATTTTCAGATGCCACGATCCATGAGGCTGCCAACTTGTTAGGTCACTCTGGCGAGGGTCCTTAGGGGGCAATTGACATCCACAGCTACCTGGATGGAGCGGAGTTCAAAGCCTTGGGAGATGTCATCGGGCTTGGTGACTTACCGACACCGAGTAAGGCACCATCATCGGACGTCGCTAGGACTTCATCGAGCCCAAAACTAGTGGACCGGTCTCGACCCCCAGTGTTAACCCTGATCGTAGGCGTACCATAGTGCTCACTGTATGGGAGGATGCTCAGGTCTTATCTCCCCCCATGGGGATTGCTAGCTACTTGAGATGCTTGGTGACTTAAGAGGACCAAGCCGCGATGGATGTGATGGGAGCCACCTGCATGTTCAACGAGGCCCAGCATGCTCTGTATCAGGTAATTTCGAGGGACACTCCATTATCGTTTTTCTAAACTTTAAGTTGTGAATAATTCTAACATTTTCTTTCTTATTCGTATGCTTCATTGTTACATCACGAGGACTTCTTTCGAATCCGGGAGGAACGCAAGGCTGAGGTCAGGACCTCACTGAGAAAAGCGATACCGACAAGCTTTTCAGTGAGAAGCTTCAGGCAGATTTACTGACGGCTCGAGATGAGCATGTTGAGATAGCCGATAGGGTATCCGAGTGCTTCACGATAGTGAAGATGAGTTGGAGATAACAACTAATGATCCGATTATGCAGGTCCAACAGAGGCTTGAACAGATCAAGGACCTTTAGAGACAAATAGATGCAATAGGAGCCGAAGATGAAAAGTTCAAGGGGTGTATGGACATCTTAGCTTTGGAAAAGGAGGTTGTCCAAGCAAATCTAGAGTCGATCGAATCTCAGCTTCGGGTTGCAAAGGAGAAAACCTCGATGCAAACCACGAAAATCGAGGAGCTACAGTCCCGATTGGATTCAGCCATCTTTGATAAAGCGAATTTGGCCAACGAACTTGAGAGGTCCAAATCTGAGGTGGCCAAGTACAACACTAAAGCTGATGCTAAGGTGGCCCAATTTAAGGTCGACGTCGAGGCCATTCAAGCGAAGCTAGGAGTATGGTGGATCATGTAAAACGGCAAGCTCAAAGGGAAGCCCTCGAGGAAGTTTAGGCTAGGGTTTCAATATTGGGGCCGAACTCGAGACTACCAAAGCAGAGGAGACCAGAGCCTCGAAGCTTGCCTTTCCTGAGGAAGACTCTGAGAGCCTAAACGGATCCGAAGATGGGGAAGATCCCAAGAATGGAGATGCTGCCTACGACAAAGGCCAGGTTACTTAGGCTTTTAAATAGTTTTTGTATTTCCGTTGAGGCCGCTTTGGCCTTTGTAAAGAACTTCCATCGGGCCGTGTTTCCATTGTAAAAAGTTTTTGATGAATATATAAAACTTTTTCCCTTTCATGTCTGCTAAGTATGTTGTCTTTTCGTTGACTTATAAAAAGGTTAGAGCGCCTTAGCATAAAATTATGATGTTGTATTCGAAGGTCCAAGATTGAGATGGTACGGACTAATAGTAAGTACTGCCCTCGACTGTTTTTGATCGATAATTCCTGAGCGAATATTCGAACTCGAAATAAGGTAGCCCTTAGGCTTAACACGTAGTCCCAGATTTGGGATAATAATTCGATCTTGAATCGAGGCAGCCCTCGGGCTTGATAGATAGTCCCCGAGTGAGGATTTGCTCGAACTCGTTTTGAGATGGCCCTTAGGCTTTCTAATTGAGTGAGAATGATCTCTCGAACTCGAAGTATAAGTAGCCCTTAGGCATTTGTATTTTTGCTCTCTTTTGTGTCTTTTTCGAGGCTATTTTGGCCATTATTTGTATTTGGCCAATCCGGCCTTTGTAAAAAGATCGTTTATGTATATATATAAGGCTTTCTACCCTTTTTGGATCTCAAATTTTTCCTTTGCTTTATTATTCGTATTTACAAAGTTTCGAATGTCTTAGCATGAAATAATAAGTTTGTGTTCGAGGGTTCGAACAAAACCCTATCTTTATTGCCTTTCTGGGTTAAGGCATTATCGGGGTTCGAAGTTATTGAAGTTTTCTCTCAAAAATATCTTAAGTTTAAGATTCTGCCGAGGGTAGACTTTAGAACCGGTTGTGAAAGAATTTTTTCTTTTTCGAAGGCCTATTTTTGTTACGGATTTTGGACGTCTCCGAACCGTTTAAACTGGCCGTAGCCTTTTAGTTCGGGTGTAGCCCATTGAACTTTCTTAACATAACAGTCCCCGAGTGGGTATGGCCATGGCCTTTAAAATTCGTGGGTTGCTTGATAGGTCTTATATCCCCAATATTTTGATAGCTAGATCTATTTTAAAGTTAGTTTTCGAATGACAGTCCCTGAGTGACCATCCAAATTTTGATTATAATTGGCCCTTGAGCCCATTTTCTTAAAAGATCGAAAGTACGGGATTGTAAAGTGGAAATTTTTCCAAGACACAAGATAGTTACAAGGAAAGTATTTCTCTTTATTCTTGTCAAAAATAGTCATACATGCGTACATGTTTTATGTCAAAGCTCAAGCAATCTACGTGGGCACGGTTCGTTTTGACCGTTTGGACCTTACAGTAAATCCTACCTATTGATACCCTTCCATTTCGAAATAATTTCCTTGCTTTCCTTGCTAGAACAATTCGATATTCGAGGGTAATCCCTCCCGCCCCAAGTATTCGAGGTTGATTGTAGAGAAATCTCAGATACTATAAATATAGTTTTTGGTACCGATTCGTAATCGGCCTTTGATTCTAAGTTGGAACAATCTATTGTTGCCTAATTAAAAACCTCGCTGGAAAACCCATTTAGGACAAAACCAGTCTAAGGAAAAAAGAGTGCAACATGTGCTTTCAGACCTAAAGACTTCATGCCGATAAATCCATCGTTGATCCTTGTTGACCACCTGCAAGTGTTAGCTTAATATAAAAGGAAATAGAAAAGGGTCGTACCTTAGTAGTAATATCGTTTTAGGTGAGATACATTCCAATTGCTCGGTAGTTGTTCCCCATTCATCGTTTTGATCTTGTAGGATACCTTTTCGGTGACTCCGAGAATCTGGTATGGTCCTTCCCAATTCGGGCCCAATTTTCCTTCGTTCCAATTTCGGGTGTTGAGGGTGACTTTCCTTAGTACCAAGTCCCCAATGCTGAAATATCAAAGATCGGCTATTCTGTTGTAGTATCTCTCGATCCATTATTTTTTGGCGGCCAATCGAACGAGGGCGGTTTCACGTCTTTCATATTATAATTCTAGGCTTGTATTCATAGCCTCTTTATTCGACCCTTCTATCGCATATCGAAACAAGATTCTTGGTTCCCCGACCTCGACCGGCATTAGAGCTTCGGCACCATAAACTAATGAGAATGGGGTAGCCCCGGTACTAGAATTTGATGTTGTACGGTATGCCCAAAGAACCTCGGGTAGAATTTCCTTCCACTTCCCTTTTGCGTCAGTTAGCCTCTTCTTAAGGTTCTGGATGATGGTTTTTTTGGTCGATACGGCCTATCCATTTCTACTGGGATGATAAGGTATTGATAGGATTCTTTTGATCTTGTGATCCTTGAGAAATTTAGTCACCTTGCTACCGATGAACTGCTTTCCATTATCGCATACAATTTCGGAAGGCATCCCAAATCGACATATGATGTGATCCCAAATGAAGTCAATGACTTCCTTCTCCCTGACTTTCTCGAAAGTCTGTGCTTCAAACCACTTAGAAAAATAATCAGTCATAAATAAAATAAATTGGGCTTTACCTGGGGCCCATAGAAGAGGGACAACGATGTCCATCCCCCACTTCATGAATGGCCATGGAGACAAGACCAAATGGAGTAGCCTTTGGTGGTTTCACACGCCATGTTGAAGCCATTTACCACTCGGGTCGTGGGAACAACCTGATCCTGCAGGCCGAGCTATTCTACGACCCTCGTTCGAATAATGTTGGTCGAGTTACATGGATCAATTAAAATACGTTTAACTTGAGTCTTATTCATAAGTACAGATATTACCAGTGCATCATTATAAGGTTTCACGAACCCTTTTGTATCCTCATCATTGAAAGTCAGGGTTCCTTCTGGTACATAATCCTGAGTTCACTTCTCCCTTGTGATCGACACCTTGGTGCGTTTTAATACTGGTTCTTGAGGAATATTGACCCCTCCAACAATCATGTGAATCACATGTAGTGGCTCTTCTTCCTCGTTCTGTTTGTTGAAATCTTTGTTTTTGAAGTGATTCTTGGCCCGATCGCTTAAGAATTCTTGAAGGTGCCCTTCATTGAACAATTGGGCTACTTCCTCCCTTAATGTCACGACCCTAAACCCGAACCCGGTCATGATGGCGCCTCTCGTGAAGACAAGGCCAGCTGACACACTCCCACATCATTTTAAGTAGTTAAATAATGCCAATTAAGTCTTAATCACAATAATAATAATTCTCAAAATAAGGTGAATACTACAACATGCGGATAGACATAGCCCGACATCGGGGTGTCACAAGTCATGAGCATCTATCATAAAAACCACAAGTCTGAAGGAGTCTATACAACTATTACATAACTAAAACAAAAGAAAATAAGATAGAGGGAGAAGCATTGGGCTGCGAACGCCGAGCAGCTACTTAGTGAATTTTTGAAATCTGCTGGAAGCTCTCAACCCTCACAAGCAGGACCTGAAGCGTCTAAATCTGCACACGGGGTACAGGGACTAAAGTGAGTACTCCAACTCAGTGAGTAATATTAATAAATGAAGACTGAGCGATAAGAAATCATGTAAAAACATATCGACAGGCTATAAAGAAGCAGTATAAAACCAGTAAAAACAATGATATAGTGAAAACATGTAAAAACACTAAGTTCAGAAGAAACTTCTTTAAAACACCTTTTTAAGAGTTAAACAAATTCAACGAAAAGCAGCTAGAACAAATAAACACATAAAATCCGCCTCTCGGGCATAATATCAACAGAATCCACCCCTCGGACAATATCATAGAACAACACTAGCCTCTCGGGCTATATCTCATATCACAATGGGTACCCGCATTCACTAGGGGTGTATAGACTCTGGGAGGGGGCCCTTACGGCCCAAGCGCAATATCAAGCCATCTCGTGGCATAATCAGTAGGCTCTCGGCCTCATATCAACAAGCCACCTCGTAGCGTACAATCTCAGGCCCTCGGTCTCATAATCATGAATCAGCTCAATAACCTCACAAAAGAGGCCCTCAGCTTTACTCAATCAGAATCGCATAAGCCACTCGGGCATAATAAAGCATGATGCTCAACCCAAAATATCATTAAAATATCATTTTAAGTGTTGAAACAGAGCAAACATGGCTGAGTTATAAAAACAGTAGAATATAACATGACTAAGTACAAGCATAAAGTCAAAACAGTGAGGAAATATAAGGAAAAGTCCCCTAAGGGTTCAAATAGTTGGCACGAGGCCCAAATATGGCATTCAACCAAAAACATGAGGATAGCAAACAGTTTTCAGTCAAATACGCGGTAAAACAATCATTCGGGATGGACTAAGTCACAATCCCCAATGGTGCACGACCTCACGCTCGTCATCTAGCATGTGCGTCACCTCAATATAGCACAACGATGTGCGATTCAGAGTTTCATACCCTAAGGATAACATTTACAATCATTACTCACCTCAATCCGGTCCAAACTCTAGCTCACAATGCCTTTGCCGCTCGAATCGGCCTCAACTCGCGTTGAATCTATCTAAAATCAGAATCACGAGGTCAAAATATGCTAAGGGAACAAAGCCCATGCGAAAATAATCAAGTTAAAGCATAAATCCCGAAATTAACCAAAACCCGACCCCCGAGCCCACATTTTGGAATTCAATAAAATTTACATTAATAGATTCCTTATCTCCTCACAAGTTCATACATATCAAAAGTCCCAAAATCCGACCACAAATAGCCCCTCAAATCTTCAAGTCTAGATCTCTAATACCAAGCCCTAGTTTCCTCAATTTTAACCCTTAATCCCCACTAATACCATGATTAACCAATGGAAAAATGATCATAAACTCAAGTAATGAAGCTTAGGGAACTTACCCAACTGATTCTCTTCGATTTTCCCTTGAATTCACTGCCCTAGCTCGCTTCTCGTCTTCAAAAATGGAGAACTTAGCCAAAAATTCGCGAAGAAAACATTATATACCTTCTGGCCCAGGGATTCCGCATCTGCGCCCCTTTAACCGCTTCTACGGTGCCGCTTTTGCGGTCCATGAACCGCTTATGTGGTTTTCACATAAGCCCCTCAGTCTCCGCATCTGCGCCATCGCAGGTACGGTTCCTCAAACGCTTCTGCGGTTCTTGCCAACCTTCCATTTGGCCGCATCTGCAGCTCCCTTTTCGCTTCTGCAAGACCGCACCTGCGGTCCCCTAGCCGCAGGTGCGGTTATGACTGCAAATGGCACATCTTCAGCTGCCAAAACCAACTTCCAAACTTTCTGCCAACCATCCAAAATTACCCTGAGGCCCCCGGGACCTCAACCCAACAGCACAAACGCATCATATACCACCATTAAAACTTATACCCATCTTCAAAAACCTCAAACAACATCGAATCAACCAAAACACATCGGATTCAAGCCTAAGTTTCCAAAAATCCTCCGAATTACGCTTTTGATCAAAAAGTATATCAAATCATGTCCAAATGACCTAAAATTTTGCACACACATCCCAAATGACACAAAGGAACTACTGCAACTCCCGGAATTCCATTCCGACCCCTATATCAAAATCTCACCTATCAACCGGAAAATGCCAAAATTTAAATTTCGCCAATTCAAGCCTAAATCTACTCCGGACCTCCAAAACACATTCCAATCACGCTCTTAAGTCCCAAATCACCTACCGAAGCTATCCGAACCATCGGAACTCACATCCGAGCCCTTGAACATATAAGTCAACATCTGGTTGACTTTTCCAACTTAAGCTTTCTAAAAAGAGACTAAGTATCTCAAACCTTACCAAAACCTCTCCAAACCCAAACCAACCAACCTAGTAACACAAAATATAGCTGAACAAGGCAATAAGAAGCATAAATGGGGAAAACGGAGTGGTAACTCATGAAATGACCGGCCAGGTCGTTACACTTAGTTGTCTGCAATTTTCTGTTCTATAGCCATGGGTGCCATGATACTTGCATATCTGGTCGGGATTTCTCTGAGCTGGATCGATCTGCAGAGGTCGAGGCCATCTAGTATCTTTGATACGTACGATGGCTGATACGGTGGTAGATACATCAACATTGAAGTTATACTCTAATAGTCGCGTGCTTCTTTGGGCTCGGCATCCCTATCGAAACCATTCTTGCTCATGAGCCCCCAAGAGATCTGACCTCGATCATTTCTCCTTTCCACTCGAATAGGGTTGCGCCCAGGTCTGTTTCCTCTCCGGTCTCCGTTGTATGGCTGGTAGCGATCCCTGCTCGAGTGTGGCTCTCGGTCGATGTCCCTTTTGACTCTGTCAATGATCCTGATAGGATGAACGAACCCGGAAGGAGTCCCCAGTTGATCGTCTTCGACCCTAATCTTTGATTGGTATCGATTATGCACATCGCCCCAGGTAACAACTAGGTATTCGATCAAGTTCTGCCTTAGTTGCTGTGAAGCCACCGAGCTTCGTACGTTTAATCCTTGAGTGAAGGCCTGAACAGCCCAATCATTGGTGACCGGTGGTAGATCCATACATTCCATTTGAAATTGAGACACAAATTCTCTGAGCATCTCGTTATATTTCTACCTTGCCTTGAAGAGGCCCACTTCCTAGTCTCGACCTTTATAGCTCTGGTGTGTGCTTTAATGAAGGAATCTACAAGCATAGCAAAAGAATAAATGGAGTTGGGTGGCAAGTTATGGCACCATATCATCGCTCCTTTTGATAAGGTCTCCCTAAATTTCTTCAATAATACGGACTCGATCTCATCATCCTCCAGATCATTCCCCTTAATCGCACATGTGTATGAAGTGACGTGCTCGTTGGGGTCAGTCGTTCCATTATACTTGAGAATTTCTGGCATGCGAAACTTCTTGGGAATTGGTTTAGGAGCTGCGCTCGAGGGGGAAAAGTTTTTGCATGAACATTTTTGAATCCAAACCCTTCAAAATCGGTGGTGCCCCCGGAGTTTGATCAACCCTAGAATTATAGGTTTCCACCATTTTGTCATTTGCTTTAATTTTCTTCTCCCCCGATTCAATATGCTTCGTTCATTCCTCAAGCATCTTCAGGATTATGGCATCGGTCCCTGATTCATCTCCGGTCGATCACTTTGCCACCGATTTGGCCGTACGAACAACTTCCTGTTATGGCTCGGGCTCGATCTTGCTCGGTGTATGGTTCCGATTTTGGAGTTATGCTATTGCAGCTTGTTGAGCCTACAACATTTCGAATATTACTCGAAGGCTGATCCCACCCTCTTTACTGCCCTATGCGTTCTGACCGTTTGATCGAACATCTCTACGGGCGTTACTCTCAAGATCGACGGCCAAATTTGCATTAATGACAACATGGAAACTGACGTCGATTGGGTTTATGGTCGGGACTCCATCGAGGTCAATTGGAGGCACTTCATTCCCTGGAGCGGCTATGTTGTCGTTTTCTCTATGGAGACCAAGGCCATTGTCTATGTGCATGGGTGTTGTTTGAGAGTTTGACATGCTGATCCTGGAATCAAAGATACTCATAAGAACAAGTATAAAATAGTGTGTGTCACGAAAGTTAGTACCAAGCAATCACTATTATCCTTATCCCCACGGTGGGCGCCAAACTATTTACCCTAAAAATGGATAACAATTGAAGTTATTCGTGGTTTTAAGGATACGTGATTTTAGTTGGCACAAACTAAGAAAATATGAAATTGACTGCAAGTAGAAATCAAAGCAAATCGAAATAAACGTATAGCTTTGGCCCTCGAGCTGGGACGCCCTCGAACCAACAAATATTCTACTGGAAAATATGAACAAAGCAACAGAGTATTGAAAGCTTAAGAGAAAGGTAGTATATTACTTTGTATTGCGTGAATATGATGCCTTTTACAAGTGATCAGACCCCCATTTTATAGTAGGGGAGTCCTACCTTTGATACAATTCTAAATACAGTAAGAAATACCATGATTAACTAATTAATCGGCCCCTTCTTGATACGTGCCGAGATTTTCGTCGTAATCCTCGCTCGATTGCGGATATTTTGGCTTTCCGTTATATGGTTCGACAGGCTTCCCTCAGTCTTGGTCTTGACTAATCTCGGTCTCGATCGGTCCCTAAGTCACGAGCTTGGGAATCTAACTTTGTGTCACAGTCTGGTATGACATGGGGTCGAACCTTGTCCTTCCACGCCCCGGTTTCGATTAATCATACAAAAAAGGCAAGCCCGATTTTGACCGTATACAATTATCAATAAGATATTGTGTCGTAGTAAGTCTCAAAGAAATTTATTGAGTTTTTAAAATATTCGCGAAAGTGGTTGGTTATATTGAGACTAAAAATAAAGTAAAGATTTATTATCTTCTATTACTACAACTTGTAGCATGGTAATATATATGTGAAAAGTTATCCGCTTTATTCTCTAGTTTGTGCTACACAAATAAAAGAATGCCACAATAAAGTAGAAGTTTATTGATATAAAAACATATATCATAATAAATTTGGAGTTTATTCATAATTGCACACACTATGGTATAAACCTGAAGTTTATCAATATTGATAATTTATCCAGTTGGCATAATTGATTTAGCCATGTTAATGTAAGTATGATATGCAAAAATAAAAAAGAATTCACATGGGTAAATATTAAAGAACTAGAAAGTTCTTTACGAATTCTCTTACGTTACTTGTTCTCACAAATTAATAGACCAATTAAAATTAGGATTGAATCCCATAAATGTTAAAAATATCAAAGGTGAATATAAGCCCATTCATCTGTCGTATATATCACATAAGATGCATCTATGAGATAATTACATGTGCAATTATTATTAACCCGCAACCTGGTGTTTGCGTGATAACTTGCTCAATAATTTAATTTAGAGCATAATTTTCATATTTTCTATTCAAGACAGGTCATCTTAAAAAGTTGGTTTATATCACAGTTAGTTTAGCAAAATAATTTATTGAGTGCCTCCACTCAATAGCTAAACTATTACTTATGAGAACAGTTATCTATATCAATTTGGTATATATTATATACGAAAGTATATTACATTCTCCCCTCAGAAGTGGTTCAAGGTCAGAAACCAAGTAATTGCATCTTATTATTATTGACATACAGTGTATATTTTGATTAACACCATAACACACAAAGGTGAGTTTTCAAAGTTGAGGAATCAAGTTAGTTTTTCTAACATGAGGAGGAGACAAGATAAACAGTTGAGAAAAAATTGCGTA
Source organism: Nicotiana sylvestris (assembly GCF_000393655.2). Classification (NCBI taxonomy): domain Eukaryota; kingdom Viridiplantae; phylum Streptophyta; class Magnoliopsida; order Solanales; family Solanaceae; genus Nicotiana; species Nicotiana sylvestris. The sequence goes on from NC_091065.1 coordinate 170,772,418, forward strand.
GAAAGAATTATCATTTGTAAATCTAGATACTCGAATAAGATAATATAAACTTGAAGTTCATAAAAAGATAATTCATCTGCAATATATTGCAAAGCATTCCAGACGCTTTTGTTGATCCAAAGAACTAACTATATTCTCACTGTGAATGCTCTTATTAGAATAAGTCTTAGAAGGACAAAGTCTATGGTACGCTTAAAGCGTATAGACAGATCGACTTCAAATAAAATTATTGATAAAGAAGATGAGAAAATGATCGAAATGATCATAATAAGGAGGAAAATGATCCAGGAGTTCACATGACATAACACTTCATAAAATTTCAAGAGAGGTTCAGGTACTTGAAAATATAAATAAAGATATCTTTATGTTATGTCTTCTTGAAAAACAAAAGAGGTTGAAACCGATATAAAATGTTCGCCGACTACATCTATGATAACGGTAAATATATATGAGGATCTAAAGTTTGGAGAAACGATTCAAGTAGAATTGGTTTCATATAAAAGACATGTAGTTTTGGACCTGTAGCTCAAACACTCAAAAGTATAAAGTCAATGGTGTGTGTAGTCACTTTCATCTATCTTACATGTCTAGCATGACATGAAAACTTGATATGCATCTAAAGTCTATTTATATGGCTTATATGACTTAACTTATATGACAATTTTTGGAGGAGTTAAATAGTTCAAAGCATATACAATTATTTGTGGGGGTCATCACTTGTTTTAAAATTGAATTCTATATTTCGAGGCCTTGAAAACCTAATTTAGCATCACCTCTATTTGCGTGCGCAGTCCGGACACTTAGCCGAAAAGCCTAAATATGAAAATCTATGAAAAATGATAAGTTTTGACTATAAAATGAGTTAATTTGACTTCGGTCAACATTTTGGGTAAAAGGACCCGGACCCGTGATGTGACGGTCCCAGAGGGTCTGTAGGAAAATATGGGACTTAGGAGTATGCCCGGAATCGAATTCCGAGGTCCCAAGCCCGAGAAATGAATTTTTAAAGAAAATTATTTTCTGAAATTTGTTTAAAGGAATTTGAAATGAATTTTGATTAGAACATGATGGTATCGGGCACTTATTTTAGTTTCGGCACCCAGTACAGGTCTTATATATAGTTTAAGATGTTTCTGTGGAATTTGGTGAAAAACGGATGTCATTTGACGTGATTCGAACCTAAATTGCCAAAGTTGATGTTTTAAGAAGTTTAAGAAAAATTCTTTCATTTTGAGGTTTAATTCATTGTTATTGAGGTTATTTTAGCGATTTGATCGCACGGATAAGTTCATATGATGTTATTGAGTTAGTACATATGTTTGTTTAGGATCCCCAAGGGCTCGGGTGTGTTTCGAAAAGTTTGGCCTTAAGAAAAGTTGCAGAAAACAGCCGATCTGGTGTACGGATGCTTTCTTCTTCGCGTTCGCGGGATGGCCCTCGCGAACGTGATGTGTTAATTATGCTGAAGGAATTTCCTTCTACGAGAACGCGAAGCATTGGGGGGTCTCCCCTTCGCGAACACGGGCCTGGTATCGCGAACTCGAAGGCTTACAGCCTGGGCTGGGGAGGGTCACCACTTTATGCATCGCGAACGCGGCCACTGGCCCGCGAACGCGTAGGCTTGAGGAGCCAAAGCTCCGCGAATGCAAGCTGTCTTCCTCAAACGCGAAGATCTGACTGACCTAACTCATCGTGAATGCGATGAACAAATCCGCCCAGTTATTTTTAAGGTTCAAAAACAAAATGCATTACGGGATTTTTACCAAATTTCATAACTTCTTCATTTCAACTCCAAATTGGGCGATTTTTAAAAGGGAATTTCACTACCAATTCATAGGTATGCAACATTAGACTCATTTTTTCAATTTCCATCAACACCCATTAGATTTCTAGGCTTAAATCATGTAATTAAGGGTAGAAAATTAGGAATTTGGGTAGAGTTAGGGCTTTTTAATTATTTGGGAATTTGACCTCGTTTTGGGGTCGGATTTGAAACAAATTATATATTCAGGCTCGTGGGTGAATGGGTGATCGGGTTTTGGTCCGAACCTCGTATTTTGACCAAGCGGGCCCGGGGTCGATTTTTGGATTTTTGGGAAGAATGATTAGAAAGCTATAATTAAGTATTGGAATTGGATTGTTTAGCATTTATTGATGTTATTAAGTCGATTATGCCTAGATACAATTGATTTGGAGCCGAATTCGAAAGGAAAGGTGGTGTTTGAGGATTGAGTTGGCCGTGGAAGTTCAAGGTAAGTGTTTGGTCTAACCTTAGCTTGAGGGATTAGAAGTTGTGTCCTATTTGCTATTTGTTTCTTGTTGAGTACAACGTATAGGTATGATGACGAGTATCTATACGTTGGTGTCAAGCATAACCGTGAGTCTTATATTGTGATTTTCATGATTTCGTTGTATTATTCATGCCTTGGTGAAGATTTCTATTTGTTGTGTAAAGTTGTGGAAGAATTGTGACCTATGAACATTGAAGAGCGTTGGCTCCAGTTGTATAACAGATTGTGAAAGTATAAGTGATAATTGAAACTCTAGAGCATTGGCTCGAGTTGTGAAGTGAAATGTGAAGTAAAAGTGAGAAAGAGAAGAGATCATTATGTTGTCCTCTTGTCGGACTATTGTTGAGTTGTGGTTCCCTTGCATTGTGTTCTTAATTGATATTACGGATGCTTAGGTTAATGATTCTTTGTGTTGGGTAAGGATTATGGTTATAGCTGAGGTAGTTAGGTGTTGTAACAAGTTTGCTTGTAGCTGAGATAGTTAGGTGTTGTAACAAGTTTGGTTATAGATGAGGTAGTTAGGTGTTGTAACAAGTTTGGTTATAGTTGTTTCTCCCTTGCTAGGACGTATTACTTATGTTGTCGAATCCCTTGCCGGGATAGTGTAGACCTTATTGACCCCTTGTCGGGATTCTCGTTATAATTGTAAATATTATATATGGATCGGATTGCACGTCGCAACAATATTATATATGGATCGGGTTGCACGCTGCAATAATATTATATGTGGATCGGGTTGCACACCACAACAATGTTATATGTGGATTGGGTTGCACGTCGCAATAAAGATATGATGAAATGGGAGCGGGTGGTACGCCTACCACGAGATACAGGAAATGGGATCGGGTTGCACACCTGCAACAAGATGTGAAAAGAAAGTGAAATCTGTCTTTGTTTTCCTTATTCATGTTAGTGGTTGGATTTTGATTCCTTAATAATTCTCTTGATATTCTGTTTTTACCTATTATTCCCCGAAGCATGTTTCCCCCTCCCATCTTTACTTGTTTATTTCTGCTTTACTTCTCGTTGTATATTATATAACTGCACAGGTTTATTTGGTGGTCTGGTCCTAGCCTCGTCACTACTTCGTCGAGGTTAGGCTAGGCACTTACCAACACATGGGGTCGGTTGTGTTGATACTACACTCTGCACTTTTTTGTGCAAACCCCAGTGTTGCAGACTTCGGACCGCAATGAGATTGCTGATTATTGTTCATCAGGTGACCCGAGGTAGCCCTGCAGGCGTCCGTAGGCCTTGGCGTCTCCTTCCATCTACTTTCCTGTGTCTTACATGTATTTCCAAAGATAGTGTTGTATTTAATTCTTTCAAACCTTTATTTGTAGTATTCTTAGACCGTTTGTGAAACTGTGACACCAGTTCTGGGTAGTCGAGATTCAAACAGTTGTATTGGATTCATATTCTGATAGATTATTGCTTTTTCTTCCGCTTATGTAAAATTTTGTTGTTTAAAATGTTATTACTTCTAAATTGTTAATGAATATAAAATGGGTAAAAAGGTAAATTGTGCAAATGATTGGCTTGCCTAGCTCGTATTAGTAGGCACCATCACGACTCCCGAGGGTGAAAATTCGGGTCATGACATTATTGGTCCTGAAGTACCATAAGTGCAATTTGTGTACATTTGCATCTTGTTATAACTATAAGCATGATAATATGATAGCGATAATTTTTACCTCTCTGGAGATATTGAAAATGTCATTCTATGACATTATATATCAAGATGATTATTTCAAGATGCAACATATTCATTGGAGTTAATATGACCGATTTATTCACCAAATCTTTACCGACGTCAACCTTCAAGAAGCTAGTGTACAAGATCGGGATGCGAAGGCTTAAAAATGTGAATCGATGCTCTCATCAGGTAGAGTTAATACTAGTTGTACTCCTTTTTCCTTATAAGTTTTTGTCCTACTGGGTTTTTCTTGCAAGATTATTAACGAGACAACTAAAAGACGTATTTCTAAACACGTGTACTTTTTTTCCTTTACTGAAATTTTCTCACTGGGTTTTATTTTAGTTAAGGTTTTAACGAGGTACATTATCTGTTGAATAGACATTCAAGGGGGAGGGTTATAAATAGAAATGTATTTAAGGTGAATGTCTATATTTTTGAGAGATTCTAAGGTTTGTTACTTTGTGGCTAAACCACTTTTTTTCTATAAATAGAGGGATTCTATTCCATTGTAATTTATCCCAAAATCAATAAGAATTCTCTCTCTACTTTTCTCTGCAATAATCTTCTTCTTCTTTTATTATTTTATAACAGCTCTCAAATTTTTGGTGCCTAAAGCAAGTGGGAATTGTTTTTATCTTATGTTTGGCTATAATTATTAGCAAGTAGTTGAATAAATTTTATATTAAAATAGTGGGATTAACTATCCCATAAAAAAGGTGGGACAGCTAATTCCATATCCCAAACCATGGATATCCTTGTCTATCCCAACTGGCAACCCAATAATTATTTACTACTTTACTAACCAATCCTACAGGTTTGTGAACGTTACTGAGTTAAAACAAAATTCAGGAAACTGTTAGAAGAATAATGAAATATATAAAATAGTAAAGAATCAGAAATATTTCGAGTCCACAATTTTCTTGTGCGTCCTTAAGGAATTTTAATCCCCTCACACGTTGCCAAGGTAATGGATTAAATCCTCCCAGGATAAAACGGAATAAACCTTCCTGCAACAGTGGCAATACAAACTGCAGGATACCAACGAACTCAAAGAACGGAGCAAAATCACACTTACGAATTTGAGAGAGAGAGACTGCGAATTAGGATGCAGTATATTCAGAAAGAAAGAAGTTGTAGAGTCTTTTTTCGTATCTGGAAGATGCAGCCTTGCCTCATAATTTATAGGCAAATATCAGAAGAGGTGTCTGGAAAGGTGCCTTTTTCAGAAAATACGCGATCGCGGCCGAACCGCAGCCAGAGAGCTTCTCTGAATCTGACTGCCGCGATTCTACCACGGTCGCGGCAGAACCGCGGCCAGTGAGTCCCTCTGAACGTTAAGCAGTGATTTGGCATTTAATTAATTATTAAATAATTAAATAAATTTTGTCCAAAAATAATCTTATCGATCATTTGACAAATCCAAATCCAAATCCAAATCCAAAGCCAAAGCCAAAGCCAAAGCCGAGCCGAGCGAGCAACGACGACGGTGCGAGGGTTCATTCTCTTCAACTCCTTTTAAGAGCTTTAAGAAGTGAATCTATATATAAGCACATAAATATGATTGTCCCTCACCAATGAGGGACAAAGTGCAAGACAAAAGTTCACTTCTTCAAATTTTCATTTTCCCTCCATTTTATTTCCCTCCATTTCCAATTCACACTTCTTCTCTTTTAAAGCCCAATGGCTTAAAGTCCAACAATCCCCCACATGAATGGGAATGGTTGTATCAAGAAAGATCATAGATGAAAGCTATGTGATTTTGCAAGTAAGGATTAATTGCATCTGGATAAGTAGGTTTCCCTTTGAACTTTCCGTAGTGAACATATGTCGGATATACTCGGTCAATCGGTAGATTTGATATCTTTGAACCGTCGAACTTTAGTGTATACCTAGACAACCATATGTCACACAACCAACCCTTAACCGTCTTTTGGTTCTCATTGTTGTGTTCGTTTTAGCCATGAACACCGTTTGGTATCATAAGTGCGTAGAGAATTGTCCTTACAGAATTCTCATTGAAGCGGCTTCTTCTTCACACTTACATAGGTGATTCCTAAACGTGTAATCCTTTAGATTGACATTATTTGATAAATACCTCATCAAACTTAGGTAATCATTAAAGAACGTGTAAAGTTCTATCCTTGTTACTGAACATTGTCTTCATCACGAGAATGGACCAAAGATTTTGTTTTGACAATGTTGAACCGGTCAATCACAACTTTGTTTGAGCTCCTTGAACCTAGATCTCGGAACATCCAAAATTTTAGGTAGAGTTACCGCCATGTTGACTTGTCCTCGGCCATAGTCCCATTCCCTTAGATGATTTCTCAACTCCCTCTCTAGTTAAGCCTTTTGTAAGTGGATCCGCAACATTATCCTTTGATCTTACATAATCAATAGTGATAATTCCACTAGAAAGTAGTTGTCTAACGGTATTATGTCTTCGTCGTATATGACGAGACTTTCCGTTATACATAACGCTCCCTGCCCGTCCTATTGCAGCCTCACTATCGCAATGTATGCAAATAGGAGCCAAAGGTTTTGGCCAGAACGGAATGTCTTCTAAAAAATTCCGAAGCCATTCAGCTTCTTCACCGGCTTTATCCAATGCTATAAACTCTGATTCCATTGTAGAGCGAGCGATACATGTCTGTTTGGAAGACTTCCAAGATACTGCTCCTCCACCAACAGTAAACACGTATCCACTTGTGGACTTTGTTTCTGATGAGCCGGTTATCCAATTAGCATCACTATATCCTTCAATAACCGCAGGATAGTTATTATAGTGCAAAGCATAGTCTTGGGTATACTCCAAATATCCCAGAACTCGTTTCATAGCCACCCAGTGATGCTTGTTGGGATTACTTGTGAATCGACTAAGTTTACTTATTGCACAAGCTATATCAGGTCGGGTACAGTTCATGATGTACATTAGACTTCCCAACACACGAGCATACTCCAATTGAGACGTACTTTCGCCTTTATTCTTCATAAGATGATGGTTTAAGTCAATTGGAGTCCTTGCACTTCTAAATTCCAAGTGTTTGAATTTTTCAAGTACCATTTTCACGTAATGTGATTGAGACAAAGCTAGACCTTGAGGAGTCCTCTGGATTTTAATTCCTAGAATTACATCGGCAACTCCTAAGTCTTTCATATCAAACTTACTAGCAAGCATACGCTTAGTAGCTTGAATGTCGGCAATGTCTTTGCTCATTATTAGCATATCATCAACATATAAGCAAACAATGACTACATGATTTTGAACGTTCTTAATGTAAACACACTTATCACATTCATTAATCTTAAAACCATTTGACAACATTGTTTGGTCAAATTTCGCATGCCATTGTTTGGGTGCTTGTTTTAATCCATAAAGAGACTTAACAAGTCTACACACCTTCTTTTCTTTTCCCGGAACCACAAACCCTTCAGGTTGGTTCATGTAAATTTCTTCCTCAAGATCACCATTTAAGAAGGCTGTTTTTACATCCATTTGATGGATTTGAAGACCATACAAGGCGGCTAACGCTATTAGCATCCGAATAGATGTAATTCTTGTTACCGGCGAGTATGTGTCAAAATAGTCAAGACCTTCTCGTTGTCTAAATCCTTTGACAACAAGTCTTGCCTTGTATTTGTCAATAGTACCATCGTTTTTCATTTTCTTCTTGAAAATCCATTTAGAACCCAATGTTTTATTACCCGGAGGAAGATCAACCAACTCCCAGGTATGGTTGCTCAATATGGATTCTATTTCACTATTGACAGCTTCTTTCCAATATTGTGCTTCTGAGGAAGACATTGCTTCCTTGAAGGTACGAGGCTCATTTTCTAACAGAAAAGTCAGAAAATCTGGACCGAATGAAGTAGATATCCTTTGACGTTTACTTCTTCTTGGATTTTCTTCATTAGACATACCATCTGTTATTTCCTCCCGAGGTCGTTTTGACTTTTGGCAGGTCACTTCACTTTCCTTTTTATACGGATAAATAGTTTCAAAGAATTCAGCATTATCTGATTCTATTATCGTATTAATGTGAATCTCAGGATTTTCTGATTTATGAACCAGAAAACGATATGCCTTGCTATTGGTTACATATCCAATAAACACACAATCAACCGTTTTTGGACCTATCTTAACTCTTTTAGGTTTAGGAACTTGTACCTTAGCTAAACACCCCCACACTTTGAAGTATTTCAAGCTAGGCTTCCTTCCTTTCCACTTTTCATAAGGAATGGACTGTGTTTTACTATGAGGTACACGATTGATTATCCGGTTAGCTGTAAGTATAGCTTCCCCCCACAAGTTCGGTGGTAAGCCAGAACTTATTAGCAATGCATTCATCATCTCCTTCAATGTTCGATTCTTCCTCTCCGCAATTCCATTAGATTGTGGAGAGTAAGGGGCAGTTGTTTGGTGAATAATGCCATTTTCCAAACAAATTTCTTCAAAAGGAGATTCATATTCGCCACCCCTATCACTTCTTATCATTTTGATCTTTTTGTTTAGTTGCGTTTCAACTTCACTCTTGTATTGCTTGAAAGCATTAATTGCCTCATCTTTACTATTAAGTAAATAAACATAGCAGTATCTCGTGCTATCGTCAATAAAAGTAATAAAATACTTTTTCCCACCGCGAGATGGTGTTGACTTCATGTCGCAAATATCTGTGTGAATTAAGTCTAAAGGACTTGAATTCCTTTCAACGGACTTATAAGGATGCTTAGCATACTTTGATTCCACACATATTTGACATTTGGAATTAATGCAATCAAATTTTGGCAATACTTCTAGATTTATCATCTTCCGCAATGTTTTGAAGTTTACGTGACCTAAACGCGAATGCCATAAAGTGTTTGACTCAAGTAAGTAAGAAGAAACATTCACTTTATTGATAGGAACTGCTATTACATTTAGCTTAAAAAGGCCCTCATTTAGGTAACCTTTTCCTACATATACATCGTTCTTACTAAGTACAACACTATTAGAAACAAAAATACATTTGAATCCATTCTTGACAAGAAGTGAGGTAGACACAAGATTCTTGCGAATTTCTGGAACATGGAGGACTTGATTTAGAGTCACTATTTTTCCCGACGTCATCTTCAACGCAATCTTGCCAACTCCTTCAATTTTGGCCGTAGATGAATTTCCCATGAAGATTGTCTCGTTGGGTCCTGCGGGGGCATAAGAAGAAAATAACTCCTTGTTAGCACAAACATGGCGGGTGGCTCCAGAATCTATCCACCATTCTTTTGGATTTCCTACCAAATTGCATTCAGACAACATGGCACATAAGTCTTCCATTTCATCTTCAACCATGTTAGCTTGATTCTTTTTCTTCTTATCATTCTTGGGCGCACGACAATTCACGGCCTTATGCCCAGATCTTCCACAGATGTGGTAATTACCCTTGAACTTTTTCCTGCTTGGGTAATTCTTTGGTCCGGAAGCCTTCTTCCTCTTCTTATTTTGTGGCGCCTCCTCAACAACGTCTGCCCCCATTATTGTTGAGTTTCCACGTGACTTATTTTCAGCATTTTTGTTGTCTTCTTCTATCCTCAGACGAACAATCAAGTCTTCTAGTGTCATCTCTTTCCGCTTGTGTTTAAGATAGTTCTTAAAATCCTTCCACAACGGAGGTAACTTTTCAATGAAAGCAGCGACTTGAAAGGCCTCATTTATGACCATACCTTCAATAATAAATTTATAATTAATAATAAGATAAATCTTATTAATAAAATTATTGATTCGGGTCATAGCTTCTCTAGTGCATTCCATAATGCTTCTCTAGTGCATTCCATAATGCTTTTGAAGTTTCCATGACACTATAGACATTGTACAAGCCATCTTCCAAACAACTCAATATGTAGTTTTTGCACAAGAAATCAGAATGTTTCCATGCTTCAGTTACAACAAGTCGTTCATCATCCGGAGTATTTTCAGCCATGACCGGAGGATCCTCCTTGATGAAATGTTGCAAACTCAACGTAGTAAGATAGAAGAGCATCTTCATTTGCCAACGTTTGAAGTCAATCCCGGAAAACTTTCCGGGTTTTTCTGCCGGTGCCATAGCATGAGCAGGAGTAGAACGGCTTGTAACAGCAGCAACCGTTCCCGCAACACTTCCATTAGTTTGGTTTTCATTCGTCATATTTCTGTAAAGTTGAAAACAATACAGAACTTGTTAATCAGTGAAGTTTTTGATATCTTCAAACTGAATACCAAACCAACCATACAACACGTAACAATGGTGAAGTTTTTATATACTTCAAACCCGTACGTTTATTATTCCGGCAAAGTTTTTATGTACTTTAAACCGGACAGAAACAATTATAGGAGTAGAAAGCAACAAGGCTTTAGTCTCCAACAAAGTATAAAGAAAATAATTTAATAATCAACACAGAAACGTTAGTAAAAATAAAATTCCTTAAGCTTGTGAACGTTACTGAGTTAAAACAAAATTCAGGAAACTGTTAGAAGAATAATGAAATATATAAAATAGTAAAGAATCAGAAATATTCCGAGTCCACAATTTTCTTGTGCGTCCTTAAGGAATTTTAATCCCCTCACACGTTGCCAAGGTAATGGATTAAATCCTCCCAGGATAAAACGGAATAAACCTTCCTGCAACAGTGGCAATACAAACTGCAGGATACCAACGAACTCAAAGAACGGAGCAAAATCACACTTACGAATTTGAGAGAGAGAGACTGCGAATTAGGATGCAGTATATTCAGAAAGAAAGAAGTTGTAGAGTCTTTTTTCGTATCTGGAAGATGCAGCCTTGCCTCATAATTTATAGGCAAATATCAGAAGAGGTGTCTGGAAAGGTGCCTTTTACCGCGGTCAGAGAGCCTTTTATAGGCCAGAGAGCTTCTCTGAATCTGACTGCCGCGATTCTACCGCGGTCGCGGCAGAACCGCGGCCAGTGAGGCCCTCTGAACGTTCAGTAGTGATTTGGAATTTAATTAATTATTAAATAATTAAATAAATTTTGTCCAAAAATAATCTTATCGATCGATTTAACAAATCCAAAGCCAAAGCCAAAGCCGAGCCGAGCGAGCGACGGCGACGGCGCGAGGGTTCATTCTCTTCAACTCCTTTTAAGAGCTTTAAGAAGTGAATCTATATATAAGCACATAAATGTGATTGTCCCTCACCAATGAGGGACAAAGTGCAAGACAAAAGTTCACTTCTTCAAATTTTCATTTTCCCTCCATTTTATTTCCCTCCATTTCCAATTCACACTTCTTCTCTTTTAAAGCCCAATGGCTTAAAGTCCAACAAAGTTTACCCACTAGGAGTACATACAAGTACTAGAAGAAAATTATACTATTCACTCAGTCCCAATTTATATCATATTTTTGTTGTCGGAGAATTTATTTAATTAATTTTTGAAGTTAAATTGAATTAGATCAATTGAATATTCAAGAATTATATGAAAAGTATTATTAATTATAATTCTTTTCACGTTAATATGAAAAAATATATTTTAAAATATTGATCAAATATTTTATAATTTGAATTTGAAAAGTAAAAATGACACATGAATTGAACAAAGGAAGTATGTAGTTACACAAAACGCCCGTACAGTTCTGGTACTCTCGACTCTTGTCATACTCAGTGGAGAAGTTTTATTTTGTGTCTTATACAATTGATATTAGTGGGATATTTGCATCTATACCCGCTTTTTGTGTCACATTTTAAATTGTGTCTGCTTTTGCAAAAAAAATTACAAGCGTACCCGCTTTTTCACATAACTTCAGCACACGGGGCTGAAGTAGCAAAGGCAATCACGCAAAACTTCAGTATTCTAGTAGCCGGACCTGAAGTTCAGCTCTAGAGCTGAAGTTTTTGTTTTGTAACTGCGAACTTCAGCTCTAGATCTGAAGTTTTTGTGTTGTAACTGGAAACTTTTTGTGTTGTAACTGGAAAACTTCAGCTCTAAGCTAGCTTGATATTTCTAAGCTAGCTTCAAATTGATATTTCGTTAGATAGCCGCTATAACTTTGGTGATTCTCGTTGAGATTTTTAGTCATAAAGTATTTGTTCATGCTTATAAGTAATTTATCTGGTAGTAGTAGCCTGTTGCAGTTTGCTGGAAGCCATCCAACTCGTTGTTTCTCATTATCATATATCACCATTTTGTCCAGTAGAGAAATATCTGTAGATGAAAAAAATATCAGAAAGAGAAAGATTAATAAATGCACAAAGAACTTGGATACAACTCTTATCAAAATCTAGTTCCCCTTTAGTATTTATGCAGATAAAAAACTGCATTTTCTCTTCACTTTGTTGATACTACTATTCCATCGTTATTTATAAATGTTAAAACACAACCTTGTTTTCTTCTGGTGAGGTACTGAAGGGGAGGAGAAAGAGAACTGAAGTTGTTTAAAAAGTGGGTACAAGTTACAAGTTTTTTAAAAAATGTGTATTGTAACTTTTACGACACTAATTGTATGAGACTCATTTTTGTCTCACAAATATGTGGACCCCAATCTTACACTTCTGGGTCCACAAAATTGTGAGACAAAAAAATTATCGCATACAACTAGTATCAGTTATATGAGACACAAAATAAACTTTTCCTACTCAATGAGTTAAAGTAGTCTTACTTTTTAGATGGAATTATTCATGTCCGAATAGAATCATTTTAGTGGGTAAAGAAGGAGACATAAAAGCTGGAGTGAAGTCATTGGTTCCATAATCTAATTTTAACAAACTTTGCTAATCGCTAGATGTTTATAATTTACCTAAATAATTAATTTTAAAGGTAAAAGAAAATCCAAGTGAAAAATATATATCACTTAACTGTAGTTCAATATTCAATATAAAAAAGTTTATGTGCAAAACACTCTGTGTGAGTAACTTTTTACGCTCACACTATTTTGTATTCCTATTATGGATTACCATTTACTTCCATAATTCCCCAACCATTAGCAATGTCGTTAACAGTAATTATTTTGCTTAGCATTGAAATTTTGGTTGTTGGTCCTGATATTTTTTAAATTGGGTTTTCAATTTATTAAATAAAAAATTAATGTAAACAGGAGTTCAAGACAATATTATTCTATAATTCAATGGATGTCTAGTGCTGTAAAATAAGTGGGCGTTTGGACATAATGGTAAAATTCTGGGAAAAAGCGAAAAAAATTTCAAGTTGAAAATGATATTTGAAAATTAGAGTTGTGTTTAAATATGAATACAATTTTACGATATTTTTGAATTTTTGTAAGTGATCTGAAGTAGAAATTATGAAAAATAATTTTTCGGATTTTTTTCAAATTTTCGAAAAATATCAAAATTCATTTTTAAGTGAAAATTAAAATTTATGGCGACACACTGATTTCGAAAAAAAGTGATTTTTATGGCCAAATGGGCCCTAAGTGGGCGTTTGGACATAAGAATTGTAAAATTCCGGAAAAAAATGAAAAAGTGTCAAGTTGAAAAGGGTATTTGAAAATTAGAGTTGTGTTTGGACATGAATATAATTTAGAGTTGTTTTTAAATTTTTGTGAGTGTTTTAAATTGAAAATTTTTAAAAATAACTTTTTAGAGTTTTTCAAATTTCGAAAAATTTAAGAAATTTAATTTCAAGTGAATTTGAAAATTTCATGGCCAAACACTGATTCTGAAAAAAAGTGAAAAAATATTCAAAATAAATAAATCTTTTTTTATTGCCAAACGATTCCTAAGTATATTATAAGTAATACTTCGTCCGTTCCAGTTTATGTGAACTTATTTCCTTTTTGGTCCGTTCCAAAAAGAATGACCCCTTTCTAAATTTAGAAACAATTTAACTTAAATTCCTATTCTACACTTAATGAGAAGCTTTTATAATCACATAAATATTTTGGCCCCTTTTTGACTTGTTTAGAACTACAAATTTCAAAAGTCTTAGCTAGCGTTTGGCCATAGATTCCAAATTTATTTTGAAAAATCTGATTTGGGTGAAGTTTGGTTTGAAGATGAAAATGTGTTTCGACATACGTTTTCAAAACATATTTTCTAACTTTATTTTGGAAAAACATGTATAATTGCTAAGTTTTGGAATTTTGGCCCAAAATCAGCAATTGGGGTGATTTTGGGATTTGGGATTTTACCAAAATGTGAGTAAAATTTATGGCCAAACATGAGTTTTGAAAATAAATTCCAAATTTATTTTGGCAAAACTCATAGTCAAATGAAATCTTAATTTTTTTTAAAACTTCTTATCCAATCATACATGTTCACATAAATTGGATAAAGGAGTAAATTATTACTGGAAATCAGATTACAGTGAATCTGGTTTGATTTTGCTAACGTATATGCCTTCTGTGGCAAATTGGAAAAAGCATAGAGCGGGAAAGCAAAAGACAAATGAAAATATTTTTTTGGGTACGATAAGGGAACGCTTTTTAAGAAAGCAACACAATCATTTTACCTCACTCTTTTATCTCTCATTGAATTCCTTACCAAACTCTCTACTTCTCTCTTTTACCTTCCCTTCACTCTTCTTCTATGCAGAGGTACTTTTCTAATCTCTCCTTCTCTTTTGATGATTTTTTTGTTGTGAATTTATGTAACGATTTTTTTGAGTTTAGTGTTTATCGAAAATAAATTTTTTTCTTTTACAACGTAGGAGTAAGGTCTGCATACCCTTGCATATGTAATGGTTTTTTGGTTTGGGCGTTGAATAGGGCATGGACGGTACCTTCGATGAATTTTTGGTTGACGAATTCCTTGACTTCTCCAATAATGGTTCCGCTGAAGACGAAGAAGAAGAACACCCACCGGGGTATAACGGTAAAAAACCAGAGAAAGTTGAAGCTGAAAATATTACCAATTTATCTGGAAAACAAGAGTTTAGTGAACTCAATTTTCCGGTAAGAACTATTTTACGTTACGGTTTATTTTGTGAAAAGAAACGTTTTTTATTATCTACAAGAATTAATGAGAGCTGTTTTTATTTTTCAGGAAAATGACGAGGATAACCTCGAATGGCTAGCTCATTTTGTTGAAGACTCATTCACGCATACTGCCGGAAAATTACTGAACCAGTCGGTCCAAGACAATAAATCATGCTTCGCCACTCCGGTTCAAACCGGGGCAAGAACCAAACATACAGCCGCCGCCCGAGTTTGGTCACTTCCATTGACCGAGTCAGCTTCCACTTCCACTTCCTCTTCCTCCACTACAACGACATCGTTCTTGTCATCACCTTGTTTCATTCATACAGCTGAGTCGATAGTACGGAAGCCGGCGGCGGTGAATAAGAGGAGGAAGAAGACGGCGGGAGGTGTGGTTCAACCACGGCGGTGTAGCCATTGCGGTGTTCAGAAGACCCCACAGTGGCGGGCCGGTCCAATGGGTGCAAAAACTCTTTGCAATGCATGTGGGGTCCGGTTTAAATCCGGTCGGCTTTTGCCGGAGTACCGGCCGGCTTGCAGCCCGACGTTTTCGAGCGAGCTACATTCCAACAATCACCGGAAAGTTTTAGAGATGCGGCGGAAGATGGAAGTAGAAGGCGGCGGTTTGGCTCTATCCGGTTCAGAATTTTTGAAGAATTAACTTTAACATGGTAGGGTTTTTTTTTTATTGGAATTAAAAGTAGGTTTGTGGACTTTTTATTTTAGTGAAGTAGTAGAAATTTTAGAGGGAAAAAGGAAGAACCGGAGTCGGGGCCGGTTTATTGTACATTTCTGATGCGAGATGATAGATACTAGATTGTGTAGTAGGTATTCTACGGGTAACGGATGAGGAGAGTTGTTTATGTACTTTCCAGTCATACTCAGAAGAAAAACGAAAATGTATATTTACATTCGTAATTGTATACGGTTAAAGTCGGGCCTATCCGATTATGCTGATCAAGAGCACGGAATTGGATCGAACGTCAGTCTCGTAATGAATCAAACCAGAGCACGAAGACATGTAGCCAATTTGAAGATTCTCGATGCCTGTCGAGATCGAGGCCAGTAGCGATCGAGATCAAATATGACAAATTTCGAGCAAAGTGCAATAACGGGAAAACGAGATATCCGTGATTGACCGGAGATCATAGCGTAAATCTCGGAATAAATCAAATTAAGGGCGGTTATCTAGTTAATCATGTGATTTACTTTTGTAATTAGAATTGTATCATAACTAGGACACCTCTGCTATATAAAGAGGGCCTTAATCATCTTATAAACACCTTACATTCACGAATATCAAAGCAATATAATATTTCTCAACTTACTTTCTTGTTCATCGGCTTATTGTGCCTCTAACTATTTTTGCATAACTAGCTCGAGGGCTTTGTCCAAATACTGATTTGCTTTATATTGTTGCCATTTTGCATCATTTATCTTTACGTTTATCAATTGGTATTAAGTGAAATCACATATCCTTAAACCACATTATAAGTTTAATTGTTATCCAAATATAACAAATTTTAGGGTAAATAGTTTGGCGCCCACCGTGGAGCTAAGGATAATAGTGATTGCCTAGTATTAATCCTCATAACATACACTGCTTTTATGCTTGTTCTCGTAAGTGTTTTTGATTTTAAAAATCGATATGTCGAACTCTCAAGCAGTACCCACACACACAGATACTGGCCTTGGTCTCCATACACGTAGTCGCTCCGGGAAACAGAGTACCTCCAATCAATCCCGACGTACCATAGGTCGTAGATCCATTCGATGTCAGTTCTCGTGTTGCCATTCGTGGAGATTTAGGCGTCGAATATGAAAGTAGCATCCGCAGAGACGCCCGGGTAGTCGATCAGAACACACAAGATGGTGAAGAAGGTGGGATTAGCCTTCGAATGATATTTGACATGTTACAAACTCAGCAGGCTGCGATAGCGCAACTCCAAAATCTGAATCGAGCACCAAACACAATCGAACTCGATACATCACAGGAAGTTGTTCATATGGTCGAGACTGTACAGGAGAAATTGAACGATAATGGATCGGAAGCTGACCCCGCCATCATGAAGATGCTCGAGGAGCTCACTAAACGGATTGAATCAGGAAAAAAGAAAATCGAGGCTAATGATAAAAATGTAGAAATGTACAACTCACGGGTCGATCAAATACCGGGGGAACCCCCGATTCTGAAGGGTTTGGATTCAAAGAAGTTTGTACAGAAACCTTTTCAACCAAGTGCAGCTCCGAAGCCCATTCTGAAGAAATTCCGTGTGCTGAAAATTCCCAAGTACAATGGAACCACTGATTCTAATGAGCATGTCACTTCTTATACATGCGCAATAAAAGGAAATGATTTAGAAGACAATGAAATTGAATATGTTCTATTGAAAAAATTTGGAGAAACTTTATCGAGTAGGGCAATGATATGGTACCACAATTTGCCGCCCAACTCCATCGATTCTTTCGCCATGGTTGCTGATTCGTTCATAAAGAAATAAAGGTCGCGGCTAGGAAGTCAGACCTCTTCAAAGTGAGACAAAAAGACAATGAAATGCTAAAGGAATTCGTATCTCGATTTCAGATGGAACGCATGGACCTACCCCCGGTTACCGATGATTGAGTTGTCCAAGCCTTTACTCAGGGTTTGAACGAGCAACGTTCGGAAACATCACATCAACTAAAGTAGAATTTGATTGAATATCCAGCGGTGACCTGGGCCGATGTGCATAATCGATGCCAGTCAAAGGTCAGAGTCGAGGATGATCAGTTGGGAGCCCCTTCCGGTTCTGCTTACCTGAATAGATCCGAAGGCAGGATTCAAAGAAACATCGACAAAGAGCCTCGATCGAACAGAGATCAGTACCAACCATATAGTACAGCTCGTAGAAGCAACGGACCGGGACGTAATTCTGTTCGAAATGTTCGAAGGAATGATTGAGGTCAAAATTCCCGAGGGCTCATGAGTAAGAGTGGCGTCGATAAACATGTCGAGCCTAAAGAAGCACCACGGTTATCGGAATACAACTTGAGCGTCGATGCTTCAGATATTGTGTAAGCCATTGGGACGAATCAAGTATACTAGATGTCCCAGACCCCTACAGACCGATCCAGCTCAAAGGAATCCAAATCAAATGTGCAAGTACCATGGAACCCATAGTCACAGAATCGAAGATTACATACAGTTAAGGGAGGAAGTAGCTCGTTTTCTCAACGAGGGTCACCTTCGAGAGTTCTTGAGTGACCGAGCTAGAAATCATTTCAAAGATAGGGACGCAAACAGGAAAAACGAACAGGAAGAACTGCAGCACATGATTCATATGATCGTTGGTGAGGTCGATATTTCTCAAGGCCCGATATTCAAACGCACCAAAGTGACGATCACAAGGGAGAGTACTCGGGATTACTTACTAGAGGACACCTTATCTTTCAACTCTGAGGATGCAGAAGGAATAGAACAACCTCACAACGACGCACTGGTAATATCTATCCTTATGAATAAAATTCAAGTTAAACGTGTGTTGGTTGATCCAGGTAGCTCGGCAAATATTATCCGATCAAGAGTCGTAGAGCAACTTGGCCTCGAGGATCAATTTGTGCCTGCAGCTCGGGTGCTCAACGATTTTAACATGGCAAGTGAAACCACCAAAGGGGAAATCATGTTGCTAGTAAACGTGGCCGGAACTATCTAGGAAATAAAGTTCCATGTAATCGAAGGTGATATGGGGTACAACGGCTGCTCGGGAGACCTTGGATCTATAATATGTGGGCGGTACCTTGAACGTTTCATCAAGTCTTGAAATTTCCAACACCGGAAGGAATAAAAATGGTGTACAGTGAATAACCAGCGGCTAATGAGATGTTTGCAATTAATGAGGTAATACAAGTATCGACACTAACATCACCAAACGGATCAGAATCAAAAGAAAAGCAGGAAGTCAAATAGTAACCACAGTCGCTAGCTTCGACCAGATCGGAACAGCAGGAAACCTTCGAGGATGATGATTATGTGATACCTCGAACCTTCGTAATTCCCGATGATTCCGATGCCACGAAGTCAACGGTCGAAGAGCTGGAACAAGTCATACTGATCGAGCATCTGCCTGATCGAAAGGTATACCTAGGCATGGGGTTAACTCTTGAGCTCAGGAAAAAACTCGTTAAATTCCTTATTAAAAATATAGATTGTTTTGCTTGGTCCCACCTTGACATAACAGGGATCACACCGGAGTACCACTCATCGATTTAGTTGGACCTAAAGTTCAGACCGGTAAAGCAAAAGAGAAGGCCATAGTCCGAGGTAAAACATAAATTCATCAAGGACGAGGTAACCAAACTTCTCAAAATAAGATCCATCCAGGAAATAAAATATTCCGAATGGTTAGAAAATGCAGTCATAGTCCCCAAGAAGGGGAATAAACTTAGAATGTGCGTAGACTACAAGGACTTAAATAAATCATGCCCTAAGGACTCTTTTCCTCTGTCGAATATCGATCGCATGATCAATGCCATGGACGGCCACGAGATCCTGAGTTTTCTCAATGCCTACTCCGGGTACAACCAAATACAAATGAACCCAGAGGATCAGGAAAAAACTTCATTTAATATTAAGTATGGTACTTATTGCTATAATGTAATGCCATTTGAGCTAAAAAATGCTGGTGCTACTTATCAACGCCTATTAAACCGAATGTTTGAAGAACAAATAGGTAAATCAATGGAGGTTTATATTGATAACATACTAGTTGAGTCCCTTCACGTAGAGGAACATTTTAAACATTTGCAGGAAACCTTCAACATATTGAGAAAGTACAACATGAAGCTTAACCCCGAGAAATGTGCATTCGAAGTCGGTTCAGGCAAGTTTCTCGGCTTTATGGTGTCAAATCTGGGAATCGAGATCAACCCCGATAAAATCAAGGCAATCGAAGACATCACAGTTGTGGACAACGTCAAGGCCGTACAAAGATTAACAGGGCGGATAGCCGCTTTAGGCTGATTCATCTCAAGGTCTTCGGATCGAAGTCACAGGTTCTTCTCACTGCTCAAAAAGAAGAACAATTTCACTTGTACTCCGGAATGCCAACAGGCATTGGAAGAACTAAAGCAGTATCTTTCGAGCCCGCCATTGCTTCATACTCCAAAAGCGGATGAGCAGCTCTACTTATATTTGACAGTCTCGAAAGTTGTAGTAAGTGGTGTCCTAGTTTAAGAAGATCAAGGTATACAATTTCTTGTTTATTATGTTAACCGAACTTTAGGTAAAGCTGAGACCCGGTACCCACACTTAAAAAAATTAGCACTTGCTCTAATAAGTGCCTTTAGGAAATTAAAACCGTATTTTCAGTGTCACACAATCTGTGTCATAACCACTTACCCCCTTCGTAACATTTTGCACAAGCCCGAACTCTCAGGCCGACTGGCCAAATGGGTCGTCGAAATAAGTGGGTAGGATATCGAATATCAACCTCGAATGGCCATCAAATCTTAAATCTTAGCAGACTTCGTGGCCGACTTCACGCCAGCCCTCATACCCAAGGTCGAAAAGGAACTTTTGATAAAAGCAGGTACGTCTTCGGGGGTGTGGACCCTTTTCACAAATGGTGCTTCAAATGTGAAGGGGTTCGGTCTAGGCATCAGTTTGAAGCCGCCCACAAGAAGTACAATTAGACAATCTATCAAAACCCCTAAGTTTACTAACAATGAGACCGAGTATGAGGCCATGATTGCAGGTCTCGAGCTGGCTTAAAGCCTAGGAGCAAAGGTCATCGAGGCCAAGTGTGATTCCCTACTTGTGGTTAATCAAGCCAACAAGACCTTCGAGGTTCGAGAGGATCGAATGCAGAGGTACTTGGACAAATTGCATGTAACCCTACACCGGTTCAAAGAATCGACCCTACAACATGTACCTCGAGAGCAGAACAGTGAGGTCGATGCCCTTGCAAATTTGGGGTCATCGGTCGAAGACGATGAAATTAGATTGGGGACTGTCGTACAACTCTCAAAGTAAGTAGTCGAAGAAGGCCACGCCGAAATAAACTCCACAAGTTTAACTTGGGATTCGAGGAACAAATATATCGAGTATTTAAAGAACGCGAAGCTTCCATCGGACCCTAAGGAATCAAGGACTTTGCGAACGAAAGCTGCACGATTCATATTGGCCTAGGATGGAACATTGTCCAGAAGGATGTTCGATGGGCCATTAGCAATATGTTTGGGTCTAGAAGACATCGACTACGTCCTAAGACATCGACTACGTCCTACGAGAAATTCATGAGGGTATTTGGGGGAACCATTTCGGTGCTGAATCACTGGTTCACAAGTTCATCCGAGCACGGTACTATTGGGTCAATATGGAAAAAGATACTAAAGTGTTCGTTCGAAAATGCGACAAATGCCAAAGACATGCACCAATGATCCACCAGCCCAGAGAACAACTTCATTAAGTCATATCCCCATGGCCATTCATAAAATAGGGAATGGACATCGTCATCCGTCTACCATCAGCCCCAGGTAAAACTAAATTCATTCATTTATGACTGACTATTTCTCTAAGTGGGTTGAAGCACAAGCCTTCGAGAAAGTCAAAGAAAAAGAAGTCATAGACTTCATTTGGGATCACATCATATGCCGATTCGGGATACCCGCCGAGATCGTATGCGACAATGGAAAACAATTTGTCGGCATCAAAATAACAAAGTTCCTCAAAGATCACAAGATAAAAAGGATATTGTCGACGCAATATCATCCTAGTGGGAATAGACAGGCCGAATCAACAAACAAGACCATCATTCAGAACCTAAAGAAAAGGTTGAACGACGCTAAGGGAAAATGGAGAGAAATTTTGCTCAAAGTCCTTTGGGCATATCGAACAATGACAAAATCCAGTACGAGGGCAACACTGTTCTCCTTAGTACATGGCGCCGAAGCTCTGATCCCGACCGAAGTTGGGGAACCAAGCGTCAGGTTTCGGTACACAACGAAAGAATCAAATCATGAGACTATGAATACAAGCCTCGAATTGCTAGATGAAAAATAAAAAGTGGCCCTCGTTCGAATGGCCACCTAGAAATAGCAAATCGAAAGATATTACAATCGAATAGCCAATCTTCAACACTTCAAAATTGGGGACTTAGTTTTGAGAAAGGTCACCATCAACACTCGAGATCCAAATGAGGGAAAGCCCGGTCCAAATTTGAAGGGACCGTATCAGGTCCTTAGCATCATTGGAAAAGGATCTTACAAACTTGGCACGATGAACGACGAACAATTACCAAATAATTGGAACATATCACTCCTCAAAAGATATTATTGCTAAGGTATGGTTTTCTCCTTTTTTCATTCGTGTTTTATACTAACTTATTGCAGGTCTTTGGTCGAAGACGACGAAGATCTCTCCGAAAACAAAGTCCTTAGGCTTGAAAGCACGTGTTGCACTCTTTTTCTCTTCGACCGGTTTTTATCCCAAATGGGTTTTTCCGGCAATTGTTCGTGCTAACTTAGAGCAATTCAACAGTATCCTAGGCCTCTTCACAATCAACCTTGAATATTGGGGGGCATCACCCTCGTATGTTATGTTTTCAAGGAAAATGATTCGTGTCAACGGGTCTCGATAGGTAAATTTTGTAAAGGGCAAAACGATCAAATGAGTCGTGCTCATGTAGATTACCCGAGCCCTAATGACAAAACATGTACGCATGAATGATCTATTGAAAGAAGTATTTTTTCCTTATCGGATATTCCATGCCTTAGTAAAATTTCTACTTTACAATTTCATACTTATGATCTATTGCGGAACCCGGCTCAAGAGCCAATTGCAAATAAAGCTCGAGCAATTAATCCCGTACTCGAGGACTGCCGTCCGAAAATCGACATGCTCGAATTATTAAACTTCAAAATCATAAAACTTTAAAAAGGCGAAATCTCGAGTTAAAGGCTACAGCCAAACCAAGAGGGTTCGGAGACGTCCGAATTCTGTAATCAAACAGGCCTTCAAATATTTTCATAAAGCCGGTTAGAAAAGGCTACCCTCGGCAAAGTTACAAAGGGTTATGATAACATCAACCCTCAAAAACCTTAAGAGGTACCAAATTGTTCGAACTCTCGAACAAACTTATGCTAAGGCATAACAAAGTTTCGATAACGCTGAATCCTAATGGGTACAGATTTATCTCGTGCTAAGGCATAACAACCTTTTATATGATAAAAACTTTTTAAGCCGAAAAAGGGAAAAACCACTCCTTTAAGGCCATCTTGGCTCGATTCAAGAGCCCAAGGGCCATTATATTGTTGAGTTCGAGGATCCACCCTCGCTCAATCGAAACCTAAGGGTTTTTTCTACTCCGAGTTCGAGCGAGTACTCACTCGACTATAGAGAATACCAATCTGATTTAGACAAAATTTTCGCAAGGCAACGAAGTGAGTCAAAATTCTCACAAGATCTAAAGTATATCAGAATTATTATAAGGCAAAAGCAAAACAGAGTTTTCGCGAAACAGAAATCAGAAACAAATCGGAAAGAAAAGGGATCTTTCATATATGCAAAAATATTTACAAAGACCACCCATGGTCTTACACTGAAAATCCAAAAAAAAATCTAAAATGACTAATCTTCCCCAGGAACCTCATCTTCATCTTCTCTGCTCTTGGATCTGCTCGAGCTCCCGGAGTCATCATCGTCAGAAGAAAGCAGCGCTCTAGCATTGGCCTCAAGTATTTTTGCATTCTCGATATCAGCGGCAAGGTCGAAGCCACGATCATGAATCTCCTCGAGAATCTATCTTCGAGATTGAAACTTGGCATGCTCAACGGCCCAGTATGATCTAGTCTGGGCTGTGTAGCCGCTGCCTTTGCTCGAACTTGAGTAGCTTCAGCATCAGCTCGATAGACGACCACCATCGCCTCAACTACAACCTTTGTTCTTCTTGCCTCAGATATGGCCTTTGCAAGCTCAGTGGCCAACCGAGTCTCGAGCTCCTCAATTTTCTTGGCTCGGTCCAAGCTCTCCTCCTTCATGCTTTGGAGTTGACGCTCAGCCAAAGATAGCTAGACTCGAGCAGTATCTTTATCCGAGGCAAGGCGGTCCATGTTCTGCTTCCACCCCAAAGTCTCTGCCTCCTTCATATTGGCCTCCTCGAGAAGCTGCTCAATCTTTTCGACCTTCTGCTAACCTGCAGGATCAAATTATTAGTCGTCATCCCTGAATTGATACATCAAACTTCTAAGAAAACACTTCATTACCTATTTGATCAGGTCGGTCTGCTCTTTGTGAGCTTTGGCTAGTTCAGCTCAGGGGTCCTTGATCTCCTCTTCTTTTTGCCCGCTGAAGAGTTTGAGGGCATCTCTCTCCTCCATGAGCCCTTTGAGATTGCTTCACATCGGTTCAGCTCGGCCCAGGATTTGGAAAATGCTTCCCGATGAAGCGTTATGGCCTATGGAGAAAGAAAGGAAATCAGGAAAAAGAAAATAAAGGCAAACGTAAAACTAAATAATGGGAGCTGAAGTATACCTGGTTCAGGAGTCGCTGAGCCTCATAAAAAATGATCGATGCATCCAGATCGGAAATATCTTCGACCCCCAAGAAGCAACCACGGAATAAGTACTCCCCTTCATGGGTCGTTCCTACATTGGGGGTCTCCATAGCCTGGGCCTCCTGAATTTCCCCCCCAGAAAATGTGGGGAGGGGCGGCGAATCATCAATATCGATTGCCCCAAGCGAGGTGCTTGGGGTGTTCTCTCCTTTTCGAAGGGCCTTGGAACAACAACCTTCGGGCACACTTGTCGATTGTTCATCACGACAGGAGACGTCTTCGGTCTCCGATGACTCGGGGACTTTGCACGGAACTTCTTTCGAGATCCCCTTGGTCGAAGCTGAGCCTCATCGACCATCACCAACTCAACTGCCTTTGAAGCTTCGACGCTCCCCCTCTTTGGAGCTACTAGCTCGAAGTCGGCGTCTTCTTTTTCCTCTTCTTCATCCCTTAATTGCTGAGCTACATTAGCAGGCAGGGCGGTAGTGTCTTTCTTCGACTTATGAGCCTTGCTCTTCTTAGGCTTCGGAGTATCATAGGGCGAGAAACATTTCCTCTTCTTCTCCTTCGACGGCTTTGGGACCGGGGGTGAAACCTCCTCCTCCCCAGATGGGGGCCTCATAACAGCATCTTTACCGAGGCTTGCACGGAAGGGAGCTAGGTAAGTTTAAGAGGAAAACGTTTTAAGGCCATTATGTACATAAAGAAGAAGGATTGCCGTGATTTTTGGCCTCCCATCGACCCCTTGCTAAGTCACGCCATGAGCGCTCAGCATATGAAGAGGTCGAGGCTAGGGTCTGAACCCAGATCTCGAGGTTTGGAATCGCGCTGGGCATCCAAGCAACCACTACATCACAGAAAGGGATGCTAGTAAGAGGAATTAAAGGAAACAAAATAGTAAATAAAAAGCTAGAAGAAGGATCGAACTTACGCTTCATGTTCCACTTCTCAGGAAATGGCATCTTCTTGGGAGGAATTAGGTTGGAAGTCTTCACTTAGATAAATCGACCCATCCACCCTCTGTCCATGTCCTTGTCTATGCTCGAGAACAATACCTTGGTAGCTCGACGTTGGAGCTTTATCAGTCTGCCTCGAAAAAGACGAGGCTTGTACAGTGTTATGAGATGATCAAGGGTGAAAGGCGTCCCTTCCTTTTTGTTCGTAAAAGACCGGAATAGAAGGATGATTCACCAGAAGGAAGGGTGAATCTGGCCTAGGTTTATCTGGTACTGGCGGCAGAAGTCGAGGATAACGGGGTCGACATGGCCCAGCGTGAATGGGTAAGTGTAAACACTTAGGAACTCATTCATGTAGGTACTGATATCTTCCTCAAGGGTCGGGAACACCACCTCTTTCTTGTCCCAATTACAGTCCTTTTTTACCTACTCGAGGTCACTCTCGGTTATCGAGCATATGTATCTCGACTTTGGCAATAGAGGAGGTTTTCTCGACTTTGAAGTCAGAAGTGAGGTCACACCCTCCCTCGGGAACACACTCCTCAGGGCGCGGGTCCACCGGCATTTTATCACTGGCCGGCCACGACGAATAGGCATTTTCTTTTTGAGGAACAGTTTTTGATGTCTTCGCCATTTTTGTGTAAAGAAAAAAGAAGAGGACAAGGTTTTGTGTTTTGGAGAAGAATTGGCAATAGAGCAGAACGAAAAGGTTTAGAAGATGTGAAGAGCTTTGAAGATTTGCAGACAAACATGAAGAACACAAAGAGATTTTGAAGATTAGTATTAGAAAATTCTAAAGTAAAGTTTGAGAAAGTGAGAAGAAGACCTATTTAAGGATTCACGACAATGGTTCAAAGGCACTAGTGGCCGACCGCCAACTGACACTCATTAATGATTTTGGGAATCGTACCGACGCAACGCTTCGGTCACTTCTGTCGCTTATGTCATGAGGGTGATGTCATAATTGGTCGAGGTATAAAATCGAAAGCTCAGTTAGTTTCTTCTCATTACACTCCAAGAAACGAGGGGACTATCTATATACGGTTAAAGCGGGGCCAACCCGATTATGCTATTTGATCGAGAGCACCTTAATTGGATCGAGGGTCAGCCTTGGAATGAATCAGACCAGAGCACGAAGACATGTAGCCAATTCGAAGATCGAGATGCATGTCGAGATCGAGGCCAGCAGCGATCGAGATCAAATATGACAAACTTCGAGCAAAGCGCAGTAATAGAAAAGCGAGATATCCGTGATTGGCCGGAGATCATGGTGTAAATCGCGGAACAGATCAAATCAGGGCGATTATCTAGTTAATCATGGGATTTACTTCCGTAATTAGAATTGTACCATAACTAGGACTCCTTTGTTATATAAAGAGGGCCCTAATCATCTTGTAAACACCTTACATTCACGAATATCAAAGCAATATAATATTTCTCAGCTTACTTTCATGTTCATCAGCTTATTGTGCCTTTAACTATTCTTGCATAACTAGCTCGAGGGTGTCCAAGCTCGAGGGCTAAGTACAAACGCTGGTTTGCTTTATATTATTGTTATTTTGCATCACTTATTTTTACGTTTATCAATTGGTATTTGGTGAAATCACATATTCTTAAAACCACATTATAAGTTTAATTGTTATCCAAACTTTAGGGTAAATAGTAGTGTTAGGAGTATATTTATCTTTTGTTTATATTTGGTGTTTATTTTTAGCAAAATGAAGTTTATATCTTACAATATTATTTTACTGTGTATAATTAAAATTTAACTTTTCAAAATTATCCCAATCATTTTGATATTCCTTTGATGTCAATACATTTCGGTCAATTTCGCTACTTTATTTTGTAAAATATCATGTAAGAATTGTAATGTTATGAACATGTCCCATTTATTATGCAAAGTTAGAATAATAGTAAGTTTTAATATGACACATAAAGTATAACAAAAATAATATTTAAACTACACTATGATAATTAAATTATATCAATGAGGTAAATTTATCTGCACTTGGATATTTAAATATCGGTCTGCAATATTTAAGGCACCTTTTAGGATACACATGAATTGATCGGACAATTAACTATCAACTAAATTAAATAAAAATAATTAATATATTCAAGTGTGCAACTAATATTTTTCAATAAAATAACAAGTACATATACAACACATCGGCATCGGTTAAAAAAATTAATTTAAAGTGTCACACCTCCTTTTTACTACCCTGCAAAGGGTATAAAGGGAGTTTTTTCAATTAAAGTGACAATAATCGAAACGAGATTATTTATATTAAATTCAGAGTCACTACTTGAGATAATTTATGGTAGGGGTGTGCATTCGATTTATCGATTCGATTTTGACCCTTATCAATAATTACTTATCGATTTGTACATATGCTTATCGTTATCGTTTCAATAAGGTTTCGATTTTTTCGATTTCGATTTATCGATTTTTTGGGCTTATTGATTCGGTTATCGATTACACCAATAAGAAAATTTGCGGGATTCGATGGAAAGTATATCGCTATAAACACACCTAACTAATATGGACAAAAAGAAGCTAAAATAAGACGGACACCGTTTATAACATAAAAATTGTGTCAACAAGCACATGCAATGAAACTAAAGTAAGGGATCAAATATATGCCACCAACACTCCAACGGTATATAAAAAAAATACATCATCACGCCTAGTTCTATTTTTCATTAATTTGAACTTCATTCCCTTGAGCTTTAAATATGATCATTTCTTAAATATGGTAGATGAAATAATAGGGTTAGAGACTTAGGGTAAAGGAAAGAGTATTATAGAATAAAGGTAAAAAAAATTATAGTATATCGATAAACCGATAACTGAAGAGGACAAAATCGAAATCGATAACTCGATAAGGAAAATTTCGAAATCTAAATCGATAAATCGATAAACCGATAACAAATAATCGATTCAATTTATCAATAAACCGATTCGAATGCACACCCCTTATTTATGGTGTCCCAAGTCACCGGTTTAAAATCCCGAATCGAGGAAATTTGACTCTATTTACGGTTTGCGAACACAGAAATCCGGGTAAGAAATTCTGTTAATTCGGGAGAAGGTGTTAGGCATTCTCAAGTTCCGTGGTTCTATCACGGCCGCTTTGATCATACTTGGCTTATTAAAATTATCTAATTACTCATTTTAGAACCTATGTATATTTGCCTATTTTAATTAAGAAATTATCTTGAAAACAGGTCACGCGTATGTGTACCCATTTGTTTGGCGCGTCAAAAATCATGTCATGCAAACGTGTCCACAATTAATAACGCTTTGTTAATATTAAGAAAGTTTGACCGAAGTTGCACGAACACATACTTCAATTTTGTTTTTAGAATCATAATTATGTCACGCGAACGTGTCCACAATCACGACGATATATTAAACGTGCATAAAGCAAACTACAAGCATTCATTTTTTATATATCTAAGTTATAGTACTGAAGTGAGGGCCATAGGCTATGTGACTGGATGACACACCTCGGCTTATTTAAAGAAAAAGTGCAAAATAAACGAACTGAGAGTGCTCGTATCTAAACTAGTTCTAAATTTTGATATAGACTACTGATTATAAATACATTGGTGTATGTGTGTGGAGGGGGGGGAGGGGTTAGATCCTGAATTACATAAACTTGGGCTAACAACAGGCCCAATGCATTACTCAAGATAAGCTGTTTTGGGGAAATAAGAGCTGATGAAAGTTGGGCTCGAGATTGAGCCCAAATGAAGGACGGAAATAGCTGAAGCCAAACGAAACTGGCCACAGCCTAGGTGGTCCCATTTGGGCCAACTCCAAACCCCAAATGCTTTGGCGATGATAATTCAAACATTAAGGTCCTAATGAGGCCCTACTGACTATAATTGACATATAACAACATGATATGCATGTTCCAAAAAATCACAACACCTAAACAACCATATTATGCACTTTTAATTCATTATTTTACTATTAATGTTAGCAGCATACATCTGGTATTTAAAACTACTCATTAATTATACTGAATTTACATGTACAACTATCCTAACAATACTGAGATTCTAAGCAATTAAATTAAAAGTGTACAACAGTCAGATAACACCCTTTCAAACGTACATGATACGTGAATCAAGCATCCCTTAGATACGTATAAAAACAATCCACTTCCAAACACACACTAGTGGCCTTTTAGTATGCTAATTCAACAGTAAGAGTCCTCAAAATGCCAAAGGCCTTACTTCACAATCATTTTTGTGTCCCTTTGTTCATAAACAACAGTTGCAACCTTTTGTTCAAATCACAGCTATTAAAAGGAACATAGATGCTTAAGACCAGATCCTAAACCAGACTTAAAGGTGGGAAACAAACAGTGAGAGAAATGAGAAGAAACACATAAAAGAAAGCTAAAACTAATAAAGAGGCTAGATGAACTTAAAAGAAACATGTGAATAAAATTAAAAGGGCAACATTTGTCATTAGATCTTCACATTTCAATTACATATTTCAAATGGAATACATGCTTGCACTTCAGTGATCATTCATGGTCCAAGAAGTACCTGGATATCAAAACAAAGCAAAAGGGAGTGAGGATTTCAGCAAGAACAGAAGTATGAGCAAAGCAGCAAGTCAACATCAATATTCAGCCTCTTTAGACTATCTTTACACCCAGAAATCCAGAAATCCCAAGAAAGTTTTAAGTTCTTACTAAAAGAGAAATCAGGGAACAATTCCAACCAATTTTCAATGAAAGTAATGCAGAAACTTTTTTGTATTTTCCAGGGTTCTGAATCTCTGCCTAAGGAGTGAGGGAGGGGTCCTACTTATAGGCAACTCAAGTGCTATGTGCTCAAAAACACAAAAAGAATTATTCCCTTACACAAGCATCTTTTAACAGAATTAGGACAGCTGGCAGCTTTTGATTGGTTTTAGCATTTGTGCTGGCCAAAATTGAGTCAGCTGCCCCAAATTCTAGAAGCTTCTAACACTAAACTTATCTGAAAGTCCTATTTCTATTTTCCAAATTAACCCCTAAGTTTTCATTTGTTCAATTAAGACCCTAGGAGTGTTTAACAATTACAAATCCTAACAAATAAAATAAAGCAGGCAAATATGAGTATAACCAATCAAACAGTAAACAACACTGAAAGGGTGAACATCTGGACTCTTAAAACAAATAATAAAGAATTTAATTTCATGATAAACTTCAAAAATCCAGTTTTAACGGCTAGTGACAAACTTAACTCTAAGAGACGAACAATGAAAGATGAATGGATACTGAGCATTTAACAAATTGAATCATAAAACCCTAAACTCTAAATCATGCAATTAAAATAAAGGAAAAAGAAATAGAAAATCAAGAAGAACTAGAATAAAAACAGAACTCATGATAAATCTAACCTAAACAACTAAGAAACTAACATAAGCAAGTATATGGTAAAACAAATAACGCCCAATTAATTCAAACAAGTGGACAATAACAACTAATTGGAACAAATAAATACTTAAACAAATTCGGACCAGTAAACAATTAGAATTACAAGAAAATAAAAAAAAAACAGAATCAAAGAACAAAACCAAAGAGGAAGAGGTGAAGTACTGGCTAACCGGAAAGAGCTTGGTGACTGAATTGAACCAACGAACAAAGGAGGGCAAAGAACTCGGCGGGGTACAGTGGTTTGGTCAAGCAACTGTGACTCTCGATACAAGCCAAAACTCGTATTAGTCAAGGGTTCTCAACGAGAACGATTGCTTAACACGAGTCTTGAGTCAAATCGAGCTCTGGGAGGCAAAGAATCAGAATTAGAAGAATTAGGATTTTCTTCCAATTCTCAGATATAAAATTCGGGAAATTTGAGGGTATTTTTGGGGAAATTGATGATGGATTTAGGAAGAGGAGGGGACAGGGGTTGCTTGGTATCAATCTAAGGAAGTTTGGAGCAACTAGGGTTTGGGGTTTGATTCTTAGATCTAAAATTGGAGGATTTGGATGGGGATTTTGGAGAAGTGGTTTCG
This sequence comes from Nicotiana sylvestris, assembly GCF_000393655.2. NCBI lineage: Eukaryota > Viridiplantae > Streptophyta > Magnoliopsida > Solanales > Solanaceae > Nicotiana > Nicotiana sylvestris. Next base: position 170,803,812 of record NC_091065.1, read on the forward strand.
GATTTGGCAAGGGGAGTGAAAGGTGGTTGCCTGGTAAAGATTTGGGGAAGTTTGAAGCACCGGAACAGCCGTGAGGCGATTTCCGGTGGGCGGTTGGCGACGAAGATGGCAGAGAGTTTTAGGGCGGCTAGGATTTGGCTAGGTTTTGGGTGAGAGACTGTAAAGAAGGGGTTCGAATGGGGGGAGGATGAAGGGTTTCAGACAGTTATATGCTAAGTCAAGGCTAGTTCCCAGCCGTTGGATCACATGAGATCAACGGCTGGGATTCAATGGATCAGAAACGAGGTCGTTTGGCTTTAGTGGGGCGGGCCGGACCGGGTAAAGTATATTAGGTTTGGGTCTGAGGCCGAATTGGGGTGGGATTTGGGCTTAGCATCAATTTTGGCCCAATTGAATTTAAAACAACCCTTTTCAATTTCCCTTTTTTTTCTTTTTGTTTTCTTTTCTTTCTTTTGATTAACTAAAAACCTAAATTAAATTCCTAAATTAATTTAAATTGTAAAATTAAGCTAATTATCTAACTATAAAATTTATAAAAATTAGTTGATCCTAAATTAAGAGAGAAAAATTAATAATCCGAAATTAGAAACTAAGAATGTAAAAATGAGCCATTTTTTGTGATTTTTATTTTTAATAAAGCAATTAATTAATTAACTAATCCTAAAATGTGAACACAAAATCTAAATGCAATGTATGGTATTTTTTCATGATTGTAATAAGAGTAAACATGCACAGAAATGCAAACAATTAATAAAAATCTTAAAAAATTGCAAACAATTTTAAAAAAATCTATTTCTTTAATTTGTAGGAGTGTTTCACATAAGACAAAAATCAGGTGCTCACATAAAGTAAATATGAATTTAAAACCTTAAAGCGATTGTGCAAAATTTTGTGTGTTCCTTTGCTTCTGTTTGGCATATCCATGGAATCTAGCTTCTCCGCCGCAAGCACCGCTATCAAGTCCACCTTCTCAGCTTCTCTAACTAATATTTTCTCTAGCTATTAAAATTTTTAAGGTTATGGGTAATGGATTAAGCATTTGTTGGGCTGGGATCGCCCAATCCGAAGCCTTTCTTATCATTGAATCATAAGATTTTAGGAAACATCAATATCTCTTTTTATACGTAGCTTATTATAAAAATCAATCAATTCATAAGATATTATTAATATTAGTCAATTAGCTATAATTTTTTTTTTTTGAATGAGTGTTATCAGAATAGATTAGGTACATCTTAGGGAGCTTGAATCTCAATTTTGGGATAATTTGATGGAGTTTTGGGGTGGTTTGAATTGAAATTTTGAAGTAGAAGATGAACATGAAAACAATTATACGTATATCACACTGTGTATTATTTGTGTAGCACATATGTATCATATTTGTATCAAATGTGTATCACATGTATACCTGTGTGTGTGATATATGCGTGATATATTTTTGGTACATGTGTCGCAGAAGAATTTTTTTGAACCCGATTTTAACTACGAATTTTGATACCAAATCAGTCCAAATCACCGCCAATCTTCTTCAATTTTTGTATATTGTCTCGTTATATATTTTCAATGAATTTCAACCATAACCATTGAAAATAGTCATTTTTGCTTAGATTTTTTGAATCTTGTATATATATTTTTTGTATTTTATCACCTTGTTTGCTACCTCATCCATGAAATTTTCTTTCCGTCTTACATCTAATGTTGCTAATCACACTTAAAAATATGGAACGAGATCTTCGCGTGTGATTCTTGGAGAGAAAGAACTTTATTTATTTGGATTTTTAATTTTTCTATATGCTTGACTAGTTTTGGTAAGTCTACGATCAATGGCTAGATGTTGTTAAGTTAGGACTTATTTGGGCCATTTCTGTAAGATTCCCTAAGATTTTTAGTTTGAAATTTTAGGACAAAATAAGTACCGGCTTATCTCTAATCGCATCCCTGAGAATGGCAATTTATGCACTTGCCCCAATGAACTTCTGTTAGTCGTTTTGGACCAATGGATAGAATTAAGGAATTTTTATGCAATAATTGGTCAAATTCACTATTTATCATTTTAGCGATCTTATATACTGTATATAGTGTGTCGATATTTTTAATTTAAGCGGTTGAATGTGCGATCATTTGGGTTAATTCTTCTAGAATTAAGTTCTTTAATTCTAAAAGATAACACACCTTTAATTAATTAAGGCTAGTGCTAGCATCTTTGTTTTTGGGGTTATTATTATTTTTAGCCCGCATCAGAATTTATTTACACCTAGTAGCTGATAAAGTGTATAAATTTTATATATAACATACAAATGTATAAATATACAAAAAATATATAAATTTTATATATTTTTCAGCTATTATTTTTATAGCGGCTATACAATGTCATTTTCTCATCGTTTTTAGGTATAAATCTTTTCATGGGCTCAAAAGTCGACTCAGGCCTTTCAGAGTAGCTATTTCTGATGTGGAGTGTGGACACCCCATTCTAAAACTTTTCGGCCGAAATGATAATACTCAATTCTATTGGGTAAAATAACAAATAGCCATTTTAGACCATAATCGATATATATTCACCGATATATATTAACATTTAGCCCCATGTTAATACGACTAGATGAGGAAAGGCCCGGTATACGAATATGAAACTATTTAGTTTGAAATTGCCTTCAAATAATATGGATGGATGAAAATCATTTAATTTTTATTTTTAAATTGCTTTAAGATAGTATTAGTAAATATGAAAAATTTGTAGATATCGATACTTCTTTTTGTTTCTGTATTATTTAAAAATTAATTTTAATTTCTCTATGGAAACTTCTATTTGAATAAAACAAAATTAATAAATTTCCAAAATAAGAAAAAGATTGGAAATGAGTACAAACAGTATAATCAACACATACATAGTGCATTTAAAGGAGAGTTGTGGCTAGAGAAATGTGGGATCCACGTGTATTTTGCATTTAAGAAATGCAAAAATGAAATTTTTAGGAAATGACATATATGCCCTTGGTCAACCATCTTTCCTTTTCTATATTAATAGATAGATAATAAAATTGGAGCAACATTACCCCTAGCAAAAATACGAAAATATACTAAAGTTTGAAATTTTTACAAGTGAATTTCAACACACAATGGTTGAGTTCGAGAATTTCCTACAAGTAAAATTCTAACATAGTGTATTGGATTTTCGCGTGTTTACAAGTGTATGAACATTATATTGTGCTAGAATTTTTTCATCTTTTAGCTAAGAATATTTTTATCCAACTTCATTAATCATAAAAAGTGACTATCTTTCAATTATATTTCAAAGCGTAGCTAAAACAAGCTGTCAAGATTTAATATTTTTTAAGTAACTAAATCAACATTAAACGGTACTTAAGATATCCTTAGATATTATACATTTTAATATCATAATTCATTTATCAAACTTTAACGCAAAGCATGATATATGACTCAAATTTATTGATTTAGTGTAACGATCACGATAAGTTTCTTTTGACAAACGAGATTAAGATCAGATATCCATAAATAAAAATTCTTGGGACGATAAAGTGGACTTTAGTTTGCTTGTTTGGTCAATAAAGCTGCTGAATTTTTCGATAAAGCACTGAAATAATATTAATTGATCGTCGAAAATATTAAGGGGTCGTTTGGTAATAGTACTGAATATGATGTATTAGCAATGCGAGGATTAGTAATGCTGGAATTAATTATGCTGTTTTTTTTAAGTCGAGATTAATTTTTATGACTGTTTGATGTGGTGTACTAAAATGACATGCATTATATATTTTCTAAAAATCATATCTTTTTACAAAATTACCCTCCGCATACTTTAGCTTTGCGGGATTTTAAGGATAATTTTGTCTTTAACCATACTTATGCATGTAGTAATAGTTTTTGTATTACTAATACCATGGTTTGCTAGCGCTATGTATTAGTTATACGTAGGATAATACCAAATAGGGTATATAACTTGTATTAGTTGTACATAGCTTAAAAAAATATACAAACAAAGGATTAAGAATACTAAAATTAATGTATGCATTATTTTTGCTAATATCAAAAAATAACAATAAGCGAAGCCAATAAAAGTTAAAAATCCAATCATGCATTTTAAAGTTTCTCGTCGATGAGAATTCAATTTTTGGGACTTAATCATAAGTCCATGTCCACATTCATGGGCGAATGTAAAGTGTATTATATTGTTGCAGTCTAATCCATCAACATTGATCCAAACTTTTTCGCGCGGGCTAAAAATAAAAAAATTTAACTTTTTATTGTATTTAAAAATCCATAAAATGAATAGCTACTATTAAATTCGAACTCAATTATTAACGTTTGAGATCATTATTTTAAAATTTTGAATTAATAAAGTTTAAATCTAGAATGTACCTCGAGTATTATGGAGGACACCATACTGAAATTTGAGAGTGACTTCAGGTGTGTTTGGTACGAACGGAAAACATTTTCCTAGAAAATATTTTCATGAAAAATGAGTGGTTTATCACTTATTTTCGCTTGTTTGGTTGGTGAGTGAAAAACTTGTTTCGGAAAATATTTTTTAGTGTTTGGTTAGAGAGTAGGAAATATTTTTTTAGGCTACTCTCCTCACCCCATTCCCCCAAGTCCCCATGTTTCCTTGCTCACCCCCTCCTTCCCCCTCCCCCTCCCCCAAATACCAAACGTTTTTAAGATTTTATTTTCTTCAAGAATTTAATTATTTTTTTAAAAATTCACAAAATCCCAAAGGAACTAATGTGTTGTTTTACTTTTTTACGCAAAAAATAATGTTAAAATTTGTGCTCCATAACTAAAAAAAATACTCTTTTTTTTGGTTGAAAAAAGTACTTTTTTTACAACATGAAAATAAAGTGCTCATTTTGTTGAGATGAAAAAAAAAATATTTTTTTGCATCATGAAAAGAAAATACGTTTTTTGTTGAAATGAAAGAAACGACTTTTTCTATGAAAAGAAAGTACTTTTTTTTGTTGAAATAAAAAAAATATTTTTTATATCATGTAAAAAAACTACTCGTTTGTTGAAATGCAATTTTTTTTTTTTTCTATCTATAACATGAAAAGAAAGTAGTATTAATAATATTTTTATTTAGGGTGGGGGTGGGGGTGGGGTGTGAGGGTGGGTTAGTGGGGATGGAGAATAGGGTGAGAAAGATTGAGAAGGAGTTTCTAAAAATGTTTTCTGAGAAGGAAAATGAGTTCATAAGGAAAATGTTTTTCAAAACACTTAAGCCAACCAAACATGAGAAAATTGAAAAGTATTTTCCAAAAAATGTTTCCTTCATACCAAACACACCCCTCAAATTGAATAACCCAACTTGAAAATGCGCTTTTCAAAATAGTCAAAATAGTAATATATATAAAAAGAAGAAAATACTAACAATATTAAAAAAAAACACCAAAGACTTTGACTATGTAGAGGGATCCTACAAGTGTATAAGACGACATTAAATACAATCCAAAAGGTCAATACTATATATTACTAAATTTACCATTATTTTTTTGATTATCCCTTTGTTGTTTTTTAAAGAATGTAGTTGGAGCTATTAATAAATCTTTGGTTTCTCAATCCAACTGCTTCAACATGTGGCGACCATTCATATGACACGGATTAAGTGGGCGTTTGAACATAAGAATAGTAAAATTAAAAAAAAAAAAAAATTCAAGTAAAAATGGTATTTGAAAATTAGTGTAAAATTTTAGATTGTTTTTACATTTTTGCGAGTGATTTGAGTGAAAAATTTGAAAAACAGTTTTTTGAAAAATTCCAAAATTCATCTTCATGTGAAAATTAAAATTTTTATAGCCAAACACTAATTTTGAAAAAAATAAAAATATGTCGAAAAAAGTGAAAAATTTTATAGATCCAAACGGGCAGCATGATTAAAGGTTTGAAAATGTAAGTGAAACTCTGTTTATTCTAAAGCCTATGACAAAATAAGCAGTGTCAGAAGAACAAAAAAGTAAAATATAGGGCCCTTTTGAGTGATAACGGACAATTAATCTCGAGATTAAATTTGAAATAAGTTTATTTCATGTTTGGTCGGAACAAAATTGTAATATAACTAATCCTGGAATTACTTATTTATGAATTGTAAGATTATTTTTATTCCTATGCTAGGATGAAATAACAATCTCAGGATAATTAATCTCGAGATAATTAATCTTTGAATAATTTATTTTCAATTAAACGATCCTATAGAGTGTGTTTAGTAAGAAGCAAAATGTTAATTTCTCGTGTAAAGATTAAATTTAATAATTAGGAAAATATTTTCCTCAAAAAAATGTTTTTCCTTTGACTACTGAACAATATCTAAATATTAGAGCTATATTTTAGTGGTCCAAAATATGTCTCATCTCCTCACTCTCTTTGATTCTGCATGAAAAATGTGCTACTGCAAAAGTATAAATGCGATTTACCATTTCAGGAAATATAAAATATAAATTGGGCAGAGAAAATCAAACATGGAAAATAGTTTTTATTTTTTCAATCAACTACTGAAAACTAAACTGAAAAATCAATTCTTTTTTATTTTTTATTTTTTGCAAAACTTTTTCTGTGGAAAATATTTATATTCATATCGAACACATAACATTAGCAGTGATTAGTACAACACCTAATCCGGAACAGATGTGACTGGTAGGTTCCGGGTGTAAACAGTAAACACCATTATTGTCATAAATTAATATATTATCTATAAATAAATAAAGTGTATATATATATATATATATATATATATATATATATATATATATAAAATTGACATGGTCGACTTAAAATCGTGGGTATGCATTAACGTATAAAAACCATATTATAAAAAATGAAAGATGTATCCTTAAATTCATATGAAGATGAAATAATATTTTAGGTTAATCTGTTTAACGTTTTTGAAACTGAGGGTTACTGTCAAATTAATTTACTAAGATTAATTAAAATGTAATGAGATATCATTTTGTTACTTATTAATTAGATATGTCGATGTGGTTAGTAGTTACTTTCAGGGGAAAATGTGATAAGATATTGGGTGTGTTGGTACGAAGGAAAATGTTTCCATGGAAAATATTTTCTATTTTCCTAGAAAATATTTTCATGGAAAACGAATAGTTTATTTTCTCTTATTTGGTTGGTGAGTGAAAATATTTTTCTATGTTACTCTCCTCACCTCCCTTCCCCCAAGTCCCCATGTTTCCTTGACCTTTCTGCTATTCCGTCTATATTCACTCTTGTTCTATTATGGGTATAAATATCTGTATATCTTCTGTTGATTCTTACTTACCTTAAAATTAGGGTTTTTAGATCTTTTTCGATCGAACCAAAATTGGTTCGCTTCTCTGATTTTAAGTGTTATTATGTCTATGTTCGTCCTATATTCTACCGTGTGACCGATATTTGTTAAATTTTTGTCAATATTTGCTTTCCCTAAAATTAGGGTTTACCTATTTTTCCCTAAATCCAATTTTATTGATTCTGCATGCTATGGTTTCCTTATTTATGTTTAATTTTACAGTGTTTCCTTGTTTACTTGTTAATTTCTACCACTATATAAACCCCTTCCCCCATTCCCTTTAAAGGAGGACTTTCTAGAACTCAACAGCTTCACTAAATCTAAAGCTTTACTTTGATTTGATTTCTATTTTCTGATTTTAGCCGGCTGGAAGCCAAGGCCATTTAGTTCTGGGATCTTGCTACTCAAAATATTGTGGACTTCTCTTATTTTTGTGCATTTTTGCTTAACTGGTGAGTTGCTTGACTTCATCAATTTCATTCTTATATGTCTATGATTTGCACGTGTTCTTACTTCTGAATTTATGGTTCAATATGCTTCTGAGTCCCGTTAGATATTATTCTATCAACTCTACATGTTTTAGCCTCTTTAACACTTAACTGCTCATAATGCTACTAGTTCTGAAGTTATCTATTCCTAGCCTAGTTAATCTGGACTCTTTTGAGGTTTATTCAGTTAGTATGTTAAACTCTTGAATGCTCATGAACATGTTTACTTACTTTGTCTTGAATCCCTCTAATGGATGCCTCACATTTGTGTTAACCTGTATTAAGACCTGCATTGTTAGTCATAATTTGCCTCTCTGCTATGGTGTCACTCAAATATCCTTTCTAGTGTTTGCTTGTGATTTGGAATAGTTATCTCATCATGTTTGAATCATTGCTTTGAGATGTTAGGCTAAATCTTTGATACAAACTGGATCATCTTTTGTTAATTAGACCACTATAACAATGCTTGAATGCCTATGCTTGCTACTTGACATGATTTTACCTTCTATTATGAGTAATATTTTGTATATGTGTCTTAATTTATGATTGTAATCTCACCCCTTTGCTAACATGATACCTTACTCTTTTTATGATTATTTGACTCATCACAATGCTGTCCTGTTTCCTTGGTAATAACATTAGGCTGTGCAATTGGCATAATTCAACCATGTTTTAACTTGTCTTGCATTAGTGTATAACAACTTTAGTCAATCCTGCAAACGTGTTCTTTTCTCAACTTTTCCTTTAGCATGTGGCTGCTTCTGTGCTAAATGTTGAACCTGTTTCTCAATTTACATTAAGCTTACTTTTTAAATTCTGTGATTTGTTCAACTGTTTGCCTGATATGCTCAATTTGGTCGTGTCTATTTAAATCCCTCAATCCCTATTTCTCAACTTTGGTCCCCTCTTTCACTTGTTGCCTAAGTTCTTTGAATCCCATTCTTAGTCGGCTGAAAGCCAAGGCTACTTAGGTTCTGTCCTTTGACCTCCCTAGTATGAGCACTGCTCAGGGTTCCTTTGAGACCCTTGTGAACTCTGACACACTAGGACTTGGTTCCTAGTTTCTCCTCTGAATTATTTCTGTTAACCTCCCTAGTGTGAGCACTGCCCTGGGTTCTTGAAGCCCTTGGGAACTCTGACGCACTAGGGTCTTAGTTCTATATGCTCAATTCTGTTTTAAGACCACTGGGGAATCCCTCAGGTCCTGACTGCCTTATGTCCATGAACACGTAATTTTGGGGCTGTTATGAACTGTGAGGATGAAGGCCTGTCCTGACCAGGTGTACCTTTGGGCCTACTGTAGGCTCCCTATAGCTATTCTACTTTGTAATTTATTCTACTCATTCTGGGTCTGTAATAATTCTTGTAATAATATTTTGGGGTATTAGTGAAATTTGGGAGGGGGGCTTAAATCTTATACTTGCACTGAAATGGGTAGAAATCCTGCTTATAGGTTCATTACTTGGTTAAAATGTGCTATTATGTTCAAACATGTTCAGCTGTCATCATGCCTATAGGTATTTTATCTCTGCTCAAAACATGTTACTTTCCAGCTATTGTAGAAATCTTGCCTATAGGTATATTGTTATGCTCATAATGTTCAATTCTTATATGTTAGCCATCCTGCCTATATGTTGTTCCTTTGGTTCAAATATGTTCTATGCCTGCTTGTTAGAAATTATACCTATAGGATTTAAAACCAGTTTAATTACAGAATCCATGCCTATAGGATCTAAAATCAATTTCAATTATAGAACTTATGCCTATAGGGTTTGAATCAGTTTAATTGTCCTACTCGTTTCTTTAAGAATCCTCAATTGATGTGCTAATTATCATCACTAGAAACCATACCTATAGGACTCAATTAACCAACACTGAACGTAATCCTGTGATTACCACTATTAGTTACTGCATAAAAATGCCTAGATATCATGCCTATAGGTTTAATCTCTTATACCTGTAATCAGTAGGCAATCATGTAGGTTTCAGAGATTGTAAACTGCCCACTCATTAAATCCAGAATCATATAGAGATCCTACCTATAGGTTCCTCCAACTTCAACTTGTTAAAATCTGCAACTGTCTTTGTTAATCAGGTTTTGCGTGCATTTGTTGTCTAAGTGCGGAGGCTTACTTGAGCCCTTATTTGCTTATAAGTGAAAGTTCAAAATATTTTGTATGTCGCCTAGTATTTTTCATTTTTGAGCAGCCTAAGTTAAGGTCTAGAACCACCCTGAGATTGAGGTCCAAATGCTTCCTGGACCATAGGCATGGGACGGTAGTGCACGCGTAGGGCACGACTTAGAATTGACTTGTGTGCTTTAGGTAAACAACTTAAAAATAGTAATCGGGTAGCAAGAGATGATAGTCTGCGCCCGCTGAATAATATAAGTAAAACCCCACCTTGAGGGAGTTACGAAGTATTATTTATGTTGCACGGGGTGATCCTTTAGGCTAAAAAACTTAGGCCTCCCCATCTTTGTTTTAAAATCAATTATTTTATTCATTGGTCCTTCCACCTAGACTAATTCATATAATTCAAGTTTGGCCGGGACCCAGCGTTGTGGATCTTGAGAAGTGTCTAACACCTTCTCTTCAAGATAATTTGAGCCCTTACCCGATCTTTGGTGGCACAATTAGTTAATCTAGAGTTATCTGCAAATAGGTGCCCAAATGCACCTTAATCCGTTAGGTGGCGACTCTCTCTTTTTAAAACCCTTCCGTAAAAGAGTTGTCAATGTCGAAACCCGATTTCGCGACAAAAAGGGGCGCGACAGTATGGCGACTCTACTGGGGATATTTTTAGGATCTTACCATTGCGAACTTGGTCTACATGAATTAGTCTCTCTTGATAAACGTGTCTTTATTATTTTATTGTTAGTTGAATAACCCGCTCCCATCTTCCCTTTTTATTGCTACATGCACATCCTCTTCCCTATTCCCCTTTTATATGAACTCGTACGCAACTCTTCTCTTAAATTGATTACAATGTGCATTTTCCCTTATTCCTAATTATGTTCACTTGCTCCAAACTTTTTAGTTTTGCTATATCATGTCTCTCCCCAATCCTTACCTGTCACGACCCAAACCCGGACCTAGTCGTGATGGCGCCTCTCGTGAAGACAAGGCGAGCAGACACTTCCCATTTTCCAATTTTTATTCAAAATTAAGCATTTAGAAATAGTCGAAACATGATAAAATAATCCAAAGTAGCAGATAATATCATAAATACGCGGAAGAACAACCCAACACAACCCGATATCGGGGTGCCACTAGTGATGAGCATCTATAAATCCTACTACAAATCCGATAAGTCTATAAACTATTATAAATGTCTGATAAGAGATAGAGAAGATAAAGAGGGAGAAACACGGGTCTGCGGACGTCAAGCAACTACCTCGTGAACTCCAAATATACGTCGGGAGCTCTCAACTCTCACTAGCAGGATCAGCAACGCCTGAGTCTGCACACAGGGGTACAGGGAGTAAAGTGAGTACTCCAACTCAGTGAGTAACAAATGTAAATAAAGACTGAAAGCAAGAAATCAGGTAAGGCATAGAGCATTCTATAATGAAGCAGTAAAACCATTTAAAAGCAGTAAATCAGTGAAAGATAGGTAAAGCTTTTTAACTCAAATGTGTTTTCATGAAAATACCTTTTCAATACTTAAGCAGGTAAATGGACAGTCAATTATGAAAAGTAAACCCATAAAGGTGGGCCCCTCGGGCATAGTATCAACAAATCCGCCCCTCGGGCAACATCTTAGAACAGTACCAGCCTCTCGGGCAATCACATAGAACAATACTAGCCCCTCGGTCTCAATCTCACATCACAATGGGTACCCGCTCTCACTGGGGGTGTGCAGACTCCTAGAGGGGCCCCTTACGGCCCAAGCGCAATAACAAGCCATCTCGTGGCATCAAAACTAAGCCCTCGGCCTCAAATCAATCAAGACACCTTGTGGCGTACATATCTCAGGACCTCGACCTCAAATTAGTATCAGTGTTACCTCACAATATAGGCCCTCGGCCCAAACATCATTTAAAATATTATTTAAGTAATAAAACTGAGTAAACATGGTTGAGTATGAAAATATTGGGAAAATAGCATGAATGAGTTCAAATATAAAGTCAAATAGTAAGGAAATATCAGTAAAAAGCCCCAAATGGTTCAAACAGTTGGCACGAAGCCCTAATATGGCATTCAACCCAAATAATGATGATAGCAAACAGTTTTCAATCAAATACGCGGTAAAATTATCAATAGGGATGGACCAAGTCACAATCCCCAATAGTGCATGACCCCACACTCGTCATCAAGCGTGTGCCTCACCTCAATATAGCACTACGATGTGCAATCCGGGGTTTCAAACCCACAGAACATCATTTACAATCATTACTCACCTCGAACCGGCTAAATCTCTAGCTCGCGACGCCTTTGCCCCTCGAATCAGCCTCCACGTGCATCGAATCTATCCAAAATTAGAATGAGGACATCAAAATATGCTAAGAGAACGAAGCCCAAGCGAAAACAATCAGTAAATGGCACAAATCCCGAAATTACCAAAACTCGACCCCCAAGCCCACGTCTCGGAATTTAATAATTTTTACACCAATAGATTCCTTATCTTCCCACGAGTTCATACATTTCAAAAGTTCTCAAATACGACCCCAAATGGTCCTCCAAATCCCCAATCAAAAGTCCAAATTTCCAAGCCCTAGTTCTTCAATTTTTTTAGCTTAAGTTCCATGATTTTCTAGGTGGAATTCACATAATAATCGAGTTTTTAGTCCAAAATGCTTACCTCCAAACGTTTTCCCTTGAATCCCTCTTCAATCACCTTCAAAACACTCTAAAAGAGATCAACTATGGAGGAAATAAGCCCCAAAATCGCGGACAAGACGAGCTTAAAAATATTCTGCCCAGGCATTTATTCCTTCTTCGCGAACGCGGTCAAACCCTCGCATTTGCGAAGCACAAATTTACTTTTACCAATTTTTCTCCCACGCGATCGCAACCAAGCCCTCGCAAACGCGATGCTTTACCCAGACGAACCTTCGCGAACGCGCTCCCCCTCCCCCGAACGCGATGAACAACTTGACCTCAAACCCAGCTGACCCAAATTCCTCTACGCGAACACAAAGCCCTTCACGCGATGCATCACTTCCCATCTCTCCGCGAACGCGAAGCCCTTCTCGTGAACGCGAAGGCCAAAATTCCATTGACCTCCTCTGACTCTTCGTGAATGCGAGGGTCTACCCGCGAACGCGAAGAGTAAAAATCTGCAACAGCTGACCTACAACTTCTGCAATTTTCTAAACTCCAAAATGATCTGATTGACCACCCGAAACTCACCCGAGGTCCCCGAGACCTCAAACAAAGGCACCAACATATCCTAAAGCCTTATTCAAACTTGTTCCAATCATCAAAACACCTCAAACAACATTAAATCACCCAAAACACATCGGATTCAAGCCAAATTTTCTAAAATCTTCCGAATTCCGCTTTTGATAAAAAACCCAACCAAACCACGTCCGAATGACCTGAAAATTTGCACACACATCCCAAATGACCCAACAAAGCTACTGCAACTCTCGGAATTCCATTCCGATCCCTATATCAAAATCTCGCCTATCAACGAGAAATCGCCAAAATCTCAACTTCGCCGATTCAAGCCTAAATCAACTACGAACCTCCAAAACCCATTCCGATTGCACTCCTAAGTCCCAAATTACCTCTCAAAGCTAACCGAACCTCCGGAACTCACATCCGAGCCCTATAACACAGAAGTCAACATCCGATTGACCTTTCCAACTTAAGCTTCCTTAAAAGAGACTAAGTGTCTCAAATCTTACCAAAATCATTTCGGATTCGATCCGACCAACATGATACCACAAAACATAGATGAAAAAAGCATAAAGAAGCAGAAATGGGGGAAACAGAGCAGTAACTCATGAGACGACTGGCCGGATCGTCACATTACCCCTTTATTTGCTTTATTATAATTCTTTCATTACGCAAAATAACTTCTTCCCTATTTTTCTTTCTTTTAAGTCTTTATGTTTATTTAATACTGCATTTACTGCTTTTATCATGCAAAATACTTGACAACATGCTGTTTTATCTTTACATAAAGCATGCTCCATCATACTCCACTCGTGCGTAATTAATACCATAGCGACACTTGATGAGTGTTTGCGCTCTTCCTAAACCACCCTTTAAATTGGAAAGGCTTATTTGCGGTAAAACTAGCCGATCTACGATGTAGTCAACCATTTTGTGCCTTTACCTCTCAAGTTATCCGCTTGATGGTACCAGTCTAAACTCTTATAGAAACCCCACTCTGATTTTAACTATTCATGCATCATGTCTAAACCTAGTACGGGTTAAAACGCTGTGTAACAACTCGCTAAGACATGCTTTGTCCAAAGTTCGCCGGGATTTCCATAATCCCAATGGGCACAATCATGATATGTGCATTATTTGGAGAAAATGTGCCGATATGCCAATCATTAATGTATAAATAGTCGAATCTGAAGGGGGAGGGCTAACTTTATCTATTTTGCAGAAAGGAGGCACGAAGTCCCCAGGTTCGACATGGTTTGAAGTATCCCACCTTTGGTTCTGGATTGGTGGGAAAATCTCTCACCAAGAGACAAAAACCATGTGAAAAGAGTTCTTGGGAATTTACCTTCTTTGCTAGACATTCAGCCAAACAATGTACTGATCGAGGTCGCTACTATGTTCTGGGATAAAAAGAGGATTATTTTCCATTTCAGTGATATAGAAATGACTCCCCTTCTAGAGGAAATATGGGGTATTGGTGGACCTCCCTGGGATAGCCCTAGTCTATTGGTATCGGAAAATTGCACTTCTCGAGGGTTTTTGAAAATGATGGGTTTTAGAAGGAATGATGAGTTAGTCTACCTGAAGAAGTCTTATATACACTTCTACTTCCTTTATGAATGTTATGGGCACATGAAATCATATCGCCTTTACCATGATGAGTTTGCATTACTTCTTTGGATTGGACCCACCGTCGGATTTTTGTGTTCATTGTCTATTTTCTGGGGATGCTAGTATTCCCAATTCAAGGAGAAAGGATTCACACTCACTTAGCTATGGTTACCAAGACCCCAGTGGAAGGAATTGAGAGACAGACCTACACTATTGTCCCAATGATCGTAGTAGAGATATACCGAGCTTTGGACCGCTGCAAGAAAGGATATAGGCATTTTGATGGTTGTAATTTGCTACAACAAATATGGCTGTTGGAACATCTTCAAAGGGGGACAATATCGGTAAGAATTTCCGCGATGACCATGGAATGACCACATATCGAGCCCCCCCTTTTTTTCCTCCATATAGAAAGTTTGGTTTTCGACATTCACGGGGTGTAATGATTCATTTCCCTTTTGGGAATTTGGTATTTGAAGAGTCGCCACCTAATGGATTGTGGTGCGTTAGGACAACTAGAGTGATTAACTCTTGGGTTGATTTGCATTACCAGAGATTAGGGTAAGGGCTCGAAGTAACCTCGAGGGAAAGGTGTTAGGCACCCCTCTTAGTCCACAACTGTGGGCCCCGACTGAACTTATATCTACAAATTAGTCCATATAAATAGTTGAATCAAATAAGTTGCAAGTAAAGCACGTTGTATAGTTCAAGTAGTAAGAACAAGTTGTAAAAGACGAAAAGTTTTGAATAGAGAAAGGATTTGGTAAAGAGGGGTCCTAGGTTGTTTGTCCTATAGGATCACCCCACGCGATGTCCGGTAAACACTCCTTGATAAGGGGCTACACATAACATTAACACGTAGTCATTATATCCCATGTCTACCCTTCCCATCTCCTTATTAGTCATGCAAAGCGAGTGTTTGGTCATTGATACCTATTGCGTGCTGCTACCCGTCCCTTCTTAATAGTCCTGGAGGGAGTTAGGACCTCTACCTATAGGTAGTTCTAGACGTACCCCTAAGGTTTAGAAAGGCGAAAACTCTAAGGCGATAGTCAAAACACTTAGGACTTTCACATAATATGAGCAATTAAGAGGCTCAAAGTTTCCTCCTCAAAAACAAACATACATGAAGCACAACTCAAACATAGTTAAGGTCTTTATTAATCAAAGTCCTAAAGCAGGATATCTAAGTGAATATGCAGAAACACACAAACCTTTTTATACCCAGAAGTTATAACCTAGTAGTTGCCTAGGGACTCCTTTTAAAAGCTTATTAGAATCAGAAACGTTACATGACAGAAGCAGCTTCAGGGAAATACAATTTTTGAAAATGCCCTAAGGCTTGCCTATATACAGTAGACTGTGTCTATGTTAATGCAGGAACAAACAGGTTTTCGAAATAGCCCCTTTAATACCTATAGTCATGATATCTAATGAGATTAAAGCAATTTTGAAAGAACTTGTTTCAGGAAATATTTGACACTTAATAAGACCAGTTTTTTAAAAAATGAACTAGGCGTAATGAAGTTGATTAATAAGGCTAATTAAATTACTAGACAGAATTGCGAGTAGGGATCCCTATAGGCATGATATCTAGGCATATTACTGATTTAAGACAATTTGTAGCAACATACAGAAAGAATTATTAGGACTGAATCGGAGTTGAGTCCTATATGCATGAAATCAATATTTAAACTGATTTAAACACGATTGTTTTGGACCTATAAGCATGATCTCTAACATGACAAAATGCAGAACCTTACGAATATGATTTCTACATGATGCAAATGAAATGGGAAGTGAGATCCTATAGGCATGATTTCTATTAGACAAAGCAATCAGATTTAAAAGAGGAAAACCATATGAGCATGTTTTCTATTGAGTAAAGAAGGTAGACTTCAAAAATAAGGTCCTAAGTGTAGGATTTCTACCCATATTACCCTTTAAAGCATACATCTACCTACCCTTTTACTAAATACCCCAAATATCTGCTTACAAATTATTATAGGCCAATGAATGAATTACATAAGTAGAAATAGAAATCAAGAAGTTATTCTATAGGGAGCCTGTAGTTAGGCCCAAGTTCCCCAAAGCCTCCAATGGTCTCACAAGCCTTATTCCCATAGACAAATCAGAGTCTAGGTGCATCAAAGTTCCCTAAGGGTCTCAAAGACCCTGGGCAATGCTTACACCTAGTCTTAGTATCCAAGAGTTGAACCAATGCAGTGTGGAAAGGCCAGCCTCAGTATGCCAGAGTTCAGAGGGCTCTTAAGAGGATCCCAAGGTAGTACACATACTAGAGGGGGCATAACTTATTGACTAAGAGTGAAGTGAAAGTGCAGGACTCAAGTTGAAAGAGGTTTATTAAAGATTGGATTTGAAAGTCTGTTTTGAAAGCAATTAGTAAAGTAATAGAGATTGTTTGAAAAGAGGTTGGAGTAGTGAATAAAGCTCAAACACCTTAAGATATGATCAGACACAATTAGTTTACAGAATCCAAATGAATTTAGTAGTCACATAGGGGTCAAGAGGTTTGGGGATACACAGACATTTGACCGCAAACACATAACCCATCAAGGGTCTTAGGAATGGTTTGGTGATCATAGGCTAAAAACTCGTGTTTTAGTCGTTGTAACAACACTTTAATTATTGCATTTTACAAAGGTTTGAGCTTAAATGATAATGAATTGTACTAAATTCATGCTTTATGCCTTGCAGGAAGCTAATCTGACTTAAGAACTAACTTTGGGATGAATTTGATTGATTTGAGGCTTTGAAGTCTGAGTAAAAGCTAAATAAATCAAGTCGGGATCGTGTTCGGGGGTCGCAAAGCAAGCCCGGATAGCAAAACAAAATGAAAAAATGAAGCATCGCAAAATTTTGCACTGCCGCGCCGCGGGGGGCGCCGTAGCAGTGCAAATATTTTCGCTGCATTGTTTTGCTCCGTTAAAATGTATTCTGCCTCTGTCCAATCCATGTAAGCATTTCACGGGGCGCCGCAGGGCGTGCCACGGGTGTGTAAAAATCACAAAATTATTCTATTTCGGACTAAAAAGGGAATACTTGTCAAAACCCCTTCCTACACGATTAAAAAGGCAAAAGCACTGCCAATATTGGGGGGACCTGTTTTTGGAGAGAAAAAGAAGAAGGAGATTCATCTTGCAGAAGAGAATCAAGGAGGAACATCAACCTGGAGCAAGGATTAAAAGAGTTTTTCTAAACCTTCTCCTAGTATTTACTCATATTATGTTTAAGATTTTTATTGTTGATGTTTGTATCATTATGAGTAGCTAAAAACCCAAATATTCTGGGGTTATGAGTGTTAGATGATTATGTTATTTGAAGCTTAGATTGATGATCTTGAAATTATCGTTAATGGTTGTTTTTTTGATTTTGCTGTTAATTATTTTACTGCGTAGTTAACAGTGAAATACTATTTACGAATCTTGAGTTAAACTTGAAAAAGGAAATTCTTGATTGCATATAAAATCAAATAGAGCAAGATCTGGATCCTGGGCATCGGGTGAAAGATTCGCGATTAAGATAGAACTATACTTAATTGCCTTGTTTGTTTGAGAAATAGGATTTGTAAATGCATTTGAGTTAATATTAATACCATAGAAATATATGAGTTAATTTAACTTGAATAGGCGCATAAGAAATCGACAGATTCTTATGGGTATTATCAACCCTATAATCAATAACCCAGATAATTCAATAAATCATTTTTAAGCTAAAAATGTAGCATGATCTCTAGCAAGCCCATAACCCCGGGATATCTCTTTTATTAATTGTTAAAAGAAAAATTCATAAGTGGCGTAGTAACTTTGCGTTGT
The DNA here is from genome assembly GCF_000393655.2 of Nicotiana sylvestris. Classification (NCBI taxonomy): domain Eukaryota; kingdom Viridiplantae; phylum Streptophyta; class Magnoliopsida; order Solanales; family Solanaceae; genus Nicotiana; species Nicotiana sylvestris. Next base: position 170,822,380 of record NC_091065.1, read on the forward strand.
ATTATTGTTTGTCTACTAGTTAAATTGTAAATTGGTTATTTATGTATTTTGTGATGAATTAGCTTGAATCGATAATTGTTTGAGTTTGCATCAGTCGTTAAGTTAATCACAAGTCCTCGTGGGAATGCTATTCTACTTATTACTATATTACTTGAAGATCGCGTACACTTGCGTGAGTGTTTTGGTCGCAACATGTTTTTGGCGCCGTTTCCTGGGACTTGGAAATTAGCTACTTGACTAAGTTAAGCTTTTATCAGCTATTGGTTTAAGTATTAATTTTCAGTTCACTTTGTTTGTGTCACGCAGGCTCTTCTCTTGAATGCGGAGGAGTAGAAGCACAAGCAATCTCTTCCCTCTTGATCCTGAAATTGAAAGAACACTTCATAGAGCGAGGAAGGAGTTGGAAGCTAGATACAAAACAGAAAGAAAGTTGGACATTTTAGTTCAACCACAACCAACAATGATGGCAGGTAATGGAGGGCGTCCGGTGATAGAAACTGCAAGGCCAAATCTTGCTAATATGACCTAGGCTATTGTCAAGCCTGATATCACTGGTCACTTTGAGCTTAAATAGTACATGGTACAGCTGATTCAGTCCACTGGGCAATATGTAGGTCTATCTCATGAAGACCCGTAGAGACACATTTAGAATTTTTTGGAAATCACGGATACTTACAACTATCCAAATGTTTCCAAGGACTATGTCAGGCTAACCTTGTTTCCTTTTTCATTGTTGGGGGAAGCTAAAGAATGGTTGCAGAAAGGGCCTGCTAATTCAATCCATACTTGGGATGATTTAGCAAAGAAATTCTTAATCAAGTTTTTCCCCCTAAAAAGACAAAGTCTTTGCGGAGCCAGATTCTTGGGATTCAACAATGGGATGGTGAGACTCTTCGCCAAGCTTGGGAAAGATACAAGAAACTACTCTGAGATGTCCACATCTTTGTCAAACTGATGAGGTATTGGGCCATACTTTTGTTGATGGATTAGATGAGACTTCAAAGATGAATCTTGATTTAGCTTGTGGAGGTAGTTGCATGGCGAGACCATATAGTGAAATACAACTTCTGCTAAACAACTTCACTGCTAATGATCATAATTGGCAAGGTGAGGGAGAACCAAGGAGATCAATGAAACAGAAAGCAACAGGGGTACTTGAACTTGATGATTTTTCAGCCATGAGAGCAGATATAGCAAAATTGGCAAATCAAATGAATAGAATGACAATGAACCAGACACAACAATTGCAACATGTTCAACAAATGTTGATTTGTTGTGAAATGTGTGGTGACAATCACACAAGTGACATGTGCCCAACGAATCCTGAATCTATTTATTATGTGGGACAACAAAGCAGAGGTCCGATGAACCAACAGGTACAATATGGGAACACTTACAATGCAAATTGGAGAAATCATCCTAATTTCTCTTGGGGTGGAAATCAATCAAATCAGAATCAATATAGACCCCAAGGAAATTTTAATCAACCTCAAAGGCCACCCCAGCAGGTAGAAGAAAGTACAAATGATTTGTTGAAGAAATTGTTGCATGACATCAACAACTTAGAACTGATTTCAGAAATCTTGAAAGGCAAATGGGACAACTAGCTACAAATCAAAACACTAGACCTGCAGGTGCTCTTCCAAGTGATACAGAAAAAATCCGCAAGTTAGTGCAATTACACTTAAAACTGGAAGGGAATTAGAAGAAGTTCCAAAGAAGAGAAAAGACAAACCTATGCCTGAGGGTGAATTGATTCCCAAAGCAACACAGGAAGCAAAGAAAGATGATACAGTTTCAGCGCCTGTGAATGTTCCAAGGCCACCACCACCTTTTCCACAAAGATTGCAGAAAAAGAATGATGATCGCATGTTCAACAAGTTTCTCTCTATGTTGAGTCAGATTCAATTGAATATTCCGTTGGTAGATGCGATTCGTGATATTCCAAAGTATACCAATTACATAAAAGATATTGTGGCTAACAAGAGGAGATTGACTGAATTTGAAACAGTTTCACTTACTGAGGAGTGCACTTCAAGGGTCCAAAATAAGCTTCCTCAAAAGCTTAAGGATCCTGGCAGCTTTACTATCCCTGTGAGAATAGGCAATATTGATGTAGGCCATGTACTTTGTGATTTGGGAGCAAGCATAAATTTGATGCCATTGTCCTTGTACAAAAAATTGGGTTTGGGAGCTCCAAAACCCACCACTGTGATGTTGCAACTAGTAGACAGGTCCATAGCTTACCCGGAAGGGGTGATTGAAGATGTGCTACTGAAAATTGGGAAATTCATTTTCCCGGCTGATTTCATTATCTTAGATTTTGAAGCAGATGAAAAAGTTCCTATTATATTGGGAATACCTCTCTTGGCTATAGGTGATGCTATAGTTAAAGTAAGAGAGGGAAAAATGATCATGAGAGTTGACAACGAGGAAGCTGTTTTTAATGTATACAAAACAATTCAACTTCCTCGCCATTATGAAGAATTGTCTATGATATCTGTCATGGAGATGGATGAGCAACGTATTGCCCCAAGTGTATATTTCAAGGATTCTTTAGAGAAAGCAATTGTGTTGTTCGAGAGTCTGGAGATTAATGATGAGGTTGAAGAGATGAAGCATATTTTGAATGCATCATGTGAATATATGAAAGGTTAAATCCCTTTGAACCTTTGAACAGACCAAATGGTCCTCCTCCGAAGCCATCAATTGAAGAAGCTCCAAAATTGGAACTAAAGCCTTTACCTTCTCACCTTCATTATGCTTATTTGGGTAGTTCTGATACGTTACCTGTTATTATTTCTTCTGACTTGTCTGAATTGCAGGAGGAAAAATTGCTGAGAGTACTACATGAGCATAAAAGAGCAATTAGGTGGACAATGTCTGACATAAGAGGTATTAGTCCAGCTTTTTGCATGCATAAAATTCTCATGGAGGAATGACACAAGCCGAGCATAGAACAACAACGCCGCCTAAATCCCAACATGAAAAAGGTGGTAAGAAAAGAAGTGATTAAATGGCTTGATGCAGGTATTGTATTTCCAATCTCTGATAGCAAATGGGTAAGTCCAGTCCAATGTGTTCCAAAGAAAGGAGGAATGACCGTAGTGACAAATGAAAACAATGATCTGATTCCCATTCGAACTATTACTGGGTGGAGGATTTGCATAGATTATATAAAATTGAATAATGCCACCCGAAAAGACCATTTTCCTCTCCCCTTTATTGACCAAATGCTTGATAGATTAGCTGGGCAAGAATACTACTGTTTTTTGGATGGTTACTCGTGATATAATCAGATTGTTATAGCCCCAGAGGACCAAGAGAATACCACATTTACATGTCCCTATGAGACATATGCATTTAAAAGAATGCCATTTGGTCTTTGCAATGCACCTGCGACTTTTCAAAGGTGTATAATGGCTATTTTTACTGATATGGTTGAAAGATTTGTGGAAGTATTTATGGATGATTTTTCTGTATTTGGATGTTTTTTTGATGTATGTTTAATGAATCTTGACAAGGTATTTGCCAGGTGCGAAGAAACAGATTTGGTACTAAATTGGGAAAAATGTTATTTCATGGTAAGAGAAGGCATAGTCCTAGGGCATAAAGTGTCCAAGAATGGATTGCAGGTAGATACAGCAAAGGTGAAAGCAATTGAAAAATTACCTCCATCGACATCAGTTAGAGGCATTCGCAGTTTCTTAGGCGATGCAGGTTTTTATCGTCGTTTCATTAAAGATTTTTCAAAAATTTCATCTCCTTTGTGCAGGCTTCTTGAGAAAGATACATCCTTCAAGTTTTATGATGCTTGTCTGAAAGCATTTGATGAGCTGAAAAGAAGATTAGTTACTGCACCAATTATCATTGTTCCAGATTGGAAACTTCCATTTGAGTTGATGTGTGATGCAAGTGATATAGCCATTGGAGTTGTTTTGGGGCAGCAGAAGGAGAAAATCTTTTACTCCATTCATTATGCAAGCAAAACTCTTAATCCAACTCAAATGAATTATACTGTTACTGAAAATGAGTTGCTCGTAGTAGTATGGGCATTGGATAAGTTCAGGTCATATCTAGTGGGAACCAAAGTCATAGTTTACACAGATCACTCAGCTATCAGGTATTTATTTGCAAAGAAAGATGCCAAGCCAAGGTTAATCCGATAGGTTCTTCTTTTGCAAAAATTTGATTTGGAGATTCGAGATCGAAAAAGGACAGAGAATCAGGTTGCAGATCACTTATCCAGGCTGGAAAATCGAGGTCATGTCACTGAAGGAAATTCAATCAAAGAAACATTTCCTGACGAACATTTGCTAGCCATCACTTCAGATGAAACCCCGTGGTATGCTGATTATGTGAATTTCATTGCAAGTGGGGTGACTCCACCAGAATTCATAGCTGATCATAGAAGAAGATTCTTACATGACGTGAGGTTCTACATATGGGACGAGCCTTTTCTATACAAGCAATGCGCAGATCAATTGGTAAGAAGGTGTGTCCTTGAGGAGGAGATGAATGCAATATTGCATGACTGTCATCCTTCTGTGTATGAAGGTCATCATGGTGGAGATGGAACTGCACAAAAAGTTTTGCAATCAGGTTTTTACTGGCCAAAATTGTTCAAAGATGCACATGCTTTTGTTAAAAATTGTGATAGGTGTCAAAGAACATATATAATCACGAAGAGGAACGAAATGCCTTTGCAAAATATTTTGGCAGTAGAGCTCTTTGATGTCTGGGGAAATGATTTCATGAGACCATTTCCATATTCTAATGGGCACAGATACATTTTGGTTGCAGTCGATTATGTGTCTAAGTGGGTTGAGGCCATTGCTCTCCCTACTAATGATGCAAATGTAGTGATAAGTTTCGTAAAGAAGCACATTTTCACACGCTTTGGAACTCCAAGGGTGTTGATAAGTGATTGAGGAACACACTTTTGCAACAAATTGTTGAAAAATGTTCTAGAAAAATATGGGGTAAGACACAAGGTTGCTACTGCATACCACCCTCAAACGAGTAGTCAAGTTGAAGTATTAAACAGGGAGGTAAAACAGATTTTGGAGAAAACAGTGAGTGCAAATAGGAAAGACTGGTCCGGTAAGTTAGAAGATGCATTGTGGGCTTACCGAACTGCATACAAGACTCCAATAGGTACTTTTACGTACAGGTTGGTTTATGGAAAGGCATGTCATTTACCCGTTGAGCTAGAACACAAAGCTTATTGGGCAATAAAAAAGCTAAATATGGATATGGACTTAGCCGGTGAAAAAAGACTGCTACAACTCAATGAACTTGATGAGTTTCGGTTGCATGCTTATGAAAATGCCAAGTTATATAAATAAAAGACCAAGAGGTGGCATGACAAGCACATACAACATTGTAAGTTTGATCCGGGTCAAGAAGTTCTCTTGTTTAATTCAAGGCTAAAGTTTTTTCCTGTAAATCTTAAGTCCCGTTGGGCAGGCCCTTTTGTTGTGGTAAGTGTGACTCCTCATGGAACAATTGAATTGCAGGACATAAATTCAAGTGGTACATTCTTGGTGAATGAGCATCGAGTAAAACACTATTGGGGTGGTGATATTAAACGTCACAAGACCTCGATAGATTTTGTTGATGCATAATGACGTGTTGAATCGTGCCGCGACGTTAAATTAGGCACTTGTTGGGAGGCAACCCAATGACTAACATCACTAACTTTTAATTGTAGTTTAGAATTATTAGATTTTATATGTATAATGTTTTTAGTCAGGTGCAAGCATGAATTTGGCATAAAATCAGTGTACAATGATGTAGGGGGTGAATGGTGAGCTAAAAAATCAAAAAATATGCTAACTCTGTGAAATATTGGCCTACCGCGTCGCATGGGGTGTCGTACCACACACCGCGCCAAGAAAAATTGCACAGATGAGGCAAAATACAAAATTTTCGGAGCAGCTAAAATTTTTGGCCTACCGCGCCGCGGGGTGCGCTGTGTGGGGCGCCACGGCAGGCCAGTTTTATATAAAAAATTTTTATTGCTTAAATCCTAACCCCCTTCCTTTATTTCATTATTTCACTCCCCAAACTCTCTTCTTCTCTATCACTAAACTCAAGCACCCCAACCAAACAAATTCATTCAAAGATTCATCCATAAATCCTTCTTCTTCTTGCAAGGTAAGTATTCTCTTCTCTCTTTTCCTTCAAACTAGTAGTATTTCATTTTGTATTTCTTTTTTATTTTCAAGTATATTTGTATAAACCCTAGAAAGAATTGTGTTCATAATCTTCTTTTAGTTTCTTTTGTTAATATTGTTAAAAATAGTATTAGAAACTTAGCTTGTATATTCTTTTTGGGGTTATGGAGGATTTGAAGGTGTGTTGAGGTGAAATGAGTGAGTTTCTTGTTGAAGATTGTTAAGGAGTGTACTAATCCGAAAATGCAAATAAAAAAGTGAAAAATTGTGTATTGAATATTATTGTGAAGATGTGGTGATGTTATAGTTGTGATGAGAGGCATATTGGTGTTGTTGATATGGTGATTATGCCTCTTTTGAAGTTGAAATTCTAAGAAAAAAAGACATGCTTACAATGTGTTTGTTAAAATATCTAAGTGACATAAAATTGAGTAATGTTGCAAATTGAGAAACAAATTGCATTGTGAGATGTTATTATTGATAACAACTATAACATTAGGCCAAGCCGTGATTTTTTCGCTTTCTTTATGTAAAAATGAGATGTAAGATTCATGCTAATGTGCCTATGTAGTATATTTTGTATATAAACTTTTGAATTTTGTAAACTAGACAAATTTCTTTTTATGTTTATGTTTAATATTAATTTAGCTTGTAAAATCTAGCTTAGTTTTTGATTTTTATTTTATTTTTAATTGTTGCAAGTCTCTTTAATGATTGGGTAGGCCGATAAGCATTATATCATTCTAGTTGAAGAACAGGGTAGTTTGAATCTCTGTTATACATCCTAAGTGTCAACATAATATAACATAAGTGTTGGGTATTTACTCCACTTGTTCTTAAAATAATTTTGTGTATCTTTAACTAATATATCATGTTGTGTAGGTATAATGTCTCAGCGCCCAAGCAAAAGATCAAACGCTGGCCTAACTGAGGCTGCATCTACTAGCCGACGTGGAGGTAGAAGGGCACCACCTCTGGCACCAGTGGAGGAGGAAGAGGAACACTTTGACCCTAATGCAGAAGAGGTACCAGAGTGTAAATATGGCATCAGGGCTATTCCAGCCCATACAATACAATGGTTCCAATCCTTCGTCCCTGCTGTGTCACCAACCCCAGAGGTTGCCATAGATGAAGCAAAGCTTGCCCGTAAGTATAATGCCATATATACTAACATTCGAGCTTTGGGTTTTGAAAGGTTGTTTCGCCAAGGTGATAGCATGAACATCAACTTGGTAAAAGAATTTTATACCAATTGGTAACCGAGCGGTGATTTAGATGCCAGCTATCAAGTCAGGTCAGAAATAGAGTGATCCCATTTTCGTCAAAGGTCATAAATCAAATAATGGGTTTAACTGAACATTCACATAAGTTGTTCCAGAGGTTCGTGCGTAGACCAGATTACCCAGACATCCGCAGAAAGCTATGTGGTGAAGATTCCTTTGCCTTGTGGACTAGAGATACAAATGAGTGTCACAAGGAAATGAAAAAAGGAACATTCCAGCGTCCTGCACGAGTCATTTTGAAGATAATAAATGCCAAACTCATGCCAACACAAAGTGATACAGACGTATCAAAACTAAAGGTTTGCTTGATTTATGCATTTTTAACAGGAATGCAGGTGGATCTTGGGAAAATTATGCTGGAACACATGTCAAAGGTGAGACCTTTTCGAGGACGCCGCCTACACTATCCGAGTATGATTACTCGGTTATTGCGGACGCACTTCATTGAAGAAGAGTATCACTATGATCGGCAGATAGAAGTAACATATCCTATCAGGGCGCTTGATGTCACGACTGTGATAGATCCGCCTGCAGCTGCACTTAACCCCGATCAAAAGTTTGTCCGAGTGGAAGAGACTTTGTAGATATTATTTGCTGACTTGCACCTTCGCACTTCTAGAGGGGAAGTGAACTTGGAAGAGTTGCAACAAAATCACCCTTTATCTCCTTTCACACAACAGTGGTTAGGAATGGCTCAGCATGGACAAATCCCACCGAATGAAGATGTGAACTCTATTCCCTCAAATGATGAAGAATATTTGCACACCTTTGAGGATGATGATGCTTAGGCCAATGGCCTTAGGGAGTCTTTCTGATCTATTTTTGATCTTTTCGCATTAGGGACAATGCAAATTTTTTTTAAGTGTGGGGTGGTTGGCCCCTATTGTAATGTACTTACTTTTATATTTGTTCGTATTTTGTTTGATTGAGTTTAGTTATTTTGTTTGATTTTGTTTAGTTTGTTAAAATTGCTTTTAGAATATAGTGTTGATAGATAGTAAGTAATCCTAATTTCGGTATAGATCCCTCCTGGATTTTCTTGTTGAAAAATAAAGTCGAAATTCAAAAAAAAAAAATCATCAAGTCGAAAAAAAAATCCATCAGAAAAATTCGAAATTATTGAGTTTGCAATTTTGTTTTATTTTCAGTGAGTTTATGCTAGTTTTGGTTTAAATTAAAACTTTCCCCTTGGTTTTTCTTTACACCACGATTCTTTTCCAAGGGTGTATTTGAACCGGGTATAGTGTAATTTTTTATTTCAATTGAATAAAAAGTTCCTAACTTACAGAGTTGATCTACTCAAATGCACATGCTTTAGAAGTTATATGTACCTTATTTATGATGTTCAAATCTTAGTTCTTGATTCTAAAGTAAGTGCCTTAAATTGTGTATTTATAACTATGCTTAATGTCTTTGACTAGAGAGTCAAGAAAGACCCAAGCTTGAATGAGTTGTGTGCCAATGTGTAAGTGAGGTTGTTGAAATATTCTGTGCGTAACAGTTGATATCTAGAACTTGCCCTCAAGTATTTTGCAAAGCGAAATAGTAGCATTATTCAGTTTAGGAGATGATATAGTCATTTCTTTGTTGAATCAGTTTGATAATTATCTCCACCTAATTGTATATATCTTAGTCAAACCTTTTGAGCTGTTAATCCTATTTCTTTAGCATCCGCATTATAAACCTTACCAATTTATGTAAATATATCAGTTGTTTGAACCTCTATCTCTTATGAGCACTTAGTCTTGTTTTAATATTGTTAAAGTTGAGAAGAGATTTGTTAGTTTATTAAAGGAGTTTAAAAAAAAGAGTGAAGAATAATTCATATATGTGTATATATGTATATATATAGGGGGTGAATTTTCTGTGCGTAACAGTCCCTAACTTATGGTGCTTAAAGAAAAGGGGATTTGTTGTTAGTATGAAAAAATCTCAAAAAGGTTGGAGATGGTTTGACATAAGAGTAATGCTGAAATTGTGAAATGAAATGGTGTATATATGAAGTGCTCAAAGAAATGTAGCTACTACATTCTATATTTATCACACCCTTCCTCAGCCTGCATTACAACCAATTATAAGTCCTATTTGATCCTTGATTGAATAAGCTCAATTAGTAGAGTATTACACTAGGGGCAAGCATATGGTATGTCATCTGTTGCACATGAATTTCAATTCTGAGAGTTAGTAAATTCTTCCTATTTTGAGTTCCTAAATATTTGTGAATACTATGTTGAGAGGAACTAGTCTATATTAGTTGTGGGAGGGCACATGATTTGTGAAAGCAAGAAAACGTTTTGACCTTTGTGTTAGAGTAAGTGAGCAAGTTATGAAAATGCATGGCACTTATGAGTCATGTCTTGAGGATTGAACTATTATGAATTGGTACTTAAGTGTTGGCATGTGTTGTTAGAGAAATTGTTTGATAAAAAGGTCGTCCTTATGTGAAATGTATGTTAATTGCTCGAGGACGAGCAATGGTCTAAGTGTGGGGTGTTGATCATAGGCTAAAAACTTGTGTTTTAGTCATTGTAACAACACTTTAATTATTGCATTTTACAAAGGTTTGAGCTTAAATGATAATGAATTGTACTAAATTCATGCTTTATGCCTTGCAGGAAGCTAATCCGACTTAAGAACTAACTTTGGGATGAATTTGATTTATTTGGGGCTTTGAAGTCTGAGTAAAAGCTAAATAAATCAAGTTGGGATCGTGTTCGGGGATCGCAAAGTAAGCCCGGATAGCAAAACAAATGAAAAAACGAAGCAGCGCAAAATTTTGTACTACCGCGTCGCGGCAGTGCAAATATTTTCGCTGCATTATTTTGCTCCGTTAAAATGCATTCTGCCTTTGTCCAATCTAAGTACGCGTCGCACGGGGCGCCGCGTGGCACGCCGCGAGTGTGTAAAAATCACAAAATTATTCTATTTCGGACTAAAAAGGGCATACTTGTCAAAACCCCTTCCTACACGATTAAAAAGGCAAAAGCACTGCCAATATTGGGGGGACCTGTTTTTGGAGAGAAACAGAAGAAGGAGATTCATCTTGAAGAAGAGAATCAAGGAGGAACATCAACTTGGAGCAAGGATTAAAAGAGTTTTTCTAAACCTTCTCCTAGTATTTACTCATATTATGTTTAAGATTTTTATTGTTGATGTTTATATCATTATGAGTAGCTAAAAACCCAAATATTCTGGGGATATGGGTGTTAAATGATTATGTTATTTGAAGCTTAGATTGATGATCTTGAAATTATCGTTAATGGTTGTTTATTTGATTCTGCTGTTAATTATTTTACTGCGTAGCTAACAGTGAAATACTATTTACGAATCTTGAGTTAAACTTGAAAAAGGAAATTCTTGATTGCATATAGAATCAAATAGAGCAAGATCTGGATCCTGGGCATCGGGTGAAAGATTCGCGATTAAGATAGAACTATACTTAATTGCCTTGTTTGGTTGAGAAATAGGATTTGTAAATGCATTTGAGTTAATATTAATACCATAGAAATATAGGTATTAATTTAACTTGAATAGGCGCATAAGAAATCGACAGATTCTTATGGGTATTATTAACCCTATAATCAATAACCCAGATAATTCAATAAATCATTTTAAAGCTAAAAACGTAGCATGATCTCTAGCAAGCCCATAACCCCGGGATATCTCTTTTATTAATTGTTAAAAGAAAAATTCATAAGTGGCGTAGTAACTTTGCGTTGTATTATTGTTTGTCTACTAGTTAAATTGTAAATTGGTTATTTATGTATTTTGTGATGAATTATCTTGAATCGATAATTGTTTGAGTTTGCATCAGTCGTTAAGTTAATCACAAGTCCTCGTGGGAACGATATTCTACTTATTACTATATTACTTGAAGATCACGTACACTTGCGTGTGTTTTGGTCGCAATATTTGGACATGCTCAGAAATAGTTGATACTGGCATAATCACAAACCACTCAGGAAGAACACATAGAAAGGGGGTAATAGGATTTGGGGACTCATAGGATTGTAAGCACATAAGAAGTAAAAGGTAGTTGACAAGGCATGCTTTGAAACACACATAAGGGAATACATTAATCTAAAGGGAAGGGGAAACATAATTACATGTTGATAATGTAACTTAACTAGGGAGATTCACAACAGAACCACAAGTAGAAGCAGGCTAGATATAAGAGAAACTGAAACAATAAGAGAAACATGTTGTTGTTTAGGCTTTAAATCAAAACTAGGACATACTAGTGAAGAGAGAAGTAAGCAGAATGAAAGAACAAGAGAGCACAGATGATTAGCCTTGGCTTACAGCCGGCTAATAGCAACAAATAGCACAAGACAGAGGGGAGATTAGAGATTTTTAGGAAGAGAGGTAGTTTTGAAAACCAAGTGTTCGTGTCTGTGTTAATGAAAGACTTAGAGTATTTATAGTTGATAGTAGGTAGCGAAATAAGGTAAGAATCATAGTAGCATAATAATTAAAGAACTCAGAATAAATCAATTAGAGAATCAAGGAAGTACTCCCTTAGGTTAAGGGAATCAAATCAAATGGGAAGATTCAGTATTATATAAGGCAAGAAGAAAAATCAGTGCATGACTAAATAAGGAAGGAGTCAAGGTTCAGTAAGCATAGAGTAGTCGATTAGGACTAAATTCATAAAACCTTAATTAAGGACACAACTCAGTAGAAATAAAGTATCATAGCAAATATGGTAATGAAATTAGTCAGCTTAAACAGATGGGGGAAAACTTTTAGGGCTTTAAAAGAAAATCTTTCAATCACCATCAATTAAGGAAATCAGAATCAATCAAAAGGGAGTCATGATTCTGTATTTTCAACATATAAATAGAGAAGATCAAACAGACGTAGCAAACAGGCAAGGTCAGCCATGTTGACAAAAAGAAGCAAGAGATGTACAAGCAAAAATGAGTATAGTCATACAGAAGTGACATAAGTAGGCTAAGGATTCAGTAAAACACATTCAAAGAATGGTAACTACGGAAGATTAACAAGAGTCAAGTAAACAGGCTAACACACAGAACCAAAGCAAAGAAAATCTTAGAAATTAGGGCTTTTGACATATGCGAATTAAAAAGCAGTAAGAACATAAGGCCGGTCAAGGAAAGAGGTTTAATCATAAAGAAAATCGGTTAAAACAAGTGTATAAAGAACTTCGAAAAAATCCTAATTTTTTTAAGAAAGTAAAAACGGTTTAAAGTTGAGGATCTTTCAGAGGAAGTTCGAGAATAGTGCAAATCATAGGAAGAAACAGACTTAAAGCGTTAAAAATAACATAGATCTAGCAGATTCAAAGTAGAGTTAGGGTTTCAAAAGGGAAACCCAAATAGAACGAAATAACCTGTTGTAAACTTCACCGATCGTAACATATAAGGTGTGATTTTGCCAAAAATCACACTGGAGAAGCCATGGGTAACAGAAACAGAAACCCTAGATCCAAATCGGCATGGCCCAGGACCCTTGAAAACCTTAGAGATGATGAGCAAGGCGGTGGAGTGACCATTAGAGGCTTGAGGTTGAAAGGTAGTCACCGGAGATGACCAGAGAAGGAGGCGGCGGTTGAAAAGTGATTAGGGTTAGGTTGAGAGAGGCGAGAGGCGAGAGCATCTGAAGGCGGCGAGTTTAGAAAAGTGATTAGGGTTAGGGAGTCTTTAGGATTAAAAAAGGAAAGAACAAAGGAGGGCAATTGATCTTTTAGATAAACGGCAAGGATCTGATGGGTTTGGGTCGGGTAGGAAGTGTTTGGGAGCCTGGGTCGGATTATTTAATAGGCGATTGGGCTGGGGAGGGATCTGAATTAGGCTAAAATTGAAAGCCAAATTTGGCTATTATTTAAATAGCCAATTTTTCCTATTTTAATTTATAAAAAATAATAGGTAATTTTTGGAAAGTAATTTAAGGTGCTAAAATAATTTAAAATAAATAATTAACATTTTAAAAATATAGGGACCAATTTTATGCTTAAAATGGGCTAACATTACAATTATGTGCAATTTAGCTTAAAACATACTAAATGTAATTATAAAGATGCATAAAAATTATATTTTGGCATAAGTATAGAAATTAAATAAATAAATTATTATAACAATAATTTTGGAATTGATTATTGGGGATTTTATGAATAAAAGGGGAGAAAATAAATCAATTTAAACCCTTCAAAATATTGGAAAAATAATACAAATCACGTGCATGCTTATATATGCATATATATGCTATTTTGAAGGTATTTATGCGTATTTAAAATATATAGGAAAATATTGGGTATCAACAGCTGCCCCTATTTACCCGGGAAAGATGAAAGAGTTTTTAGGTAAAGAAATTATGGCCAATTTTGACCGGATGGGATGTTTTGAAAGACAGAGGCCAAACCCCGATTTTTAAGTTTCCTACATATCCCTGGTTTTACAGGAATCAGGCCATGTGTAGTTCTGGAGTCACATGTGGAGTATGCCGATGAAATTATTGTAAGACGGACACGAGACGTGGAAGCGGCTATGACGAGTGGTTAAGTCTCGGGACGGTTGGAGTGAACCGGAGCGAGATTTCTCCTGCTAGGATGGTGGTTGTTTACTGGTTACCCGCAGATAAAAGATGCTACAAACGTATTTGCGAAAATTTAAACATGATGCAAATTCCCTTTGGACCATGAAGGTTGTCTTCAGATGGTTAAAGATGACGTCTTTGGACCATGACATCCCGGGACATGATTTGTTTAATGAGGGATTCACAGGCCATGAAATGATGTTCGCGGGCCATGAAAATGGTGCCTCCGAACCATGACGCCTTTGAATAATGATATGCAAATTTGAGAGATCCTCAGGCCATGGCATGATGTCTTCCGTCTATGAGGATGGTGCTTTTAGACTATGACATCTTTGGACATATTGGCGATGTTTCAGCCGATGGTATGCAATAATATGATGTAACAAGACAAGGTTTAGTCTTTCAAAGTAGAGGGCAGAGCTTAGCCCGATTGAAAAGCAGGTAGATAGTAGTAGAAAATAGAGCAATATTGGTGCAAAGGGGGACAATGTTTAGTCCCGTGCAAGTAGGGAGACAGGAATTAATCTTATGCAAACAGGGAGGCAATAATTAGCCTCAGGAAAATATGGAGTCAAGTCTTAGACTCATGCATGTATGGAGGCAAGGATCAGCCTTATGCAAATATGGAGTCAGGGCTTAGACTCATGCAGAGAGAAGGCGGTGCTTAGCCTTATGCAAATATGGAGTCCAGGATTAGACTCATGCATGATTGGAGACAGAGCTTAGTCTTATACAAGGAGAAGGCATCGCTTAGCGTTATGCAAATATGGAGGTAGAGCTTAACCTCATGCAAGATTCGGGACAAGACTTAGTCCCATGAAAATGGAAGACAATGCTTAGCCTTATGCAGATATGGAGTTAGGGCTTAGACTCATGCAAGATTGGAGACAGGGCTTAGACTCATGCAAATGTAGAGTCACGAATTAGACTCATGCAAATGTAGAGTCAGAGATTAGACTCATGCAAAGAGAAAATAGCAGATAAGGGTAGAGTATATCTTAGCTAGGATAGGTTCAACGTCTAACAGCCGGATGGACGGTGAATTTGCTTTGTGTACAAATGCTATCGTCAAATGTGTCTGCGCTCAAAGAAAAATCGTAATTTTCATAAGGGGAGGTCGGTTCTTGCTTCGTCTATCGGCCTTGCTTTGCTCCGCTCTGGAATCCCCGTTCGAGTTCCCCTAGGTAGCACTTGACTGTTATGGAAATAGAATTTTCGACAAAATATGGGATTATTGAAAAAAATAGAGTTGTTTTGGAAACGTATTGATATATCAAGTAATTTTTGATGAACTAGCTACTGTGACACACTTCAAAGGCATTGCAACTCTCTTATTTTGGAATTTTGAGGGACCTCCTCAAAATTCTGCCCCAGTTTGGTAGACGATTTCGAATCGTTTGCGGATGACGGACCTTGTTGAATCTTCTTCGGAATTTTGAGAATTTATCTCAAAATTCTGCCCCAGTTGTTGACTAATGATTGACTTCCTAACATGTGATGGCGCTGACTGGACTTGTTCCAAAATTTTGAGGACCCTCCTCAAAATTCTGCCCCAATTTCTGATTTTTTGGGGGAAATGAAATTTTTATTATGATATGACCGAACCCATAAGGCTGCCTATGTATCCCTTCTTAAATAGGAATCAGGTAAAGCGTAGTTCAATTACATCAGAAAAGAAAAATGCGAAATAATCTTGGCATAGTATCTCTTGACTGCATCTAAACTGATTGGTTTTGGCCAGATTCCTCCATCCATTTCTACAAGTATGAGTGCTCCTCCTGTTAGTACTCTGTGACATATACAGACCTTGCCAGTTGGGAGAGAATTTTCCTTTGGCTTCATCTCGGTGTGGGAAAACCTTCTTCAATACCAGCTGCCCTGGTGCAAACTATCTTGATTTGACCCTTTTGTTTAAAGCTCTGGACATTCTGTTCTGATACAATTGGCCGTGACATACTGCGTTCATTCTCTTTCCATTGATAAGGGCCAACTACTCATAGAGACTTCTTATCCATTCCGCATCGCGGAGCTCAACTTCCTGTATGACTCTTAAAGAAGGAATCTCTACCTCGGCTGGGATGACAGCCTCGGTACCATAGACTAGTATGTAGGGGGTTGCCTCGGTTGATATACGAAATGTGGTGCAGTACCCTTACAAAGAAAAGGGTAACTTCTCATGCCACTGCTTGTGATTCTTTACCAGTTTCCTTAGTTTCTTCTTAATGTTTTTGTTGGCGGCTTCTACTGCTCCATTCATCTGAGGTCTGTAGGCTGTGGAATTCTTGTGCTTTATTTTGAAAGCTTAACATATAGCTTTCATCAGGTCACTGTTGAACTTGGCGGTGTTGTCAGTAACAATGGACTCAAGAACTCCGAATCGGCAGACAATATGATCCTTGACAAAATCTGCGATGACTATCTTGGTTACAGCTTTTTAAGATGCAGCTTCTACCCATTTTGTGAAGTAATCAATGACTACCAGAATAAACCATTGTCCGTTTGAAGTCGTAGGTTCAATCGGACCAATAACATCCATTCCCCAAGCGGCGAATGGCCAAGGCGAGCTTGTTGCATTGAGCTCGTTTGGTGGCACTTTTATCATGTTGGCATGTACTTTACATTGAAAGCATTTGCGGACATACTGAATACAATCTGTCTCCATAGTAATCCAAAAGTAACCTGCCCTGAGTATCTTCTTGTCCAGAACAAAATCATTCATGTGGGGACCGTAGGTCCCAGCATGCACATCCTCAAGTAGCTTAGAAGCTTCCTCTGCGTCGACACACCTTAGCAAAACCCAAATCTAGAGTTCTTCTGTACAAGTTCCCTCCGCTGTGGAAGAAGTTATTTGACAATCTCCAGAGCGTGCGTTTCTGAATGTGATTTGCGTGCCCCAGATATTCTCCTTTTGATAAGTACTCCTTGATGTCATGGAACCAAGGCTTTCCATCTTCTTCTTCCTCGACATGAGCACAATATGTCGGCTGATTATGGATTTTCACCAGAATGGGATCAATATAGTTCTTATCTAGATGCTATATCATTGATGACAACGTGGCTAATGCGTCGGCAAACTCATTCTGAATCCTTGGCACATGTCGGAATTCTATCTTCGTGAACCTCCTTTTTAATTTTTGCACATTGTACAGATATGGCAATATCTTGGAATTCTTGGTAGCCCATTCTCCTTGTACCTGGTGCAAAAGAAAATCTGAATCACCAATCACCAACAATTCCTGAATGTTTATGTTGACTGCCATGTTGAGCCCTAGTATGCATGCCTCATATTCTGCCATATTGTTGGTGCAGGGAAATCTGAGTTTAGCAGATAGGGGATAATGCTGACCCGTTTCTGATACCAGAACTGCTCTAATGCCTACTCCTTTGAAATTTTTGGCTCCATCAAAGAACATCCTCCAACCGTCATATGCTTCCGTAATGTCTTCTCCCACGAATGATACTTCTTCATCAGGAAAATATGTTTTCAAGGGTTCCTATTCTCCGCCCACTAGATTTTTAGTGAGGTGATCTGTCAATGCTTGTCCTTTGACTGCATTTTGAGTTACATAGACGACGTCGAACTCACTCAGCAGTATTTGCCATTTAGCCAACTTCTCCATAGGCATGGGCTTCTGAAATATGTACTTCAGAGGATCCATCCTGGATATGAGGTATATAGTGTAGGAACAGAAATAATTCCTCAACTTCTAGGCTATCCAGGTCAAAGCACAGCAAGTGCATTCAAGCAGAGAATACCGTGCTTCATAGGGTGTGAATTTCTTACTCATGTAATATATGGCTTGCTCCTTTCTTCCTGTCGCATCATATTGTCCCAAAACACATCCGAAGGCTCCATCTAACACGGATATATAAAGTAGCAAAGGTCGTCCTGGTTCTGGGGGGACCAGAACTGGCGGTATGGATAGGTATTCCTTGATCTTGTCATAAGCTTTCTGACAATCCTTGGTCCAACTCGTCTCGGCATTCTTTCTTAGCATCTTGAAGATGGGCTCACATATTACTGTGGACTGTGTTATGAATCAGCTGTTGTAGTTTAGCCGTCCTAGGAAGCTCATCACGTCCTTCTTGCTTTTGGGTGGTGGTAACTCCTGAATAGCTTTGACTTTAGTCGGATCTAGCTCGATCCCTCTGCGACTGACAATGAATCCCAATAATTTTCCTGCAGGAACCCCGAATGCACACTTCGTGGGGTTCAACTTCAAATTGTAACTCCTGAGCCTATCAAAGAATTTTCTCAAGTCTGATATGTGATCCACAACCCTTTTGGATTTGATAATGACATCGTCCACATATACCTCTCTTTCCTTGTGTATCATATCATGGAAGATGGTCATCATGGCCCTCATGTAAGTGTCCCCAACATTCTTTAGACCGAATGACATTATCTTGTAATAGTATACACCCCAAGGAGTAATAAAAGCTGTCTTCTCGGAATTTTCTTCATCTATCCAGATCTGGTGATAACCTGCGAAGCAATCTACAAAGGATTGGAGTTCATGATTGGTGCAATTATCGATCAGGATATGTATATTTTGCAGTAGAAAGTTGTTTTTGGGACTTTCTCTATTTAAATCCCGATAATCAACACATACTCGGACCTTCCCGTCTTTTTTTGGAACTGACACAATGTTAGCTAACCATGTTGGGTACTCAACCACCCTGAGAACCTTGGCTTTGATCTGCTTGGTAACTTCCTCCTTGATTTTCAGACTCATGTCTGGTTTGAATTTTCTCAGTTTCTGCTTGACTGGCGGACACATGGGATTGGTAGGCAACTTGTGAGCCACTATAGATGTGCTCAAACCGGTCATATCGTCATACGACCATGCAAAGATATCCTTATATTCCTTTAAAAACAGATGTACTCTTCCTTCTCTGTTGGCGACAAGTGAATGCTGATGCAGGTCTCTTTGACGGTCTCAGCGTCTCCCAAATTTACTGCTTCTATTTCGTCCAAGTTGGATTAGGTTTGTTCTCAAAATTCTCAACTTCTCTGACAATTTCCTTGGCTATCTCATCTTTTTCCTCTGAGTCACTATTCTCATGTTGTGTTGCCTCATTACATGTCACAGTTACTGGTTCATTAATAAAAGTAATAATAACGTTGTAGAAGGGAAACGTATAAAAATAGTAATGAATAATGATAAAGGATAAACACATTTGATTAAAACTGAGAAAATTGTTCAAACAAAGCTTGGCACGGTGGATCGAGCATTTATTTGAAGCAAAAAAAATCTTAAAACGAAATTGCTGAAAAAATTTAAATGCCTAGAACAGCTATAAATTCTGCCAAGCTACCTAGGGACTTGGTGGGCTCGGGATGGTGTGACGGTCCAGTTTTTGAGAATAACTTTCTTTGCCACTGTCTGAATGGAGAAGACTTCTTCCTTCTCCTCCTCAATTATGGCACTGCAGTCCATATCCTCATCTTCTAAACGGGTTACCGGTTTCTCAAGAGGGTAATACGGTCCATGCCATGGAGGTGACCATTCCCTATACTCCTACCATGTATACTGGTACCCAAGCCCAAAGGTGGTACCATGATTTTTCAGCCGTATAGGCTTGGTGATACCCTGGAGGTTCTTCCCCAACCCCTTGCTGGGTTCATATCTAGACCATGCTAGTATGCTTTCTATTTTGTTACTCCACCATTTATCCTTCTCGACGGTATTGACCCATCCAATGTGGTGATAGGTTTCCCCTCCTAGCCTCCTTCTATGTCCAATGACCGGGATAGTTTGACTAGTGCAGATGGGGTTACTCCTATCTCCATGAATGATTACCTCCTGACGGTTCCATTCGAATTTTACAACTTGATATAGTGTGGAGGGCATGGCTCCAGCAGCATAGATCCATGGGCGTCTTAACAAAGGATTATATGAGGCTAGTATGTCAAGCACTTGGAATTATACATCGAACCAAGTCGGCCTCATCTGCAAGCAAAGGTTGATTTCCCTGATCGTGGCCCTTTGGGACCCATCGAAAGCCTTCACATTCATGCTTCCGGTCCGTATTTCATGGAAACCTTTTTCCAACCTTTTCAGGGTATCCATTGGACAAATATTTAGACTAGAACCTCCATCAACCAGGACCTTGGCAATGAACTTGTCTTCAAATTGTACCGTAATGTGCAACGCTCGATTGTGATTCAGACCTTTGGGCGGCAGCTCATCTTCGTGGAAGATAATCTTATGGCTCTCCAGTACCTGACCAACCATGTTGGCCATTTCTCCACTAGTGATATTATTGGGTACATAAGCCTTGCTCAGTACTTTCATCAAGGCGTTCTTGTGTACCTCTGAATTCTGTAGTAGTAACAGGATAGATATCTGAGCAGGGACTTTGTTCACGTGATCAATAACAGAATACTCTTTCTCCTGTACTTTCCTCCACAGGTCATCCAGCCCGGTCTCAATGACAGGTTGCTTATTAGTGGCATCCTTACTTGAACTTCCCCAGGTGTTCAGGTATGTAGACTCTTCCAGTTCTAGTTATCCCTTGTGCGGCATCGGATTCCTCTATCTTAGTCTTCCTTTTTCATTGAGCCTCGGCGACATAATCCCAAGGTATCGCCTCTAAGTTGAATGAGGGTGTGGTTGACACCGTCATAGTAAAAGGTGTGACCACTTCTACCTCAAATGGAATGGAGGTGGCTGCGGGCGGAGCTACTTCCACCTCGAATGGAACTGATGCAGTGACCTCAACATCAATAGGTGCCTGAGTCTGAACCACGATAGGAGTAAGCGTAACTACAACTTTAAAGTCATCGCCTTCTTGGATAAGCCCGATTGACCCCTCAGGGTCCCATTCCTCATTTGTTTATATAACATGTATACCGTCACCTCTATGATTAGGGAAGGGATTGTTGCGGACATTAGGTGCGGCTTCCTTCGCTTGTATGACCTTGTTGTCAATTAGCGTCTGGATTTTGTCCTTAAGTGTTCGGCACTCAATAGTGGTGTGCCCTTTCATATCGGAGTGGTATGCACAGGTTTTGTTTGGATTGACCCATTGGGATGGATTTTCTAGCACCACAGCGAGAATAGGAGTGACGTAACCTGCAGCCTTTAACCTTTTATACAATTGGTCGATGGGCTCAGCAATAGCGGTATATTGTCTGGGTGGCTTGTGGTCAAAATTGGGTCTTGGTCTTGGATAATTTTGGCGAGTTGGTAGTGATTGGAAGTGGAATGGTTGGGAGTTATAGGTGTGATGGACAGTGACTGGTTGGGAATATCTGGGAGATGAAGGTTGATATGTAGGTGCCGATGCTTGATATGTGGGCGAAAGTGTTTGATATATGGGCGGAGGTGTTTGATAGGTGGGTGGAGGTGTTTGATAGGTGGATGTAGGTGTTTGATATGTGAGTAGAGATTTTGGGCCCTGGGCCACCATTACTGCCCCAACATCTCTTTTCTTTGATATGCCCCCTGATTGGAGTGCTTAATTTGTGGCTTGCAGTGCTTCGAAATTTGTTACCATCCCGCTCTTGATTCCTTCCTCAATCCTTTCCCCGAGCTTGATGATATCAAAGAATTTGTGATTTTTGATAACCATCAGTCTCTCATAATATTGTGGATCCTATGTTCTGATGAAGAATTTATTCATCTATTCTTCATCCAAAGCGGGCCTGACTTTGGCTGCTTCTGACCTCCAACGAGTAGCATACTCGCGAAAAGTCTCAGTAGGTTTCTTCTTGAGGTTCTGAATGTAGAAGACATCAGGTGAATTTTCTATGTTTAACCTGAACCGGTCCATGAAATCTGATGTCATGCTTACCCAATTTAACCATTTCTTGGGATTTTGGATGATATACCAAGACAACGCATCCCCAGTAAGGCTCCTCATAAAGAGCTTCATTCGAATCTTTTCATCTTTTCCAAGCTCGACCAGTTTGTCACAGTAAGTCCTTAGGTGAACCCTGGGATATCCTGTACCATCGAACATTTCGAACTTGGGAGGTTTTTATCCCTCTGGAAATTCCACATCGGGCTGTATGCACAGATCTTCGTAGTTCAGACTTTCTATTCCTATATCACCTTCAATATCTTGAAATCGGCTTGTTAACTTCTTGAGTTCTTCGGCCATGTTCTTAATAAGCAGGTCTTTTTCATAGGATTTCGGTACACATGAGATTTGTTGGGTAGAATGTGGTATAGTTTCCACATATATGGGGTTGCTCTAATGGGTACCAGGGACTTGTATATAGTAATGGTCATTGGTGGAGTTCTGTGGATCGGGAATAAATGGTGGTTTATTTTGAGGAGTGCGGTAAGTGGTGGTTGGTGGGTATGGAATTGGCTGATGATGTTGTTGTGGTGGAGTTGGTACCAGCAATGGATTGATATTTTGAGGTGGAGTTGCGTATTGACTTGGTACGGTAGGATTTATGGCTGTTGGTTTTGTGTGTTCTGAGGAGGCGTTGGATTCTTTATGTTTTGTTGGTGGATATCAGGGACGTTGAGAGTGAGTGACAAGGTTGCCAAATTGTGGACATGCTCAAGTTCTCCTTGCAGTTCTAGTATCTTTTGCTCAAGTCTCAAAACCAGGTCATTCGGGGCCAGAGTACTACGGCCATCGAAAGTCTCTGCGTTCTCAATGTTTTCCTTTCGGATTTCACTTAAGTCATCCATCTTTGATTTCCCTCTAATTTTTGTGTTGCTTGGAGGAGGAAGAGGTGGGGGGCCTCTAGATCTGGTATGATAAGCTGACGAGGTCAGTATAGATGAACCAACCTATGGGGATGGGAATAATAATAATAAATATTAACAAAACAAAAGGTAACAAGTTAGTGGGGATCCTGAAATGTTTGTAGTATTTAAACACATATTGCGAAATATAAACTCGTATCCTAATTTGGGAGCCTCGTTGTGCCCGAGGTAGGCCTAGAGACAAATAAATTTGGAGAACTTCAAATGCCAATAAATGCTTCATTTCATAACATAAAAGTAGACGAATCCAAAAACGACACTAACACAATAATAAAACAAGTCACTACTGGCACTTGGCCTTATTACATTTTAAGAAAAACAAGTAAATCTAATCTATTTGGTCCTAGAAGGACCTTCCTCATGTTGAATGTTCTCAGGACCTTCCTCCAGTTCGCGTAGGTTCGTCAGTAAGAACGCCTTTGCCAAACGTCCTCCTTTGTTTCCCTCAACATTCTGGTAGTCGGTGACTCTCTTCCTCACTTTTCCTTCTAGTTCCAACAGGCTGTATTCCAGATATTCCATCTTCTTGCTAGATTTGGCGGCCCTCTCTTTCCATTCATTGATTTTATCATCTGATGGAAGATTCCTCCACCAGTCTAGCAAGAGTGAGGGTGTGCTAACCATACCGAAGCTGGGGACCTCGTTCCTCATTTTCAGTGAAACAAAAGGGTTAGGCCTTACCCATACCGAACTCGACTATTTATACATTTATGATCAGCATATCGGCATTTAGTTCTCCAAATTAATGCACAGAACGTGGTTGCGTTCGTTGGAATTATGGAAAACCCGATGGACTTTGGATAAGGTTATCTTAAAGGATCATTATGTGGACAACATAACTGATCTGACTAGGTATGACCATGATGTATGAACAATTTAAACATAGTAAGATTTCTATGGGGTTTTAGACTGGTACCCTCAAGCGGACAACTTGAGGGGGAAGGCATGAAACCATCGACTGCACCGCAGATCGCCTGGTTTTATCGCAAATAAGTCTTTCTAAATTTAAGGGTAGTAAATAGCAAGATCGCAATCACTCATTAAAGCGTTGCTATAAGATTTGAGATGCACGAGTGGAATATGATGCAGAGCATGATTTATGCAGCAATTAATAGCATGTAGTCAAGTATTTTCATGTAGGAAAAATAAATACAGTATTTAAATATTTGAAAAGACAGTTACAGAATAAGGAAAACAAAGAGACAAGTCAGTATTTTGGATAATAAAGAAATCATAAATGCTTAAAAAATAGACAATTAAATTCAGATAAGGGAGCAGGGTACGAGATAAACATGCTTGGACTAATTTATAAAAGACAAGTTTGTTACGGTAAGATCCTAAAAATATCCCCAGAAGAGTTACCATGCTATTGCGCCCCCTTTTTTTCCTCCACGGAGAAAGTCCGGGTTTCGAAATTCACGGTGTGTAATGACTCATTTCCCTTTTGGGAATTTGGTATTTGAAGAGACGCCACCTAACAGATTGTGGTGTGTTAGGACACCTAGAGAGATTAACTCTTGGGTTGGTTTGCATTACCAGAGATTAGGGTAAGGGCTCGAAGTAACCTCGAGGGGAAGGGTTTAGACACCCCTCTTGGTCCATAACTGTGGGTCCCGACTGAACTTATATTTACAAATTAGTCCATATAAACAATTCAATCAAATAAGTTGCAAGTAAAGCACGTTGGATAGTTCAAGTAGTAAGAACAAGTTGTAAAAGACGAAAAGTTTTGAATAGAGAAAGGATTTGGTAAAGAGGGGTCCTAGGTTGTTTGTCCTATAGGATCACCCCACGCAATTCCCGGTAAACACTCCTCGATGAGGGGATACACATGACATTAATGCGTAGTCATCATATCCCATGTCTACCCTTCCCATCCCCTTATTGGTCATGCAAAGCAAGTGTTTGGTCACTGATACCTATTGCGTGCTGCTACCCATCCCTTCTTAATGGTCCCGAAGGGAGTTAGGACCTCTACCTATAGGTAGTTCTAGATGTACCCCTAAGGTTTAGAAAGGCTAAAACTCTAAGGCGACAGTCAAAACACTTAGGACTTTCACATAATAGGAGCAATTAATAGGCTCAAAGTTTCCTCCTCAAAAACAAACATACAAGCAACACGACTCAAACACAGTTAAGGTCTTTATTAATCAAAGTCCTAAAGCAGGATATCTAAGTGAATATGCAGAAACAGATAAACCTTTTTATACCCAGAAGTTATAACCTAGTAGTTTCCTAGGGACTCCTTTTAAAAGCTCATTAGAATTAGAAACATTAACCGACAGAAGCAACTTCAGGGAAATATAGTTTTTGAACCCCTAAGGCTTGCCTATATGCAGTAGACTGTGTCTATGTTAATGCAGGAACAAACAGGTTTTCGAAATAGCCCCTTTAATACCTATAGGCATGATATCTAATGAGATTGAAGCAATTTTGAAAGAACTTGTTTCAGGAAATATTTAACACTTAATACGACTAGTTTTTAAAAAATGAACTAGGCATAATGAAATTGATTCATTAGGCTAATTAAATTACCAGACAGAATTGCGAGTAGGGATCCCTATAGGCATGATATCTAGGCGTATTACTGATTTAAGATAATTTGCAGCAACATACAGAAAGACTTATTAGGACTGAATCAGAGTTGAGTTCTATAGGCATGACATCTATATTTAAACTGATTTAAACACAATTGTTTGGGACCTATAAGCATGATCTCTAACATGACAAAATGCAGAACCTTATGAACATGATTTCTACATGATGCAAACGAAATGGGAAGTGATATCCTATAGGCATGATTTCTATTGGACAAAGTAATCAGATTTAAAAGAGGAAAACCCTATAAGTATGTTTTCTATTGAGTAAAGAAGGCAGACTTCAAATATAAGGTCCTAAGTACAGGATTTCTATCTGTATTACCCTTTAAAGCATACATTTACCCACCCTTTTAGTAAATACCCCAAATATCTATTTACAAATTATTACAGGCCAATGAATGAATTACATATGTAGAAATAGAAATCAAGAAGCTATTCTATAGGAAGCCTGCAGTTCGGCCCAAGTTCCCCAAAGCCTCCAATGGTCTCACAAGCCTCATTTCCATAGACAAATCAGAGTCTAGGTGCATCAAAGTTCCCTAAGGGTCTCAAGGACCCCGGGCAATGCTTACACCTAGACTTAGTAACCAAGAGTTGAACCAGTGCAGTGTGGAAAGGCCAGCCTCAGTATGCCAGAGTTCAGAGGGCTCTCAAGAGGATCTCAGGGTAGTACACATACTACAGGGGGCAGAACTTATTGACTAAGAGTGAAGTGAAAGTGCAGGATACAAGTTGAAAGAGGTTTATTAAAGACTAGATTTGAAAGTCTGTTTTGAAAGTAATTAGTAAAGTAACAGAGATTGTTTGAAAAGAGGTTGGAGTAGTGAACAAAGATCAAACACCTTAAGATAGGATCACACACAGTTAGTCTATAGAATCCAAAGGAATTCAGTAGTCACATAGGAGTTAGGGGGTTTGGGGATACACAGACATTTGACTGCAAACACATAACCAACAATGGTCTTAAGACTGGTTTGGACATGCTCAGAAATAGTTGATACTGGCATAATCACAAACCAGTCAGGAAGAACACATAGAAAGGGGGCAATAGGATTTGGGGACTGATAGGATGGTAAGCACACAAAAAGTAAAAGGTAGTTGACAAGGCATGCTTTAAAACACATGTAAGGAAATACATTAATCTAAAGGGAAGGGGAAACAGAATAACATGCTGATAATATAACTTAATTACAAGTTTCACAATAGAACCACAAGTAGAACCAGACTAGAAATAAAAGAAACTGAAACAATAAGAGAAGTATGTTGTTGTTGAGGCTTTAAATCAAAACTACACTACAACAAAAAGGGCTTTAGCAGCAATACAAAATGGCTTTAGAGGCAATAATAATAGCCGCTATATCTTTTATCGGCCATTAGTAGTTCGCCGCTGAAGCCGGGATCGGCAAGGCCTTTAGCGGCCTTTCTAACAAAAGCTGGTAAAAGGTATAGTTATTGCCGTTAAAAACTATTATATTTAATGGCAATTATTGGCGGCAATTATAATGGCTACTAAATCCAATCCAAAACGACTAATTATACTCCTTTAGCATCCATTTATATAGCCGCTAAATTCAAAATAGCCGCTAAAAGTTTGCATCTTTAACGGCAATAGTTTGCGATAATTATAATGGCTGCTAAATCCAATCCAAAATAACTAATTATACTCCTTTAGCATCCATTTATATAGCCGCTAAATTCAAATTGCCACTAAAATTTGTATCTTTAACGGCAATTAAAATGGCTATAGTATCCCTACTAAAACATTTTAGTTTTCTCTTTTAGCGTCCATTTTAGTGACTATTATGTTTAACTAAATTGTCGCTAAAAGTCACTATATGTAACGATAACTTTTTTGCAGCAATTATAATGGCTGCAATATCCCTTGTGAAAACATTTTAATTTATCCTTTTGTCGTCCTTATAACTAGTATATCAGACTAAATTAGCGTTACAAGTCACAAGAGGTAATAGCAATAGCTTAGCAAATAATAGTTACTACATCCATCTAGAATATGATCCAAAAAATAAAATATATTAATATTAATTCAAAAAAACATAATATATCTCATTAAATCTTGACTAAATAAAGTATTAATAAAAAATATTAATTTCATAGCAACATAAAAAGTAAACTTATATTGTTTGAACTAAATAACTAATGTCATTATATAACTAATCCAGACAAATGATGGTGTTCAAATGATTTCCACAAATTTTCATCATTTTGAAATCTTCCACCCGCTAAATTATCGAACACTAGATTGTATAACCTGAAATTATAAAATAACTTTGCCAAAAGATGAAATATAATGTGAAAAATATTCTTTGTCAGCCAACTCCCTCACATAACATCTATAAGCATAAACAACTAGATGGATTAATAAGCAAACAAAATGGATGTGCAAACAATTAAAGAGAGTTTCTTTCTTTGTTATGATAGAGAAGAAACAAAAAAGAAATCAAAAGCAGAGTATTAGCTTGGAGAAGTAAAAAAAAGTTGATCGCCAAGTTACAACAACAACAAGCAAATATCAACAACAAAGGCCACAAAAATAATACCAACAATGTATGAACCGAAAACGATACATAAAAAATTGTTCTTTAGAAGCAAGAATAACAGAAGTTCCAAAACACTCATTCTTTCTTCATGTATGAGGACTGTAAGAATAACAAAAGTTCCAAGAACACTCTTTGAGTCAACCAGGAAAACCACTTATTTTCTAAAAAAAAATAATTTTCTTTGTACCAAACACACCTGAGATCTTTTAGTGTTAAGAACATAATATTTGAGCATAACTAAAATCAAAACTCTATTAAAATGAGCAGAGTAGGAGAATTTTTAAGGATACCTTAGCTTTATCAGAATGCTAATAAGACCACTCCATTGATCCCTCGGTATGCGAGTTGGTCTATTTTTTAGCAAAGCGTCTTTAGTCTTATATTTTCGCGTATACTCACCTTTTAAATCGCACTTGTAATCTTTTCCTTTCTTTCCTAGTGACTTTAAGATCCATACTTCTCCACGTTTTGGATAAAAACTTCTTCTAAAAAAATATAAGCTAACATTTAGAAGATAACACCATATATAAAAGATTGAGCATGTTCACAAAATAATAATAATAATAATAACTACTCCATACCATTACAAAATCCACCAATTTCTTCTTTTCCTCGTCAAAATTTCTCCAATTATCTACATGTAGAGGTGTTAGTTCTGTAGTTATGGCAATAATTCCTAGAAAGCTAGCAAGTTTTCGACCCTCCTTCCCAATAGCCTGGTTACGATTATTAAACAGCACATCAACTGTCTTCCCCGACAGAAGTTTCCAAATATCTTTTAGTAAAGTAGACCCACGAACCTTTTTGGCTTCTGAATTACCTAGAATTAAAAAAATCTAAATGATCTAATGACTTCAAGAATTCTAACTCCAGATACTTTAACATTACGCTACTGAAAGAAACTAGTAAAGCAGAAATATTACTATAAATGTCACAATACAATAAATGATATCATGTGTTGTGTTCCTAGCTTGATTTTATCTATAGTATCATGTTAAAATAAAAATTCTAGTGTATCCTAAGTAACCTGTATGCAAGAAATGGTTGGCTGCCCGGAAACATGTTACTTTCTCTGTATTTTTCAATCACGTTTATAATATACTATTCACAAAGTGGATATGGAAATAAGTGATTGTCACCTGATTTGACTATCATGGCCAAAACAATTTAGGCTTTACTTTTATATGTGTTTAGGCTCCATTTAAGCGTAACCTAAAACTTATGACACTTAAACGAAACCGGAGTTCAATAACTGAATCAATTGAACGATCGAGACCTACATATGAACCCAAGGGGAAAAATGTTATATTACTCTAACTTCTCCTTCTATTCTTATCACCTTCGCCTCAACAAAACGTACTAGATATAAATAACAAATGATAAAATGTGTTATCCGCATATTTCTATCCTTGAGATATTTTCAGATGCGTTATGAAAGAGGGCTGGGGAAAACACTATCATAATGATGAACTTCAGTCCTGCCTTTCTAGTATATTGTTGTATGGAACACCAAAGAACAAAATTCATCAGTATTCTTTATTATATTTTATTTTGTTTACTTACCTGGATTAATGACACAAATATAAAACTGGGGATTTTATTACACAAAAGAAAAGTTTGAATTGCTTGTGATTACTGAAGAAACCACTCGGATTAACTCCCCTCAAGCTATAAATGTCACTGAAGTTAAGGCACTAGGAAATCATCAATCATCACATGAAAGGAAGCAAGCAACTGATCATAATAATGAAGTTGTTTTAGTCTCATATTTACAGCACAACCCGAAGATGCAGACACTATGGATTTTATGTAGATTCTCCCCTTACCCTGTTACAAAAATACAAAGAAACAAACAGAAGTGTGTCCTAATAAGTTGAAATAAGCTGTCTTCAAGATAGCTATAAGTACAAAAGTCAATAGAAGCATATGTAACCCAAAAAGTAGAACAGTTGTAGCACAACTACATAGTTGTTTTTCGGGTAACATAAAAGCATAGCACAAGGCACATGTGATAGTACATCTAGTTTCTAACCTCTAAAGGAATCTACCAATATTGATGTGGCATATTATAGTATAGAATCATAAACTGAAATCAAGAAATATAGCAAGTTGAGCAGCTATAACTGGATTAATTCAATTATTATATAGCAGCCACTTCTACAAATACATACTGTATTTCATAATTGCCAACCAAATTCTCTGAGACCGTGAAACTATTATTTTCTTGTAAATTTGTCAAGAGAAAGCCACACATTGGCAACAAAGTCAATAAGATATGTTAGATTTTATTCCAGATATGAAAGAGAATTTCTTATTGAACATTTTACAGAGTCTTACGTTTTTATAGAACTATGAAAAAATTTGCATTTACCCTTTTGCACTAAATTTACTTTTTTTTCAGGAATCTTGGACTTAAAATGCTTTCTGTTGTTTGAGTTACATCAAAGTACTATATGCTACTGATTTTCCACAAACTGTACTAAAATATAGATTTTCCAAATTTTTAAATTACAGGTGTGACAGGAATTTAAGAAAAGGTGAAGGACTAAAGAAAATATGTTATGTTAGAGGAGAATCAAAGTTCTCAGATCACAAACCACTCTATTCACTTTTCTCAGTAAATAATTTAACATAAAAGTACCAAAGTGAAAAAGAATATTTCTTCGTCGCACCTCAAGTAAAATAAAGTGGTTTGGCTGGACAATAATCTATCAGTAATTCATATGACAACAACAAATACCTTCTATTGATATTGATTCAACTGCTTCTTTTTAATATAGCAAATGAAAGCTATTATCTAATGTGATACATAATTGTCATCATGTTGAATCTCAGTACCACCAGCAAAACTATTCAACTCATTAAATTAATCATCATGTGCTTGGGTTTCAGAGTAGTTCTGACTATCCATCAATTCCTCAATATATGGCTGGGCTTTAGTGTATTTTTGACCATCCATCAAATGCTCATTATAAGGTCTCACATCTTCATCGTCATCTTGTTCAATTATCAGTCAGTTGCGACCTTTAGTTTGCGTAGTTCCTATTCTAAAATAAAGAAATTATCTAGCTACATTAAGTTATACGACTACCAGATTAACTCCAACCGATCATCATGTCACACGCAAAATAGGAGGAAACACCATCCTCATCTCAAGTTGTGAAAAATAAATATATTGCAATTTGTGTACACAAACAAAGCCTTGCGACAGAGATAGTTTAAGAGATTAAAGGTATTGATGCACCAACAAAATTAATTCTCCGATGATTATAACACCTTAGCATATTGTATTACAAGGGCTACAATGAGTAAAATATAAGTAAAAGAAAGCACAAAAAATTCAATCAAATCAACCAATACAAATATGAAAATTTCATAGGTGACTAACATTCATCTTCTATAAAATGACTCAAATTAAAAGCAAAAAGTATATTTATTCAAATTTCTGCATTAAAAAGATCCGTAGAAGTTCATAAATAACACTTGCAAAATAATATTTTATAATTACCACCTGTCTTATTCAAAATCACTTTCATTTCTAATGTCCTTTCCTCCCTCAACATTAGCTTCACCATCATTTGGAGAATCTTGAGAATGTATGAACTCACAGAGAAAACGAACTGATTTTAGTAACAAGAATCTAACAACTAAAATGTCAAGGTAAAAAATGGCTTGGTGTTTGGGAAATATCTTGAAACTAGCAAGAAGAAAGCGAGCATGGACTCTTAAAAGGTTCATCGAGACAGATAAGCATGGTAGATGTCTTTGTAATAGAAGGATTTATAAAAATAAAGCTTATATTCTCTTGCTACACATGTAATTCAGTTAAATAAGAGTTTTCCTTAAGATTATCACTTCTAACTCATAAAGTGAGATACTTCAGACTGCTAACTTAAATTCAGAATTATGGACATGAAATAGAATTCTAGTTTTAATTCAAAAATATTGACAGAACCTATGAACATGATACATGAGGCATAAGAAAACACAAATGAAATTAACATCTGCATTACTGACTTATGATAGGTGAACTTAACAGAAACTAACTATCACGATCCTAAACTCCGACCCGGTCATGATGACGCCTCTCGTGAAGACAAGGCGAGCTGACAGTTCCTATTTTCCTATTTGTTTTACAGTTAAGCATTAAGAACAGTCTAAACATGATAAAATAAATCCGAAATAATAGATGATAACATAAATGCGCGGAAGAACACCCATACACAACCCTAACCGGGGTGTCACTAGTCATGAGCATCTATAAGTCATAATACAAACCCGCTAAGTCTATAAACTAGTACAACAGTTTGAAAAGAAATAGAAGTGATAAAGGAGTAGAGGCACGGGGCTGCAGACACCAAGTAGCTATCTCGTGAACTCCGAATGTCCGCCTAAAGATGGAGATGATCAGCACTCGGGAGCGGGGCCAGCTACGCCTGAATCTGGACACAGGGTACAAGGAGTAAGGTGAGTACTCCAACTCTTAACAAATGTAAATAACGACTGAAAGTAAGAAAACACGTAAGGTACAAAGCATTCTCTAATGAAGCTGTAAAGCCATTAAAAAACAGTAAATCAGTGAAAGATAGGTAAATTCTTTAATTCAAATATAGTTTCATGAAAAGCCTTTTTAATGATTAAGAAGGTAATTGACAATATGGCATTCAGTACAAATAATGATGATAGCAAGTAGTTTTTAATCAAATATGCGGTAAAATCATCAATCGGGACGGACCAAGTCACAATCTCCACTAGTGCACGACCCCACGCTCATCATCAAGCGTGTGTCTCACCTCAATATATCACTACGATGTGCAATCCGGGATTTCAAACCTTCAGAGCATCATTTACAATCATTACTCACCTCGAACCGGTCAAATCTCTCGCTTGCGACGCCTTTGCCCCTCGAATCGGCCTCCACTCACGTTGAATCTATCCAAAATTAGAACGAGGACGTGAAAATATGCTAAAGGAACGAAGCCCAAGCAAAAACAATCAATAAATGACACAAATCCCGAAATTACAAAAACCCAACCCCCGGGCCCATGCCTCAGAATTCAATAATTTTTACATCAATAGATTCCTTATCTCCCCACGAGTTCATACTTTTCAAAAGTTCTCAAATCCGACCCCAAATGGTCCTTCAAATCCACAATTAAAGGCCTAATTTTCACCCTTAATTTCCAAAATTTCTAGCTCTAATCCATTTGAAAACTTAGGCATTTAATTGTAGATTTGAAGGACTATTTGGGGTCGGATTTGAGAACTTTTGATATGTATGAACTCGTGGGGAGATAAGGAATCTATTGATGTAAAAATTATTGAATTTTGAGGCGTGATCCCGTGGGTTGGGTTTTTGTAAATTCGGGATTTATGCCGCTTATTGATTGTTTTCGCTTGGGCTTCGTTCCTTTAGCATATTTTGACGTACTCATTCTAATTTTTGATAGATTCAATGCTAGTGGAGGCCGATTCGTGGGGCAAAGGTATCGCGAGCTAGATATTTGACCGGTTCGAGGTGAGTAATGATTGTAAATGATGTTCTGAGGGTTTGAAACCCTGGATTGCACGTCGTAGTGCTATATTGAGGTGAGGCACATGTTGATGACGAGCGTGGGGTCATGCACTATTGGGGATTATGACTTGGTCCATCTCGATTAATGATTTTACCGCGTATTTGATTGAAAACTATTTGCTATAATCGTTATTTGGACTGAATGCCATATTTGGGCCTTGTGCCAACTATTTGAACCCTTTGGGAATTTTTACTAGTATTTACTCACTGTTTTGACTTTATACTTGAACTCAGTCATGTTATATTTCACTGGTTTTTTCATACTCAGTTAGGTTTACTCTGTTTTAACACTTATATGATCTTTTAAATGATATTTTGGGCTGAGAAACATGTTTTGCTACTGCCCGAGTGGCTTGTGAGGATTTTTGCCTGATTAAGGCCGAGGGCCTATGTTGTGAGGAAATATTTGATACTGATTATGAGGCCGAGGGCCTGAGATATGTAGGCCACGAGGTGGCTTGATTGATATGAGGCCGAGAGCCTAGTGATGATGCCACGAGATGGCTTGATATTGCGTTTGGGCCATAAGGGGCCCTTCCAGGAGTCTGCATACCCCCAGTGAGCGCGGGTACCCATTGTGATCTGAGATTTGAGCCTGAGTGGCTGGTACTGCTCTACGATTGAGCTCGAGGGGCTGGTATTGTTATGAGATGTTGCCCGAGGGGTGGATTTTTTGATACTATGCCTGAGGGGCAAACCTTTATGTGTTTACTTTTCATAATTGACTATCAATTACCTGCTTAATTATTGAAAAAGGCTTTTCATGAAACTACGTTTGAGTTAAAGGATTTTACCTTTCTTTCATTGATTTACTGTTTTAATTTTTTTTACTGCTTCATTATTGAATGCTTTGTGCCTTGCGTGATTTCTTGCTTTCAGTATTTATTTATATTTGTTACTCAGTGAGTTGGAGTACTCACTTTACTCCCTACACCCCTGTGTGCAGATTCAGGCATTACGGATCCTGCTAGTACGAGTTGAGAGCTCCCGGCAGATATCGGAGTCCACGAGGTAGTTGCTTGACGTCCACAGTCCCGTGTTTCTCCCTCTTTATCATTTCTATCTCTTATTAGATAGTTGTATTAGTTTGTAGACTTTTCAGACTCGTACTAGGTTTTATAGATGCTCATGACTAGTGACACCCTGGTTAGGGTTGTGTTGGGTTAAACTTTCGCATTTTATGATATTACCTGTTGCATAGTATTATTAAATCATGTTTTAGACTGTTTTCTTGCGGTTTAACTGTTTAACATCGAATTGGGAATAGTTGACTGGCCTTGTCTTCATGAGAGGAGCCATCACGACCGGGTCCGGGTCAAGGCAGACCCGATGCTATTGCTTCAGATGCTATCATTACAGGTATTGTTTCAGTCTGCCACAGAGATGCCTCTGTATTATTTGATCCCGGTTCCACCTTTTCTTATGTGTCATCATACTTTGCTCATTATTTGGGTATGCCTCGTGAGTTTCTTGCTTTACATGTTCATGTATCTACCCCGGTGGGCGATACTGTTGTTGTAGACCGTATGTACCGGTCGTGTGTGGTGACTATTGTGGGTTTGGAGACCCGAGTGGATCTATTATTATTGAGCATGGTGGATTAAGATGTCATTTTGGGCATGGATTGGTTATCTCCGTGTCGTGCTATTCTAGACTGTCATGCTAAGATAGTCACATTGGTTATGTCGGTTGTGCCACGGATTGAGTGGCGAGGTGTGACTGATTATGTTCCTAGTAGAGTGATCTCTTTCTTGAAGGCCCAACGTATGGTTGGGAAGGGTTGCCTTTCGTATCTAGCATTCGTGAGGGATGTCGGAGCCGAGACTCCTAGTATTGATTCTGGTCCAGTTGTGAGGGATTTTCCCGATGTGTGTCTTGCAGACCTGCCGGGCATGCCACCAGACAGGGATATTGATTTTGGTTTTGACCTGGTGCCGGGCACTCAGCTCATTTCTATTTTGTCGTATCGTATGGCACCAACGGAGTTGAAGGAGTTAAAGGAGCAGCTTAAGGAACTCCTGGATAAGGGGTTCATTCGGCCTAGTGTGTCACCTTGGGGTGTGCCGGTTCTGTTTGTGAAGAAGAAGGATGGCACAATGAGAATGTGCATTGATTATAGGCAATTGAACAAGGTAACCATTAAGAACAAGTATCTTTGCCTCGCATTGATGATTTACTCGACCAGCTTCAGGGTGCGAGTGTGTTCTCCAAGATTGATCTCCGTTAAGGTTATCACCAGTTGAAGATCAGGGATTCTGATATTCTTAATACGGCTTTTAGGACCTGATATGGTCATTATGAGTTCTTGGTGATGTCTTTTGGGCTAACCAATGCCCTAGCATCATTCATGCATCTAATGAACAGTGTGTTTCGGCCTTATCATGACTCGTTTGTCATAGTCTTCATTGATGATATTCTGGTGTATTCGCGCAGTTAGGAGGAGCACGCAAAACATTTGAGAGTTGTGTTGCAGAGGTTGAGGGAGGAGAAACTTTATGCAAAATTCTCCAAGCGTGAGTTTTGGCTTAGTTCAGTGGCTTTCTTGGGGCACGTGGTGTCCAGCGAGGGTATTCAGGTTGATCCGAAAAATATAGAGGCAGTATAGAGTTGGCCCAGACCGTTCTCAGCCACAGAGATTCGCAGCTTTCTTGGTTTTGCGGGCTATTATTGCCAGTTTGTTCAGGGATTCTCATCTATCGCATTGCCCTTGACCAAGTTGACTCAGAAGGGTGCTTCATTTGTATGGTCGGACGAGTGTAAGGAGAGACCTCTTGTAGTTGATGTTTAGGCCTAGGCCAATCGGTTCATGAGATTAGATGTTTCGGAGCCCAATCGGGTATTGGCTTGTGTGGTTTCTCGGTCTTCCTTATATGATCGCATCAAAGAGCACCAGTATGATGATCCGTATTTGCTTGTCCTTAAGTATAGAGTTCAGCATGATGATGCCAGAGATGTGACCATTGGTGATGATGGGGTGTTGAGGATGCAGGACCGGATTTGTGTGCCCAATATGGGTGGACTTTGGGAGTTGATTCTGGAGGAGGCCCATAGCTCGCGGTATTCCATTCATCCAAGTGCTGCAAAGATATATCAGGATTTGAGGTAGCACTATTGGTGGAGAACAATGAAGAAAGACATTGTGGGATTTGTAGCTCGGTGTCTCAATTGTCAGCAGGTGAAATATGAGCATTAGAGACCGGGTGACTTGCTTTAGCAGATGGATATTCTAGAGTGTAAGTGGGAGAGGATCACTATGGACTTTGTTGTTGGACTTCCATGGACTTTGAGGAAGTTCGATGCTATTTGGGTGATTGTGAATTGGCTGACCAAGACCGTGCACTTCATTCCGGTGTGTACTACCTATTCTTGCGAGCGGTTGGCAGAGATCTATATCCGAGAAATAGTTTGTTTTCATGGTGTCCCAATTTCCATCATTTCAAATAGGGGCACTCAGTTTACCTCGCAGTTTTTGAGGTCTGTGCAACGAGAGTTGGGTACTTAGGTTGAGTTGAGCACAACTTTTCACCATCAGACGGACAATCCGAGCATACTATTCAGATATTGGAGGACATGTTGCACGCTTATGTCATTGATTTTGGAGGATCATAGGATCAGTTTCTACCGCTTGCAGAGTTTGGTTATAACAACAACTACCAGTCGAGCATTCAGATCGCTTTGTATGAGGCTTTGTATGGGAGGCGGTGTAGATCTCCAGTTGGTTGGTTCGAGCGCATGGAGGAGGCTACCTAGGATACCGAGCGGGAGATGCAGAGCAGATATCGTCGCATGTTTGAGGCTTCAGGTATGTTTCTTGACTCATTCAAGGATGAACGTTTGTTTAAGTTGGGGAATATGTGACGACCCGTCCAGTCATCTCATGAGTTACCGCTCCGTTTTCCCCATTACTGCTTCTTTATGCTTCGTTATCTGTATTTTATGGTATCGGGTTGGTCGGATCGAATCCAAAATGATTTTGGTAAGGCTTGAGACATTTAGTCTCTTTTAAAAATGTTTAAGTTGGAAAAGTCAACCGGATGTTGACTTATGTGTTAGAGGGTTCAGATGTGAGTTCCGATGCTTCGGGTAGCTTCGGGAGGTGATTTAGGACTTAAGAGTGTGATTGGAATGAGTTTTGGAGGTTCAGAGTATATTTAGGCTTGAATTGGCGAAGTTGATATTTTGGCGATTTTCGGTTAGTAGGCGAGATTTTGATATAGGGTCGGAATGGAATTTTGGAAGTTGCAATAGCTCCGTTGTGTCATTAGTGACATGTTTGCACAATTTCAGGTCATTCAGACGTGGTTTGGTTGGGTTTTTGATCAAAAACGGAATTCGAAAGAATTTGAGAAGTTAGGCTTGAATCCGATGTATTTTGGTTGATTTGATGTTGTCTGAGGTGTTTTGAAAATTGGAATAAGTTGGAATAAGGTTTTAGGATATGTTGGTGCTTTTGGTTGAGGTTCCAGGGGCCTCGGGTGAGTTTCGGGTGGTTAAACGGATCAAATTTGCATATTAAAAGTTGTAGGTTTTAGCTTCAGATCTGTTGCAGGTTTTTCTTTATCGCGATCGCATGAGGAGGCTTGCGATCACGTAGAGCTGTCTCAGGGGGCATCTAGGTTATTCTTCGCGTTCGCGTAGATAGGGTTGCAATCGTGTAAGTGTATGTTTCTGTGAATCACGGTCGCGTGGTCTCATTCGTGATCGTGTAGTTGTGAGACATTGAGCATCGTTTTCGCGTAGGTATATATGCTATCACGTAGAGTGAAGTTTTGGGCCAGCGGTGTTTGTGCTTTGCGATCGCGATGGGTTTTCCGCGATCGCGATTAAGTAAAAATAAGAGCTGGACATAATATTTTAAAAGCTCATTTCCACGAATTTGGGGCTAAGTTCCTCAATTGTTGGTCGATTTCGAAACTTTTTGAAGGGGATTGAAGAGGGATTCAAGGGGATTCACTTGGAGGTAAGATTCTTGGACTTAAAAATCAATTTTAATGTGAATTCTACCTAAATAATCATGGAAATTAAGCCAAAAATTGAAGAATTGGGGCTTGGAAATTTAGATCTTTAATTGGGGAGTTGAAGGACCATTTGGGGTCGGATTTGAGAACTTTTGATATGTATGAATTCGTGGGGAGATAAGGAATTTATTGATGTAAAAATTATTGAATTCTAAGACGTGGGCCCGAGGGTCGGGTTTTGGTAATTTCAGGATTTGTATCATATTTTGATTGTTTTTGCTTGAGCTTCGTTCTCTTAGCATATTTTGACGTCCTCGTTCTATTTTGGATAGATTCGACGCATATGGAGGCCGATTCGAGGGGACAAGGTGTCGCGAGCTAGAGATTTGATCAGTTCGAGGTGAGTAATGATTGTAAATGATGTTCTGAAGGTATGAAACCCCGGACTTGCACATCGTTGTGCTATATTGAGGTGAGACACATGCTTGATGACGAGCGTGGGGTCGTGCACTATTGGGGATTGTGACTTGGTCCATATCGATTGATGTTTTTACCGCGTATTTGACTGAAATCTATTTGTTATCATCATTATTTGGGCTGAATGCCATATTTGGGCCTTGTGCCAACTATTTGAACCATTCGGAAATTTTTACTAATATTTCCTCACCCTTTTGACTTTATATTTAAACTCAGTCATGTTATATTTCACTATTTTTCGTACTCAACCAGGTTTACTCTAATTTAACACTTATATGATCTATTAAATGATATTTTGGGCTGGGAAACATGTTTCACTACTGCCCGAGTGACTTGTAAGGATTTTTGACTGAGTAAGGCCGAGGGCCTATGTTGTGAGGAAACATTTGATACTGATTATAAGGCCGAGGGCCTGAGATATATACGCCACGAGGATTGATATGAGGCCAAGAGCCTAGTGATGATTCCACGAGATGGCTTGATATTGCGCTTGGGCCATAAGGATCCCCTCCAGGAGTCTGCACACCCCCAATGAGCGCGGGTACCCATTTGATATGAGATTGAGCCCGAGGAGCTGGTATTGTTCTATATGATTGCCCGAGGGACTGGTACTGTTCTGAGATGTTTCCCAAGGGGCGGATGTCAATTATGAAAGGTAAACACGTAAAGGCTCACCCCTCGGGCCCAGTATTAACAAATCCGCCCCTTAGGCAATATCTCAGAATAGTACCAGCCCCTCGGGCAATTACATAGAACAATACCAGCCCCTCGGGCTCAATCTCACATCACAGTGGGTACCCGCGCTCACTGGGGGTGTGCATACTCCTGGAGGGACACCTTACGGACCAAGCGCAATATCAAGCCATCTTGTGGCATCATCACTAGGCTCTCGGCCTCATATCTATCCTCTTGGCGTACATATCTCAGGCCCTCAGCCTCATAATCATTATCAAATGTTTCCTCACAACATAGGCCCTCGGCCTTACTCAGTCAAAAATCCTCACAAGTCACTCGGGCTGTAGTAAAACATGTTTCCCAGCCCAAAACATCATTTAAAAGATCATATAAGTGTTAAAACAAAGTAAACCTGGCTGAGTACGAAAAACAGTGAAATATAACATGACTGAGTTCAAATATAAAGTTAAAACGGTGAGGAAATACCAGTAAAAATCCCCGAAGGGTTCAAATAATTGGTACAAGGACCAAATATGGCATTCAGCTCAAATAATGATGATAACAAATAGATTTCAGTCAAATACGCGATAAAACATCAATCGGGATGGACCAAGTCACAATCCCCTATAGTGCACGACCCTATGCTCGTCATCAAGCGTGTCCCCCACCTCAATATAGCACAACGATGTGGAATTCCGGGGTCTCATACCCTCAGAACATCATTTACAATCATTACTCACCTCAAACCGGTCAAATCTCTAGCTCGTGACGCCTTTTCCCCTCGAATCGGCCTCCACACGTGTCGAATCTATCCAAAATCAGAACGAGGACGTCAAAATATGCTAAGGGAACAAAGCCCAAGCGAAAACAATCAAAATATGACACAAATTCTGAAATTACCAAAACCCAACCCCCGGGCCTATGTCTTAGAATTCAATATTTTTTACATCAATAGATTCCTTATCTCCCCACGAGTTCATACATATCAAAAGTTCTCAAATCTGACCCTAAATAGTCCTTCAACTCCCCAATTAAAGGTCTAAATTTCCAAGCCTCAATTCTTCAATTTTTGGCTTAATTTCTATGATTACTTAGGTGGAATTCACATTAGAAACAAGTTTTAAGTCCAAGAATCTTGCCTCCACGTGATTCCCTTTGAATCCCTCTTCAATCCCCTTCAAAAAGCTTCGAAATCGACCAACAATGGAGGAACTTAGCCTCAAATCCGTAGAAATGAGCTTTAAAAATATTCTGCCCAGCTCTTATTTTTAATTAATCGCAATCACGGAAAACCCATCGTGATCGCGAAGCACAAACACCTCTGGCCCAAAATTTCACTCTACGCGATCGCGTATATACCCACGCGAATGCGATGCCCAAAATCTCACAACTACGCGATCGCGAATGAGACCACGCGACCGCGATTCACAGAAACATACACTTACGCGATCACAACCCTATCTACACGAATGCGAAGAATAACCTGGATTCCCCTTAAGACAGCTCTACGCGATCGCAAGCCTCCTCACGCGATCGCGATGAAGAAAAACCTACAACAGATCTGAAGCTAAAACCTGCAACTTTTAATATGCAAATTTGATCCGTTTAACCACCCGAAACTCATCCAAGGCCCCTGAAACCTCAACCAAAAGCACCAACATATCCTAAAACCTTATTCAAACTTATTCCAATCTTCAAAACACCTCATACAACATCAAATCAACCAAAATACATCGGATTCAAGCCTAACTTTCCAAAATCTTCCGAATTCCGCTTTTGATCGAAAACCCAACCAAACCACGTCCGAATGACCTGAAATTTTGCACATACGTCACAAATGACACAAAGGAGCTACTGTAACTTCCGAAATTCCATTCTGACCCCTATATAAAAATCTCGCCTACCAACCAGAAATCGCCAAAATATCAACTTCGCCAATTCAAGCCTAAATCTACTCCGACCCTCCAAAACTCATTCCGATCACACTCCTAAGTCCCAAATCACCTCCCGAAGCTACCCGAACCATAGGAACTAACATCCGATCCCTCTAACACATAAGTCAACATCCGGTTGACGTTTTCAACTTAAACTTCCTTAAAAGAGCCTAAGTGTCTCAAACCTTACCAAAATCATTCCGAATTCGATATGGCCAACCCGATACCATAAAACATAGATAACAAAGCATAAAGAAGCAGGAAGGTGGAAAACAGAGCGGTAACTCATGAGACGACTGGCCGGGTCGTCACACTAATTTATCATTCCAGCTGGGAGAGTTTAATATTTAAATGAATAGATTTAAAATTGATCATTTTTTGACATTCACTTAGCATGTCAATTATTAAATAATACTTTCGTGATTTAAAGTGCAAAAGGAAAAACTAGAACTAACAGTATTTTTAGAACAAAATCCAAGTCACAAATATATTTGGAAAAAATTAACATAATCAAATCAATATAGAATTAACACAAAGAGATCTCGAAAGATAACAAACCGAACAGTTCACATCCACCTAAATCCACAATTCAAATAGAATTACTTTACACTTAAATTAACAGAATTTTCTTTAAGTATAGTCTGCTATAAATATCTTATAACAATCAAAAGTAAACATATAATATTAGAAAAAATAAAGGAATCAATTCAATTAGTTGCCCGCCAATTTAACAGCATCCAAAGATCACAAATCATAACATAGCTGACACAAAAAAATTATCTCAAAAATTGCCATAGTTATACATTACAAATCGGCTTAGGCTCAATAGTTTGGGTTCCGGTAAGCAGAATACTTTGATGATGAAGATAAAACGTGAAGGAGAAGAACGATGTCACTAACAATCTCGAAACCTACATGAAAATAGAAAATTGAGAGTTAAACAACAGCGATGCCTCAATAACTTTTTAAAGCAACAGTAAA
This sequence comes from Nicotiana sylvestris, assembly GCF_000393655.2. Lineage (NCBI taxonomy): Eukaryota > Viridiplantae > Streptophyta > Magnoliopsida > Solanales > Solanaceae > Nicotiana > Nicotiana sylvestris. Next base: position 170,864,887 of record NC_091065.1, read on the forward strand.
GAAAATTAGGCATTTGACCAACCTCTATAAAACATATCTTTAAGACTCAAGACTATGTCTAATTACATACAAATTAACTCTAGTCTAATTAGTGTTTTAGTTATCTTAAACTGTTCAAATATAATGTGATAAATAATAGAACTTATTTTCTAGTGGGTTTATGGAATCTAGAAAAAATTCAAATGATTTTCAGTAGAGTAATATAGAATTTCTTTTTGAACTAGTACTTTGTTTTAAGTTTGTTTGAAAGAACTCAAGCTTTAAGCTGTGAAGAAGCTTAATCAATCAAGCATTTCCTTTCAGCATTTCTTTCTATTGCTAAACTTTGACCGTTTATTAGCTCCCCCAAAACAGCCATTCTTAGTCATTTTCAAGCATATATCACGCTAAAATATTCTTTAAGCCAACAGTACCCATCTTAAAACACTTTGAGCTCTAGAAACTGCTTCCCACTCTCCTACATCAAAATATTCTTTAGGGTATTATGCCATGCCCAAAGGCCTTCCTACAACGGAATATTCTAAAGCCCATTACCCCTAAATTTGAAAAGATACTAAGAAAATTATCATTCAAGAATTAAATCTTCTGCAATCAAAACCCTACACCCAGCAATTAGAAATTTGCATCAACCCATAGACCTACCCAATTGAAAACTTAAAGACAAATAGAGATACTTACCAAGAATTTTGATGGTGGCCGACAATTGGGTTGCCGATGGAGATTTAGAGAGCAAACTGATGGTGGCTGTATGAATTGTTTTTCTTTAATGTAATTTCTAGGGTATAATGTTTACGCGGCACAACAACAGAGAATTTAGAGGAAAAATTAGAAAATGAAGGGAATACCAAAAGTAAATTTAATACTTTTACTGTCTATTTTCTAGAATGTACACTAAAATTATGATATTTATCGATTGATATGCATTGGCCGCTAAGATTTGCCTTTCGCAAATAAATTGGCGGCAATTAATGTATTGCCACTAAATAATTGCCGCAAAACCCCTTTTTGTTGTAGTACTAGGACATATCAGTGAAGAGAGAAGTAAGCAGAATGGAAGAACAAGAGAGCACAAATGATTAGCCTTGACTTACAGCCGGCTAATAGCAGCAAATAGCACAAGAGATAGGGGAGAGCAGACATTTTTAGTAAGAGAGGTAGTTTTGAAAACCAAGTGTTCATGTCTGTGTTAATGAAAGACTTAGAGAATTTATAGTTGAAAGTAGGTAGTGAAATAAGGTAAGAATCATAGTAGCATAATAATTGAAGAACTCAGAATCAATCAATTAGAGAATCAATGAAGTACTTCCTTAGGTTAAGGGAATCAAATCAAATGAGAAGATCCAGTATCATATAAGGCAAGAAGAAAAATCAGTGCATGACTACATAAGGAAGGAGTTAAAGTTCAGTAAGCATAGAGTAGTTGATTAGGACTAAATTCATAAAACCTTAATTAACGACACAACTCAGTAGAAATAAAGTATCATAGCAAATATGGTATTGAAATTAGTCAGCTTAAACAGACGGGGTAAAGCTTTTAAGGCTTTAAAATATATATTTCAATCACCATCAATTAAGGAAATCACAATCAATAAAGAAGGAGTCATGATTCTGTATTTTTAACATATAAATAGAGAATATCAAACAGACGTAGCAAACAGGCAAGGTCAGCCATATTGACAGAAAGAAGCAAGAGATGAACAAGCAAAAATGAGATAGTCATACAGAAGTGACATAAGTAGGCTAAGGATTCAGTAAAACACATTCAAAGAATGGTAACCACGGAAGATTAACAAGAGTCAAGTAAACAGGCTAGCACACAGAACCAAAGCAAGGAAAATCTTAGAAATTAGGGCTTTTGACATATGCGAATTAAAAAGCAGTAAGAACATAAGGTAGGTCAAGGAAAGATGTTTAATCATAAAGAAAATCGGTTAAAACAAGTGTAGAAAGAACTCCGAGAAAACCCTAATTTTTTAAGGAAAGTAAAAACGGTTTAGAGTTGAGGATCTTTCAGAGGAAAGTCGAGAATAGTGCAAATCATAGGAAGAAACCGATTTAAAGCGTTAAAAATAACACAGATCTAACAGATTCAAATGAGAGTTAGGGTTTCAAAAGGGAAACCAAAATAGAACAAAAGAACCTGTTGTAAACTTCACCAATCCTAACATATAAGGTGTGATTAGCTTCACCGATCCTAACATATAAGGTGTGATTTTGCCCAAAATCACACCGGAGAAGCCATGAATAACAGAAACAGAAACTCTTGATCCAAATCAGCATGGCCCAGGACCCTTGAAAACATTAGAGATGATGAGCAAGGAGGTGGAGTGACCATTGGAGGCTTGGGATTGAAAGGTAGTGCCGGAGATGACCGGAGAAGGAGGCGGTGGTTGAAAAGTTATTAGGATTAGGTTGAGAGAGAAGAGAGACACGAGGATCTGAAGGTGGCGAGTTTAGAAAAGTGATTAGGGTTAGGGAGTCTTTAGGATTAAAAAAGGAAAGAACAAAGGAGGGTCGTTGATCTTTTAGATCAATAGCCAGGATCTGATGGATTTTGGTCGGGTAGGAAGTATTTGGGGCCTGGGTCGGGTTATTTAATAGGAGATTGGGCTGGGGAGGGGTCTGAATTAGGCTAAAATTGAAAGCCAAATTTGGCTATTATTTAAATATCCAATATTTCCTATTTTAATTTATAAAAAATAATAGGTAATTTCTGAAAAATAATTTAAGGTGATAAAATAATTTAAAATACATAATTAACATTTTAAAATATAGGGACCAATTTTATGCATATAAAATATAATTGTACCTTAAAATGGGCTAACATTGCAATTATGTGCAATTTAGCTTAAAAATACTAAATCTAATTATAAAAATTCTTAAAAATTATATTAGACATATTTTTGCATAAGTATAGAATCAAATAAATGAATTATCATAACAATAATTTTTGAAATGATTATTGAAGATTTATGAATAAAAGGGGACAAAATAAATCAATTTAAACCCTTCAAATTATGGGAAAAATAATAAAAATCTTGTGCATGTTTATATATGCATATATATGCTATTTTGAAGGTATTTATGCATATTTAAAATATATAGGGAAAAATTAGGTATCAACACCACATAGCTTTTCACCACCCAAAAAGAATGACTTTTATCCCGGATAGGTTTGCACAACCAGGAAACACTATGGGCTAGGTACACTTCTTTAGCAATTTGACTGACGACAAGGTCCATTGGATGATCTAATGGTTCCCTACTAGCGAATTTATCATCAGGTCAAGAGATGTTCCTCATCTAGTGCTAATCAGATTAAGGGGTATCTATCCCTATGCTCATATCAAAGTCATGAGGCAAGCTGGGAGGAAACAAGTCATAACCCGAGTTTCCAAGATGGTTCACTACAAAGAAGATTTCCATGGTGATGCTATTCCATTCAAGTATGAGGCACAACACATGTGGCATCTAAAAATCATTGTGGAAAAAGATACTATCAGGCTAGATCGGTACCATGCCGGCCATGCGTATTTCTACCCATCATGGTTGGTCGATGATATAGCATGATAAGTCAAGCCGAGGATTGATTTGGTAAATAGGGTCATAGACGAGTTGACGAGGCACAAGTCAAATATAGGAGGTTACGCAAAAGGAATTTTGAATCTGAGGCCAGACATTTGGAATAGCACAAAGTAGACATGGAAGCAATCAATGAATGGAGAGGAATTACTACTAAATCAATAGAGAGGTTGGAGTATTTAGAGCAGGGTCTGATGGAGCTTGAAGGGAAGATGAGGAAAAGGATCGTGGATTGTCAGAATGCAGAGGGTAATAAAGGAGGACATCTAGCAAGGGCGTATCTGCTGCTGGACATGCGCGATCTGGGGAATCTGATCGATGGGGCTAAGAAAGCCAAGCTTGGAGAAGGTTCCTCTAGGACCGAGTAGATTAGAATCAATATTTACTTGCTTTCTAGAGTCGTTTTAGAATTCGATTGTAATAAGGTAAGCGCCACTAGTAACTCTTTATAATTATTGTCGTTTTAATAGAGATTTGGTCTATTTATCATATTAATGAAATGACGCAATTATCGGCATTGACTTTCTCCAAATCTATATGCCACTAGGCCTACCTCGGGTATAATGAGGTCCCCCAAACTAGGACGCGAATTTATACTGCAAATATCCTTTCAAAACTCCCTATTGACTTGTTTACCTTTTACATTTTCTTTATTTATTCCCATCTCCTAAGGTTGGTTCATGCATACTAGCATCATCAGCATATCATACCAGATCTAGAAGTCCTCCACTTTCTCCTCCTCCAAATAATCTTAAAATCAAAGGAAAAGCTATAATGGATGATACAAGTAGTATCAGGAAAGACAATGCTACACATGAAGAGAATATCGAAACTTCAGATGGTCGAAGCACCCCAGCATAGAATGACTTGGTTTTACGGTTGGAACAAAAGATATTGGAGTTACAAAGGGAACTCGAGCAGGTCCGTAACTTGGCAAACCTCTCTCTCACCTTGAACGTCCCTGACATCAACCAACAAAACACCAAAAACCCAGCACCTCCCCAAAACACATCAAACCAGCTTCCACGAAATCCTCTTGCACCCCATCAATATGCCACGCCTCCCCAAAATCCTAATCCTCCACCGGTACCAACTCCTCCTCAACACCAAAATCATCCAATCCAATACCCACAAAATACTACCTACCATACTCCTCAAAACACACCACAGCCTATCCCTGATCCACAAAACTCGACCAATGATCACCACTACACCCAAATCCCTGTAGTCTATCAAAGTAACCCCATATATGTGGAAACGTTACCCCACACTTCACAACAAACCTTATACATACTAGAATCCACCGAGAAGGACCTGCTAATCAAGAATATGGCGGAGGAACTTAAGAAGCTTACAAGTCGAGTCCAAGGCATTGAAGGGGGTAAAGGCATTGAGGATTTTAACTAATATTTGTGTATTCAGCCGGACGTAGAACTGCCGGAGGGTTACAAACCTCCCAAGTTTGAAATGTTTGACGAAACAGTTGACCCAAAGGTACATCTAAGGACATACTACGACAAGCTCGTAGGAGTTGGTAAGGACGAAAGGATCTGCATGAAGTTATTCATGAGGATCCTCACTGGAGACACCCCATTTTGGTATATTAGCCAAAATCCAAAGAAGTGGGTTAACTGGGTAAGCATGGCGTCAGATTTCATGGATTGGTTCAGATTTAATACAGAGAATGCACTAGATATCTTCTATATACAAAATCTCAAGAAAAAGCCAACCGAGACTTTCCGCGAGTATGCTACTCGGTGGAGATCAGAAGCTGCAAGAGTAAGGCCAGCATTAGAAGAAGAGCAAATGAACAAATTCTTTGTCAGGGCCTAGGATCCGCAATACTATGAGAGGTTAATGATTATTAAAAATCATAAATTCTCCGACATCATCAAATTAGGAGAAAGAATAGAATAAGGAATCAAAAGCGGGATGGTAACCAATTTTGTGGCATTACAAGCTACCAACAAGGCCTTGCAATCAGGAGGCATGTCCAAGAAGAAGGAAGTAAGGGCCGTGATGGTAGCCCAAGGTCCTAAATCTCCTCTCATATACCAAACACCCCCACCCACATATCATCCTTCACCTCCCATATATCCATAATCTGCCACTGCCTACCATACTTATAATACCCAATCAACATATTACCATTCACCGCCAGCCCGCCAAAACTCTCATAAACCCGGACCAAATTTCGACCACAGGCCACCCAGAAAATACACCCCTATTGCTGAAACCATCGGTCAGTTGTATGAAAGACTGAAGACCGTTGGTTATGTCACTCATATTCTTGCCGTTGCTATGGAAAATTCCTCTTAGTGGGTCAATCCAAACAAAACATGTGCCTACCATTCGGGCATGATGGGACATACTATTGATGAATGTCGCACTTTAAAGGATAAGATCCAGACATTGATTGACACCAAGGTATATAAGCAAAGGAGGCTGCACCAAATGTCCACAACAACCCCCTCCCGGATCACAGACGCGAAGGGATAAATGTGATAGAAACTGATGAAGAATGGGATCCGGAAGGATCAATCGGGATCATTCGTGAAGGGGATGAACCTAAAATATCTCCAGTCATTCTCACACTTATTGTGGTGCAGACTTAGTCACCAATTGAGGTCAAAGTAGTCGCACCAACCTCGTTTGAGGTTGAAATAACAATATCTTCAGCCACACCAACTCCGTTTGAGGTGGAAGTGACCACACCCTTCACTGTGATGATAGCACCCACACCGTCCTTTAATTCTAATGCTATACCATGGGACTATACTGTAGAGGCAAGAAGGAAAGGAAAAATGAAAATGGAAGAAACAGGTGTCGCACAAGGCATGACTAGGACCGATAGAGTTTACACACCTGAGCATTTGGGAGGAACAAGTAAAGAAGTCACTCCCAAGCAGCCTGTCATTAAACAGGCCCGGATGATCTTTGGAGAAAGGTGCAAACAAGAGAATATTTTGTGGTTGATAATCTGAACAAAACCCCTGCTCAGATATCCCTTCTATCACTACTACAGAATTCTGAGATGCATAGGAATGCATTAATGAAAGTATTGAACGAAGCTTACGTACCCAACAACATCAATAGCGGAAAAATGGCCAATATGGTGGGACAAATGCTGGAAAGGCATAAGATCACTTTTCACGAAGATGAGCCGCCACCGGAATGACTGAGTCACAATAGGGCACTACACATCACGGTACAATTTGAGGATAAACTCATAGCCAGAGTTCTAATAGATGGGGGTTCGATTCTCAACATTTGTCCATTGACTACTTTAAAGAGGTTGGGTATATGCTTGCATGAGATACGAGCAGGGACTATGAATGTGAAAGAATTCGATGGGTCTCAAAGGGCCACGAATTGGGGAAATCAACATGTGTTTGCAGATGGGCCCGACATGGTTTGATGTTGAGTTCCAAGTATTGGACATATCCGCCACATATAATCTGCTGCTGGGACGACCTTGGATACATGCTGTTGGGGCCGTAGCCTCCACTCTACATCAGGTTGTGAAGTTTTAATGGAACCATAAGTAAGTAATTATCCATGTAGACGGAAGCAATCCCATTTACACCAATCAAATTGTTCCGGTCGTCGAGAATAGAAGGAAGTTGAGCGGAGAAACATACCATCGCATCGAGCACATCAATGCGATTGAGAAAGACAAGTGGTGGAGTAATAAGATTGAAAGCATATTGTTATGGATAGGGTACGAACCCGGCAAGGGTCTCGGCAAGAATCTCCAAGGGATTACCAAGCCAATATAGTTAAAGCGTCATGGAACAAGTTTTGGGATTGGGTATGAATACACCTCACACGAGTATCAGAATTGGTCGCCACCATTGCGTGGTCCTTATTACCCACTTGAGCAGCCAATATCGCATCTGTACCAGACATTTCAACAGACTGACGAGATATGGGGATCTGAAGAAGATGAAGCTTTAGCCGGCCTGAGGAACCTATTTCTGGATGATGAAGACATGGACTGCAGTGTAATAGTTGAGGAGGAGGAGGAAGACCTTACAATTCAGACAGTGGGAAAAGGAGTCGTTCTCAAGAACTGGACTGTTGCACCGTCCTGGGTTCCTAGGTAGCCTGGCAATTAGCATGATCCATTTTTAAAATCAATGTTAAGCATTTAAGACATTTTCAGTATTTTTCTCTGACGCATTTTGTTTTGAAGTAATTGCTCGAGTCATCGGGCCGTACTTGCTTTAATGTTCTCAAGATTTATTTAATGCATTGCTATTTTAGTATTCATTATTATCTTTTACATTTTATCTCTACAACATTATAATTATTTATCCTGATGAACCAACGACTGTGACATGTAATGAGACAACACAACAAAAGGATAGTGACTCGGAAGAGATAGATGAAGAGGATGCGATACCTGAGGAAATTTTCAGAGAAGCTGAGAATTTTGAGAATAAGCCTAAGTCCAACCTTGATGAAATTGAGATAGTCTACTTGGGAGATTCTGAAACAGTCAAAAAATCTGCAAAAGCATTCACTTGTCACTATCAGAAAAAGCAGAATATACCCATTTCCTGAAAGAATATAAAGACATTTTTGCATGGTCGTATGATGATATGACCGGGTTAAGCACATCCATAGTGGCTCATAAGCTACCCACCAATCCGATGTGTCCACCGATAAAGCAAAAGCTCAGAAAGTTCAAGCCAGGTATGAGTCTGAAAATCAAAGAGGAAGTCACCAAGCAGATCAAAGTTAAGGTTCTTAGAGTGGTTGAATATCCACCTTGGTTGGACAATATCGTGCCGGTTCCGAAGAAGGATGGGAAAGTTAGGGTGTGTATCGACTATCGGGACCTAAATAGAGCAAGTCCCAAAGATGATTTCCCACTATCAAAACATACACATACTAATTGACAACTGCGCAAGCATGAACTCTAATCCTTTGTAGATTGCTTAGCGGGTTATCACCAAATCTGGATGGATGAATAAGATGCCAAGAAAACAGCCTTCATCAGACCATGGGGAGTGTACTGCTACAAAATGATGACGTTTTGTCTAAAGAATGCTGGGGCCATAACTATTTTCCATGACATGATACACAAGGAGATAGAAGTATACGTGGATGACATCATCATCAAATCCAAGAAGGGTACATATCACATAGCAAATTTGAGGAAATTCTTTGATTGTATTCGGAAGTACAATTTGAAATTGAATCCCGCAAAATGTGCCTTCGGGGTCTCTGCCGAAAAATTGCTAGGTTTCATCGTCAGTCACCGAGGTATTGAATTAGACCCTTCAAAGGTCAAAGCTATCCAAGATTTTCCACCTCTGAAGAGTAAGAAAGATGTGATGAGCTTCTTGGGGCGTCTCAATTACATCAGCCACTTCATAGCACAATTGATCGTGATTTGTGAGACAATTTTCAAAATGCTGAAGAAAGATGCCGCAACCAGTTGGACCGAAGACTTCCAAAAAGCTTTGACAAAATCAAAGAATACTTGTCCACACCACCAATCCTAGTCCCTCCAAGCCTGGTAGACCACTACTAACCTCTCCATATTAGATGGGTTTTGGGTTGCGTTGTGGGACAACATGACGAAACGGGAAGAAAAGAATAGGGCATATATTACTTGAGTAAGAAGTTCACACCCTACAAAGCACAGTATTCTCTACTGGAATGCACTTGTGCGCTCTGACATGGATAGCCTAGAAACTGAGGCACTACTTTTATGCCTATACCACATATCTCATATCAAGGATGGATCCTTTGAAGTACATCTTCTAGAAGCCCATGCCTACAGAGAAGCTAGCAAAATGGCAAATATTGTTGAGTGAATTTGAGAGTTGTTATTCATAGGAAAATCTTGTAGGAGGAGAATACGAACCACTAAAAACGTATTTTCCTGATGAAGAGTTGTTATTCATAGGAGAAGATATTGCCGAAGCCTACGACGACTTGAGGAATATTCTTCGATGGATCTGCAAATTTCAAAGGAGTGGGTATTGGGGCCGTTTTGGTGTTAGAAAACAGTCAACATTACCCGGTATCTGCAAAACTCAAATTTCCGTGCACCAATAATATGGCAGAATATGAGGATTGCATATTGGGACTCAATTTGGCTATTGACATGAATATCTAGGAGTTGTTGGTAATTGGCAATTCAGATCTACTGGTACATAAGGAGAATGGGCTATGAAGAATATTAAAATATTACCATATCTATATCATGTGCAAGAGTTGATGAAGAGGTTCATGAAGATCGAGTTCAGACATGTCCCCAGAATCCAGAATAAGTTCACAGATGCATTGGCCACTTTGTCTTCCATGATACAACATCCAGATAAGAATTTATCGATCCCATTCCAGTAAGGATCTATAGTCAGCCAGCTTATTGTGCTCATATTGAAGAAGAAACAGACAGAAATCTGTGGTTTCACAATATCAAGGAGTATTTGGCAAAATGAGAATATCCGGAGCATGTAAATCATACTCAGAAACTCACACTCCGGAGATTTTCCAATCATTTCTTCCAAAATGGAGGAATTCTGTATAGAAGGACTCTAGACCTAGAGTTATTACAATGTGTTGATGCCAAAGAAGCTTCTAAACTGCTCGGGGAGATACACACTAGAACCTGCGGACCACACATGAATGGTTTCATCCTAGCCAAGAAGATATTGAGAGCAGGATATATTTGGATGGCTATGAAAACAGACTGCAATAGGTATGTCCAAAAGTGTCATCAATGCCAAATACATGCAGATATGATACGCGTACCACCAAATAAACTCAATGCAATGAGTGCACCTTGGCCTTTTACCGCCTGGGGAATGTATGTCATTGGACCAATCGAGCCCACCACTCCAAACGGGCACATGTTCATTCTAGTGGCCACAAATTACTTCATAAAATGGGTTGAAGCTGCATCTTACAAAGCTGTAACCAAGAAAGTCATCGCAGACTTCGTCCGAGATCATATTGTTTGCCGATTCGGGGTCCTATAATCCATCATCACTGACAACACTGCCAATCTCAATAGTGACCTGACGAAAACTATGTGCGATACCTTTAAAATCAAGCACAAGAATTCCACAGCATATCGACCCCAAATGAATGGAGCCATGAAGGCCACCAACAAGAACACTATGAAGATATTAAGGAAAATCGTAGAAAATCACAAGCAGTGGCATGAGAAGTTACCATTTTCCTTATTGGGATACCATACTACAGTCCATATATCAATCGGGGCAACTCCTTATTTGCTGGTCTACGGTACTGAAGTCGTCATTCCCGCCGAGGTAGAAATTCCTTCTTTATAAATCATACAGGAAGACGAACTCAGGGATGCAGAGTGGGTAAGAAATCGCTATGAACAATTAGCTCTCATTGACGGGAAAAGAATGAATGCAGTATGTCATGGTCAACTTTATCATAACAGAATGTCTAGAGCTTTCAACAAGAGGGTCAAATATAGATAGTTCGCACTAGAGCAGTTGGTGTTGAAACGGATCTTTCCATATCAAGATGAAGCCAAAGGAAAGTTCTCACCCAATTGGCAAGGACCCTACATGGTCCACAGAGTACTAACAGTAGGACCACTCATACTTGCAGAAATGGATGGAGAAATTTGGCTAAAAGCTATCAACTCAGGTGTAGTCAAAAGATATTATGTTTAAGTTGTTTACATTTATTCGATCTGATGTAACTAAACTACGCTTGACTTGATTCCCATTTAAGAGGAGATACGTAGGAAGCATTGTGGTTTTGGTCACAATTCAATAAAATTTTCATTTTCCCCACAACCAGAAACTGGGGCAGAATTTTGAGGAGGACCCTCAAAATTTCGGAGCTAGTCCAGCCTACGTCATCATATGCAGAACAGTCAGAGAATCGGCTAAGTAACTGGGGCAGAATTTTGAGGAGGACCCTCAAAATTCTATTGCAAGGAAGTCACGATGTCTCTAAAAGTATCGCAGTTATTGGTTCATCTAATTTATTTGATATTGCATGTTACTGTGTTTTAAATAACCATGGACGCATATTTTTTGAAAAACTTTACTTATAAACAGCCAGACACTACCCATGGTAACTTGAGCGGGATCTCGATACAAAGCAAAGCGAGCAGGCAAAGGCACGAACCAACCTTCCCCGCAAAACTCACGATTTTTCTTTAGATGCATGAACAAGGAATATTCGCAAATACGTACACACATCAAAATCACTATCTTCATAATGACAAAGCTACCAAATGCAAATATATCTCCAGCTAAGAAATACTCTACTATCACTCATTATCTTTTTTTTTTGCATGAGGCGAAGCCTTGCCTTCTCAATTGCATAATGCTAAGCATTGCCTTCCCCTGCACGAGACTAAGCATTGTCTCCATTTTGCATAAGTCTAAGCACTGTCTTTCCCTGCATGAGACTAAACATTGTTTCCATTTTGCATAAGGCTAAGCACTACATTCCTCTGCATGAGACTAAGCCATGTCTCCTTTTCTTGCATAAGGCTAAGCCCCGCCTCCTCAACTGCATAAGGCTAAGCATTGCCTTTCATTGCATGAGACTAAGCCCTATCTCCTCTTCTTGCATGAGGCTAAGCTCTGCCTCCTTAATTGCATAAGGCTAAGCATTGTTTTTCATTGCATGAGACTAAGCCCTGTCTCCCTATCTTGCATGAGGCTAAGCATTGCCTCCCCAACTGCATAAGGCTAAGCTCTGCCTTTCCTTGCCTAATACTGAATGTTACGCTAATCGAATCTAGCACTATTTTGCCTTCCCCGGGGCTAAGCTCTATCCCAATCTTATGCAAGACTAAGCTATGTATTGTTTCTCTTATGTGACCCAGCATCATGTCTCTTCATTTTAGGGGTTGAAATATCGATATATTATCCAAAGGCATCATAGTCCGAAGGCATCATCCTCATAGCCTAAAGACACCATGTCATGGCCTGAGGATCTCTCAATACTGCACATCATTATTCAAAGACGTCATGGTTCAGAGTCACCATTCTTATGGACCGAGAACAACATTTCATGGCCTGCGAATCCATTATCACATAATTCATGGCCTAGGATGTCATGGTCTAAGGACATCATCTTCACCGTCCGAGGACAATCGTTACGGTCCAAAGGGAATTGGCATCATGTTTAAATTCTCGCAATAACTCATATATGTTTGGCATGCATCGTATTTTAAGGCTTGTAGGTAATCCAGGAAGTAATCGTTCTTCAAACGGGAGCAATCTTCGCTCCGATTTCCGTGCATAACGTTCACATCCTGCAATTATTTCAAACGTAACTAACTCACATCAATTACTCACTTTTCCCTATAGCTATTCAAATACTTGCTCTATAACACAACTGTTACGTTTCAGATTTACATTCATAACTCCGCATAAATCCATCCGATACTATCCTTCCCAAAAAGAACCTTTTCCAAAACACACAATCATTCCAATAACAATTCCATCGGTTTCATTCACTATTGGGTCCAGAACTACACATGGCCTGATTTCTGTAAAACCAGGGGTATGTAGGCAACTCAAAAACTGGTGTTCGACCTCTATTTTTAAAATCATCCCATTCGGTCAAAATCGGTCATCATTTCTTTATCCAATAATTCTTTTATCATTATCTGGTAAAGAGGGGCAGTTGTTGATATCCAATTTTTCCCACATATTTTAAGAATTATATATATATATATATATATATATATATATATATATATATATACACACACACACTTTCAAAATAGTATATTTGCATCATCATCATCTAGTTTATAAACCTATACATGCATTTTCTATAATTATCCATAATTTTTAGAACTTTAAATTAATTTTTTCTACATTTAAATTGCTTGAATAATTATTGATGACTTAATCATCCAAATTACTATTTTACATCCTCATATATGTTTCATAATATTTTTACTTTATTTCATATAATTATGTTTGCATTTTTAAGCTATTTACCTAATTTTGCAATAATAGCCTATATTCAAATATAATTGCTATTATCTATATTATTTGTGTCAAAATAGCCTTTAATATTTTTATAATGCTAAGTTATTATTGTTAATCATTTTATTGCATAAATAGCATTATTTATTTATTTATTTATTAGGCATTTTTATAAATTATATTTTGCTAAATATGGGGTATTTAAATACTAGCCTAAATTCTACCTATTTTTTGGACCAACCTTAGCCCAATTACCTAATACACTAACCGAAAATACCTCAGCCCAAACCAAATTAACTTAACCCATGACCCGTTCAGTAACCGTTTCCTAAACCCGCCCCAGTCCCATTTTAAAATCATGGTCGTTGATCTCTAAGATCAACAACCTACATCATACCACCCTCTTATAACTACACAAAACCCTAACCCTAACTATATTTCTCATAGACTGCCGCCCTCATACTCTCTCAAACTCCCCTTCTTCTTCTACGAACCCTAGCCGTTGTATCTCTCAACCTTTCCTAATCCCATTGATAATGGAATTTTACCATTATTTGCTTACCTTATTGGTCTCCTGTCACTACTGTTGGTTTGTCTATGGTGTTACATGGTTGCTTGCATAAGCATGACAAGCAAATCTCATCAAAATTGAACCAAAGTCGATTAAAATCCTTGATCTTTCTGTTATTCCGTCTATATTCACTCTTGTTCTATTATGGGTATGAATCTCTATATATCTTCTATTGATTCTTACTTACCCTAAAACTAGGGTTTTTAGATCTCTTTAGATCGAACCAAAATTGGTTCGATTCTCTAATTTTAAGTATTATTATGTTTATGTTCGTCCTATATTCTACCATGTGATCGATTTTTGTTAAATTTTTGTCAATATTTGCTTTCCCTAAATATAATTTTATTGATTCTGCATGCTATGGTTTCCTTATTTATGTTTAATTTTACAGTGTTTCCTTGTTTACTTGTTAATTTCTACCACTATATAAACCCCTTCCCCCATTCCCTTTAAATGAGGACTTTCTGGAACTCGATAACTTCACTAAATCTAAAGCTTTACTCTAATTTACATTCTATATTTGATTTTGGCTGGCTAGAAGCCAAGGACATTAAGTTATGGGATCTTGCTACTCAGAATATTGTGGACTTCTCTTATTTTTGTGCATTTTCGCTTAACTGGTGAGTCGCTTGACTTCAGCAATTTCATTCTTACATGTCTCTAATTTGCACATGTTCTTACTTCTGAATTTATGGTTCAATATGCTTCTGAGTCCCATTAGGAATTTCTCTATCAACTCTACATGTTTTAGCCTCTTTAATACTTAACTGCTCCTAATGCTACCAGTTCTGAAGTTATTTATTCCTAGCCTAGTTAATCTAGACTCTCTTAAGGTTTATTCAGTTAGTATGTTAAACTCTTGAATGCTCGTGAACATGTTTACTTACATTGTCTTGAATCCATCTAATGGATGCCTCACATTTTTGTTAACCTGTATTAAGACCTTCATTGTTAGTCATAATTTGCCTCTCTGCTATGGTGTCACCCAAATATCCTTTCTAGTGTTTGCTTGTGATTTGGAATAGTTGTCTCATCATGTTTGAATCATTGCTTTGAGATGTTAGGCAAAATCTTTGATACAAACTGGATCATCTTTTGTTAATTAGACCACTATAATAATGCTTGTGATTTTACCTTCTATTCTGAGTAATAGTTTGTATACAACAACAACAACAGCGGTGCAGTATAATCCCACAAGTGGGGTCTAGGGAGGGTAATATGTACGCAGACCTTACCCCTACCCCGAGGGGCAGAGAGGTTGTTTCTAGGCTGAGTAATAGTTTGTATATGAGTCTTAATTTGTGATCGTAATCTCACCCCTTTACTACATGATACCTTACTATTTCTATGATTATTTGACTCATCACAATGATGTCCTGTTTCCTTGGTAATAACATTAGGTTGTGTACTTGGCATAATTCAACCATGTTTTAACTTGTCTAGCATTAGTGTATAACAACCTTAGTCAATCCTACAAACATGTTCTTTTCTCAACTTTTACTGTAGCATGTGGCTGTTTCTGTGCTAAATGTTGAACTTGTTTCTCAGTTTACATTAAGCTTACTTTTTAAATTCTGTGATTTGTTCAATTTTTTGCCTTATATGCTCAATTTGGTCGTGTCTATTTAAATCCCTCAATCCCTGTTTCTCAACTTTGGTCCTCTCTTTCACTTGTTGCCTAAGTTCTTTGAATCCCATTCTTAGCCGGCTGAAAGCCAAGGCTAATTAGGCTATGTTCTTTGACCTCCATAGTGTGAGCACTGCTTAGGGTTCTTTTGAGACCCTTGTGAAATCTGACACACTAGGGCTTGTTTCCTAGGTTTCCTCTGAATTATCTCTGTTAACCTCCCTAGTAATGAGCACTGCCCTGAGTTTTGGAAGCTCTTGGGATCTCTGACATACTAGGGTCCTTGTTCTATATGCTCAACTTTGTTTTAAGACCACTAGGGGCATCCCTCAGGTCCTGGCTGCCTTATGTCCATGAGCATGTAATTTTGGGGCTGTAGTGAACTGTGAGGATGAAGGTCTAGCCTGGCCAGGTGTACCTTTGGGCCTGTTGTAGGCTCCCTATAGCTATTCTACTCATTTTGGGTCTGTAA
This sequence comes from Nicotiana sylvestris, assembly GCF_000393655.2. Classification (NCBI taxonomy): domain Eukaryota; kingdom Viridiplantae; phylum Streptophyta; class Magnoliopsida; order Solanales; family Solanaceae; genus Nicotiana; species Nicotiana sylvestris. The sequence continues at coordinate 170,881,098 of NC_091065.1, forward strand.
TAATATTTTGGGGTATTAGTGAAATTTGGGAGGGGGGCTTAAATCTTATACTTGCACTGAAATGGGTAGAAATCTTGCTTATAGGTTCATTACTTGGTTAAAATGTGCTATTATGTTCAAACATGTTCAGCTGTCATCATGCCTATAGGTATTTTATCTCTGCTCAAAACATGTTACTTTCCAGCTATTGTAGAAATCTTGCCTATAGGTATATTGTTATGCTCATAATGTTCAATTCTTATATGTTAGCCATCCTACCTATAGGTTCTTCATTTGGTTCAAATATGTTCTATGCCTGCTTGTTAGAAATCATGCCTATAGGATTCAAAACCAGTTTAATTATAGAATCCATGCCTATAGGATCTAAAATTAGCTTCAATTATAGAACTCATACCTACAGGGTTTGAATCTGTTTAATTGTCCTACTCGTTTCTTTAAGAGTCCTCAACATTGTGCTAATTATCATCACTAGAAACCATGCCTATAGGACTCAATTAAAAAACTCTGAACGTAATCATGTGATTACGACTATTAGTTACTGCATAAAAATGCCTAGATATAATGCATATAGGTTTAATCTCTTATACATGTAATCAGTAGGCAACCATATAGGTTTCAGAGATTGTAAACAGCCCGCTTATTAAATCCAGAATCACATAGAGATCCTGCCTATAGGTTCCTACAACTTCAACTTATTAAAATCTGCAACTGTCTTTGTTAATCCGGTTTTGCGTGCATTTGTTGTCTAAGTGCGGAGGCCAACTTGAGCCCTTATTTGCTTATAAGTAAAAGTTCGAAATATTTTGTATGTCGCCTAGTATTTTTCAATTTTGAGAAGCCTAAGTTAAGGTCTAGAACCACCCTGAGATAGAGGTCCAAATGCTTTCTGGACCATAGGCATGGGACAGGTAGTGCACGCGTAGGGTACGACTTAGAATTCACTAGTACGTTTTAGGTAAATAACTTAAAGATAGTAATCAGGTAGCAGGAGATGATAGTCTTTGACCGCTGAATAATATGAGTAACACCCACCTTGAGGGAGTTATAAAGTATTATTTATGTTGCACGGGGTGATCCTTTAGGCTAAAAAACTTAGGCCCCCCATCTTTGTTTTAAAATCAATCATTTTATTTATTTGTCCTTCCACCTAGACTAATTCATATAATTCAAGTTCGGCCGGACCCACTGTTATGGACCTCGAAGAGTGCCTAACACCTTCTCCTCAAGGTAATTTGAGCGCTTACCCAATCTTTGGTGACATAACTCGTTAATCCGGAGTTATCTGCAAGTAGGTGCCCTAATGCATCTTAATCTGTTAGGTGGTGACTCTCTCTTTTAAAACCCTTCCTTAAAAGAGTTGTCAATATCGAAACTCGATTTCACGAGAAAAAAGGGTGCGACAATTACACACCTCAGTTTTGTGGATGATCTGCTTCTCTTTGCCAAAGGGAACTTAACTTCTATTACTGCTCTACACAAGTGTTTTAGCCAGTTTTCTGAAGCTTCAGGATTGCAGGCTAATCTTGGTTTGAGTTATGTATATTTTGGTAGAGTTAAGAAAGAGATTCAAAACAACATATTGAGCCACTTAGGTTTTGTGCATGGAACCTTACCTTTCAAATACCTGGGGGTGCCAACAAAGAAGCTTATATTACTAAAATGGAAACCACTAATAGAAAAGATCATAGATAGAGTAACTTCTTGGACTGCCAAAAAGTTGTCCTATGCAGGCAGAACTCAGCTGGTCAAATCTGTGCTCTTTGAAATTTAGGCCTACTAGACTCAACTGTTTCTAATACCTGCAAAGGTCCTGAAAACTATAGATGCTTATTGTAGAAGCTATGTATGGCCAGAGAGTAACACAATCACTAGGAAAGCTTTGGTGGTATGGGATAGAGTGTGCATTCCTAAGTCAGTGGAATGGCTAAATCTTATCAACCTAAAATTATGGAACCAAGCTGCTCAAATCAAGACATGCTGGGATATAGCTCACAAATAGGAAAAAAATATGGATTCGATGGATTCATGCTTACTAGGTCTAAGGCAACTTTTGAGGGATATGACAATCCCTTCACAAGCAAGCTGGATCACTAGGAAAATACTGGAAGCCAAGGAGCACCTAGACTTGATACCTCCTATCACAACTACTCGGAGCATGATCAACTCAATCTATCAACAGCTCCTCCCTACAATGATGTCAGTGCCCTGGAAGTGTCCTATGTTTAAGAATGATGCCAGGCCTAAAGCAGATTTTACAATGTGGCTACAACTACAAGGAGGACTAGCTACAACAGATCAACTGGTGAACTGGGGATTAGCAGTGGATCCTACATGCACACTATGCCAGAATCAACTGGAAACAAGAGATCATATTTTTGCTGAGTGTGAATTCACTAAGGCTATATGGAGGAAAATGCAGTAATGGCTACAAATAAAAGGGATAACAGTTCAGACTTAGAACCAGAACACAAAATGGGCTATTCATAAAGCCAAAGGGAAATTGCAGCAAGCTTAAATTTTCAGAATGGTGTACGCTAAATGTATCTATGCTATATGGATGGAAAGGAACCATATATTTTTGAAAAGAAGTACTAGAGCTGGGAAACAATTGTGCGATAAATTGCTTATATCCGTCATGTAGGACTTTTGAATCACCTAATATGACCTTAAAATAAGGGAGATACGATATTTTGAAGTTTTAAATGATGTCTGAAAATTTAAGGGATAAAAATGACATTTTCGTAATTATTTTTCACCAGAAAATCAGCAACGAAAGAATTTTCGTTTTAGCACTCAAAAATAATTCGGAACCTCACAGACACAAACCATATAAAAGTTTTAATCATAAAACATACTACGAACTTGCTCGCGCACTCAAATTACCGAAAAGAGGTCATCTTGACCCGATATTGACCATGTTCAAACTCCAATCCTTAACTTAACTAGTTTCTCAACCAATAATCCAAAAGATGCCCAAGCCCCTCGGGACCTCATTCAATCATACCAACAAGTCTTAAAACACAATAGGAACTTATTCAAAGCTTCAAATCATAATAAAAACTACGAATCGTACCTCAAATCAAACTTAATGAACTTTTGAACTTTCAATTTCTAAAACTCGTGCCGAACTATATCAAATCAACTTGGAATGACCTAAAATTTTGCACACAACTTTCAAGTGACATAACGAAGTTATTCCAACTCCTAGAAACAAAATCCAAACCTGATATCACCAAAATCAACTTCTGGTCAAACTTATGAACATTCCAAAACTCCAAATTGCCAACTTTTGCCAATTAATGCTAGAACCTTCAAGAAATATCCAAATGCAAATCCGGGCATACGTCCAAGTCCAAAATTATTAGCCGGAACTAACAGAACCATTGAAACTCTCATTCGAGGTCAAATACACAAAAGTCAAACTTAGTCAACTCTTCCGACTTAAAGCTTTCTAGTTGAGAATTATTCTTCCAAATCAACTTTGGATCACCTGAAAACCAGAACCGATGATTCACACAAGCCATAATATATCATATGAAGTTACTTAAGGCTTCAAATAGCTGAACGAAATACTAATGCTCAAAACGACCGGTTGGGTCGTTACATAAAATATTATTAATAGTACTTTTTTTTCTTAGAAGTCTAACTTGGCTGAAATTTTATAAAGAATCTATTGGAGGCATCAAAAGTGAGTTTTGGGATTATTTGGCACACAAAACGAGGCAAAACAGTTAGGCAAAAATATTTAATATCGAGAGTTTGTTCATTTGGTCATATTTTGAGTTAATGAGCTCAGATTTGGGCAATGTTTTAAGCGATTTTTACCATAAGGATTGGGGTAAGTGTTATTTACTTGGTTTTGGTTATATTTCATGAATCCATCTTCGTTTTTATTATATTTCGTGAATCTATATTCATTTTGGTAATTGGATTGTGAATTTTAAAGAGAAAATTGGGGGTTTTTGTACAAAGTTTCATAGAGTGACTTTTTGAGTTTTGAACATAGATTCAGAGTCAAATTTGGGTGAAACTAGTATGGTTGGACTTGTAATTGAATATGTTATCGGATTTTGTGAGTTTTTTCGAGTTTCGAGGTGCGGGCTCGGGTTTGACCTTTCGGTTTACTTTGAGTAAATGGGTAAAGATTCGATCTTTAGCGATTGGGTTTGCTTCCTATGGCATTATTTGATGATTTTTGAGTTGCTTTTGGCTAGTTTCAATCCGTTCGAAGGATGGTTTGAGCGGGATGACTCTTTAAGTGTATCGATTTGGCTTGTTTGAGGTAAGTGTCTTGCCTAACTTTGTTGAGGGAATTTTTCCTACTATTTGAAATTATTTGCTACATCCGGGGGTGATTCATATATGAGGTGACGAGTATATATGTATATGCCAGGGTTAATCATGCTCGGGGGTAGATTATGCTAGAAATTGTGCCTTGAAGAATTACGTGACCTTCTTGCTTCATGTCTTACTTACTTGACATCTAGATACTAAGAATATGGAATTACATGTTAGAAACCAAGATTTAGTTTACTATAACATGATTAAAATTTGACGGAATGTTGAGAAATACTGATACGTCTAATTCGGTCATCATTATGCCTAATCACTAGTATATTGATACGACTGTTATTCTTGAGATATTAGATTCTATATTGGAGTTGTAGAGAATTTTGTGAATTTTTGAAATACTTACAATAAGGTTCCGTAGGGTTATTGAATTATTGCCGGCTTGAAGGTTGTGATTGAGATTCACTTGGAACATTCGTTTAATCACTCTCCTTGATGTTATTTATGCTTCCTGCCTTGCTTATCATTGATATACATGTGCATGGTGAGGAAAAGTGTAAAGCGCGAAGGGTGATGTCGTGCCATTATATATATATATATATATATATATATATATATATATATATATATATATATATATATATATATATAATCATGTATAATTTATGTACACACATGAGGTGATGTCGTGCTATTTCATTTGAGTGTGTATATATATATATATATATATATATATATATATATATATATATATAATCATGTGAGAGAGAGTGTAAAGCACGAAATGTGATGTCGTGCTATTTCATTTGAGTGTAAATCACGAAGGGTGATGTCGTGCCATGTCATATGAGTGTAAAGTATGAAGGGTGATGTCGTAACATTTTATTTGAGAGTAAAAGCACGAAGGGTGATGCCACATCATTTCATTTATATTATCATACTTTAATATTATCACGAGTTCATGGCACGGTGGGTGTTTTCGTGTAGATGAGGACGAGGGACATGCATTATGTTGTGATATCTTTTCCTTGTGTATACGTTCATGCCTTTACCTTGAGCTGTTATTGTCATACTTGTGGTTCTTATGTGACTAGTCGTTATTGCCCTGTCTTTGTTCTCTATCTCAATTATTATTGTGTTGCCCATGCCTTCTATTTTCTTAACTTGCAAACATCATGCCTACTTCCTATTGTTATATTTACATCCATGTCGTATATATTTTATTGAACTTTAGTACAAGCCTTCTACCATGTTAGTCATTCATGCCTTTACTTATCAGCTTATAAAGATCATATTTTTCCTTCTTATTTGTTATACCTATATCTATGCCTTTTACCATGCTAGTTAGGTGAAATTATACTCTTCTTTCCTAACTGATGTCACCTTTTCTATGTTTCCTACTTTGTCATTTCTGTTGTTGGCGTTTCTTTCACCCGGTTGGTATTGTTATATGTATATTTGGTGAGATAAATGCACGAAGGGTGTTGTCGTGCCATTGGTTTTGATAGCTTGAGTATTTTTCTCACATTATGAAAGTTATGAAATTATTACTGTGATTTGCTGGTTATCACTCTAAGGAAGGGATTAGTCGTGATGTTGAGGGAGATTAATTGTGGCCCTTCAAGAAATCATTTTCGACTTCACATAATTGTTTCCTCGTACACTTTCCTATTAAATAGTAGTGTTGTTCTATGTCTAGTTTATTGTACAGGTTATGTTAGTGAGTATCCTTTAACTAAAAAGTGTCATCACTACTTCGACGAGGTTAGACAATATACTTACCGAGTACATGGGGTCGGTTGTACTCATATTACACTTATGCATCTTGCGTACAGATTTTAGAGCTGGAGTCGCTGTGTATGGTGGGAGCTAGCATTGAAGATGTACCTGCATTCTGGATATAGCTACCACTTGTCCTTGGTAGCTTTAGATTTTGCTAATCTATTTATGTAGCTTTCAAACATGTATACAGTAGAAATCGACGTTTCGATTCTAAGATCAAGCACCTTGAGGCCAGCTCATCAGATACCGGTGGTGTACCACCGACCGCACGCGAAACAAAACTAGAACTCTCCTCCCTTGATGAATGGGCTCCGATGCAGTAGCCATGGCTACGGTAAAGTAGGGAAATGAGGATTTGAGCAAAGGCTATGAGCTGAAATGACGAAAGAGCTAGCACAAAGAACGAACGCTCTATGAGAGGGATAATTACCCAGAATAGCAAAATCTCCAATTAAGAAATGAGCAAATGCATATATAGAGGCAAGAGACGATTGTTTGCCTATCCAGAAGACCAATTAAGTCTGACCATAATAGCACGGCCTTTTAGAAATCTACTGGTGGGATTGCCCCGGGGACCCCATTCCCATATCGCATGAATAATGCTGTCACGCGGTGCTCGGGAAACATTGAGACCCCGAGGATTTTTGCAATTACAAGCATCGGCTCCAAAGAAGTTATCAACCTCATCTCGAGATGGTGCCCGATCTCGAGGGCCCCGATTACTCCAAGTATGAACTCCGAAGAGCCAACATCAAAATTCGAAGGCTAACTCCGCATGGACGCTAGAATATAAAGAATTCAAAAACTTGGAGCAGGAAATATTTCTTGCATTGCCAAAAAATATATTTACAAGAGGTGTATTTGCAAGACTTGTTTCCCTGGGAATACATACACAAAAAGAAAAAAGAAAAAAAAAATAAAGGCGATGCAGGCCTACTTCCCATCGTCACTACCCTCAGAACCGACTCCAGGACCTTCGTCCAAAGCGACTAAGAGCGCCAACTCTTCCTCCGATTCTCGGGCCTCCTCGATCTCAGCTGAGAGATTGGCACCTTTAGCACTGGCTTCCTCTATGTCTTGCCTCTTCGCCTTTGCACCAGCATGAGTGACAGTCCGAATCAGCTTTTGCTTGGCCTTCACCGATGCATATCGGGCTATTTGATTCACAGTGGCGACGTCTTTCAGATAAGTAGCAGCTTTTTCTTCAACCTCGGACTCGGCCGCAGGTAGCGCAACAATCTCTCCTCAAGCATTTTGAAGAAGACCCTGGGTCGATGCCAATTCCGAGATCACTACCTCATTTCACCTCCTCAGCTCGAGGATCTCCACATTCTTTTGCCCGATCTACAAAGGAAAAGATAAGTCAGTAAACATCGAATTATGAGAGCGACGAACAGGCTTATGAATAACAAGTTACCTGCTCTGCAAGGTCAGCCTTTTCTCGGAGCACTCCCTCCAAAGTCACCTGAAGATCGCTTAACTCCTTCTCCTTGGGCAGAGGAGGCCTCCGACTCCTGCAATCCCAAGGTGAGCTTCTCAAGCTCCTTTCCATGGCATGAAAGCTTATCTTTAAGACTAGAGAAGGCGTGATCGTATATCTTCTTGGCCTAGAACGAAATAAAAAAGTTAGAAAAATGAGGAAAGGTACTTGGAACTGGAAAAGTATGCATAAAAAGCTATCACCTTCTCCTGGAACTTCTCCGCTTCCTCGATAGCGTTGGGAGCGTCGAGATCAATGTCTTCACTAACATCATCAATGCCATCAAAGAAGTTTCCAAGCCTATCTCCCCTATCGGGAGGACCCTCCACGTTGGCAACATTTGGGTTCTGAGCATCCCTGAGTTCCTGGTCCGAGAATCGAGGACCCAAATTAAGGATGCCTAGGGCGTCGATTTTTCTAAGGGGCAAGATTCATCCCCGAGAAGCTCCGAGCCCTTTAGAACTAGCACCAACGGTCTCCTCAGAAGAGGGTACGTCACGCTTGGCTAGGGGCTCGTGGACCGTACACGCCCTCCTCGGGATCCTCCGAAGCTTGAGCTCGAGTTGAATCAGTAGTTCCCGACTCGGCAGCCATCGGCACGGGCACTCGGGGGGCATCCATGCCCGACCTCGTCCTTTGTACCAAACAATGCCCATCCTCATCATCACCTTCATCCCCAGTACTGGGACTTGCTCTGGAAGCTGAGGTCAAGGTCCTAGCAGAAACTCGAGGCTTGCGCCTTTTTCTTCCTCTTCTTGACATTATTAGGCTCTAAAGTCTTCACCTCGCTGGCAGGAGGCGATGTCATCTGTACTCTGTCGCCAAGGACTGCGCAAACATAGTGGCCAAAATTTATCAACACGGAAGATACGGATAACCGGATCTATCGCCAGGGAAGAAGGGTTTGAAGAATCGACCGAACCCAAAGTGAATGGGTATGTATATACGTGAAGGAAGCCGACTTTGTGGTCCGTTATGCTCTTGTTAGAACGGGGAATTTCAACTAGCACCGCCTCCCTCCATCGGTAGTCTACCTTCAATTTCCCTATATTGGTCACAACGTTAATATACCGAGGCACGTGTTTGCATCGTCCCAGTGTATACGAGGGTCTGTCGACGGAAAAATCCCTCGTCGTGCTGAACTAGGTGGGGTTGCACTATCCAACAGTGGGTATCACATTGGGCTTTCATTTGGATGTTCGAGAAGAAGAGGCAGCATCCTCTTTTCGAGGCATTGTTTTAAAGGTTCGGGCCATGGTGGTGGAAAGGTTTTTCTAAGAAAATAGGCAAAAAATCAAGAACGTAAGAAGAAAGAGTGTGAAAAGGGATGTATTTGGCCTTGCAAACTTGAATATGTTAAAAATGTATGAATTATCAAACGGCTGATGCATTTATAGAAGCCATATAGGTAGTGGAAAGGACGAACCAATAGCGGTTCGTGGGCTTCTCGATAGTCGCATTTGACGGTGATCCTTGTGCGGCTTTTGAGTTATGGAATTTAATGCTCTAATGGGCTGACGTCATGATGATGATGCTTAAGGAGTAGGAGTTCAAAATTGTTTCCTATCACTTTGTTCTAGGAAACTCGGGGACTATCTGTATACGGTAGAAATCGACGTTTTGATTCTATGATCATTAGGGCATCTCAAGGATTTTCAGTAATCGACTTCGACGGTTCTCGGTGATCGATTTCGAGGTAGTATAAGTAACAACCGACCTCGAGGCAATGTAAATTAATGGTCTCGGTGGATCAGGGTGAAGATCCCAAGGTGCGTAATATAGCTGTCCAAGTCTAGTAGACTAGTCAAAAAGCGAATCAAGGCATTAAATAGCTGTACAAGCCCCATATCTTTGTAATTAATGCATTTATACTGTGTTGGGATTCCCCCTCATATATAAAGGGGATCCTTGTCATTTTGTAGTTACTTGTTGCTCAATACTAAATACACAAGAACATTGTCTCTGCTTTCTAACACATTCTCTTGATCTTATTACTTTATTTATTGATTATATTTATTGTGTTCTATCCATTGTTCCTCGTTTATTGCTTATTATTGGCTACAAAGAACCGTCATTGATTCTGTTATAATTGTTAGTCATCCATCGACTTCCCTCGATAGCTCGCAGCCAAGTATCAGACTCGACCCCAAGGCCCCCCGATTAGGCAAGCTCGAGGCCCCGATTATTAACCATTCAGTTTGATTGTCACCTTGCTCTCGAGCTCTTATCTCGTTTCTAAGTCTTTCACATAGCATCAACTGCCTAACAACTAGCATAAAAATAGATCACGCATTTTTAGAACCGCAAAATCAAATTTAATTATTATTACCATTGTCACGGTAAACAAAATTGATGATGTATTTAATTATACCAGCTTTGTGAATTTCAAATTCTTAGAAGCTCATGATTTATACTACCATCCTTGGGTTACTATATAAAAGTTCAGATAATACTTCACTGTTTTCCTGTAAATCTCATTTGGATTGTATTGACTGTTAGTTAGCTTACCTAGCGGATCGAGTTAGGTGCCATTACGCCTAGTGGATTTTGGGTCGTGACATTTTTATTTAGGGTGGGGATAGAGGGTGAGGGGGTGAGGTGGGTAGGCAGGATGTTGGGCAGGGGTTGGGGTGGGGTGGGATTGGGATTGGTTGGTATTGGGGTTAGGTTTGTGGGGATGGGGAATAGGGTAGAGAATGAGTTTTGAAAAATATTTTCCCTTCTCTTGATAGGGAAAATATTTTTCTCCAAGTGAAAGAAAATGAGTTCATAAGAAATATATTTTTCAAAACATTTAAGCCAACCAAACATATAAAAATTGAAAAATATTCTCCTTCGTACCAAACACACCTATTATTTTGATATCATGTTGATGTTGTGTGATGACCTATCACTTGTTTTACAAGTCAATTCTGTATTCCGAGGCCTTAAAAACCTCTTTTTGCCTCACCTCGATTTGTGTTCATAGTCCGGGAGTGTATCCGGAAAACCATTATATGAAAAATAATAAATTTTGTTTTTAAAATGAATTTAAGTTGACTTTGGTCAACATTTTGAATAAACGGACCCGGACCCATGATCCGACTGTCTCGTAGGGTCCGTAGAAAACTTTGGAATATATAAGAGTTTTTGGAAATGAAAGATGTTTGAAATTGATGGTATCGGGCCCGTATTTTAGTTCCGGAGCCCGATACAAGTTTGAAATAATAATTAGGGTGAATCTATAAAATTTGGTAAAGATCGAAATTGGTTTGGAATAAAACGGACTTAAGGCTGAGAAATTGGAAATTTTGGTGTTCTTGAATGATTTCATAAATTTGGAGTTTAATTCATTGTTGTTAATGTTATTTGGATAATTTGATTGCACGAGCAAGTCCGTATGATATTTTTATGTTAGTGTGCATGTTTGGTTTGGAGCCTCGAGGGATCGGGTGAGTTTTGGATAGGCCACAGAGTGAAATTGGACTTAGGAGAATTGTTGGTGTGTTGAAGGTTTGTAGCAGGCTTCTGATCTCGCATTTACGAGATCAGGTATCGCAATTGCGACGCAAGCAGGGTTCGCAAATGCGAGGTTTTATCGCAAATGCGAAGAACCTCGGGCCAGCCTTATCTCGCAATTGCGAGGTACACTTCGCAAATACGAAGTCTTCAATTAATGCCAGAAGTCGCAAACACAGCCCATATATTGCAAATGCGACATATCCTTCGCATTTGCGAAGTCAGCAGGTTCCTTAATTGCGAACCCTGGTTGCAATTGCGACATCTGCAACTTGCTAAATCACAACTTAGCCGAAAATTTCTCATTTTTCAAACCCTCTCAAACCTAAAACACATTTGGGCGATCTTTCAAAGACAAGTACTCTTCCAAATCGATTGTAAGTCATTTCTAACTCGTTTTCATTAATCTTTAACATCTTTTCACCTAATTTCAACTCAAAATCAAGGGTTTTCATGGAGGAAATTGGGTGTTTTGGGTAGAACTTAGGTTTTTCAAATTTTGGAATTTGGACCTCGATTTAAGGTCCGATTTCAAAACAAATTATATATTTAGGTTCGTGGGTGAATGGATGATCGGGTTTTGGTTCGAACCTCTGGTTTTGACCATGTGGGTCCGGGATCGATTTTTGACTTTTTGGGAAAATCATTGGAAAACTTATTTTCATGCATTAGAATCGATTCATTTAGCATTTATTGATATAGTTAAGTAAATTTTGGCTAGATACAAGCAAATTGGTGGTAGAAACAAGAGGTAAAGCGGTAGTTGAGGCTTGAATTGTGTTCGTGGCATCGAGGTAAGTGTTTGATCTAACCTTAGCTTGAGGGATTAGAAGTCGTGTCTTATTTGCTATGTGTTAATTGTTGAGTACGATGTATAGGCATGGTGACGGGTATCTATACATTTGTGTCGAGCATGCCCGTGAGTCTTATACTATGACTAACGTGACTCCGTTTCGTATTGTACATGCTTTATATGATATTTTTATTGTTGAACAAGGCTTGTGGAAGTATTATTGGTAATTGATCATTATAGAGCGTTGGCTCAAGTTCAGAAATGAGTTGTGAAGAAATTGTGGTAAAGATAAAAGGTTTATATTATTATCTTCCTTGCCGAGATGTTATTGCTTTTGATATTATCTCCCTTGTCGGAATGTTATTATTGTTAATATTATCTCCCTTGACGGGACCTCATTCTTTTGATATTGTTTCCCTTGCCGGGATCTCATTCTTTTGATATTGTTTCCCTTGCCGGGATATGGTTGATATACTATTGTTCCCTTGCCGGGATTTTATTGCAATTTTATTGATTCCCTTGCCCTTATTGCTTTGTGATTGTTGTTTGGATAAGGAAGAGTGTTAAAGCACAAAGGGTGATGCCGTGCCTGATATTTGTGAGAGATTGTTCATGCACGAAGGGTGATGTCGTGCCGATTTTAGTGAGGTTAAATCACGAAGGGTAATGTCGTGCCGCACAATATACAATTTCGTGCCATGATATGAGTGATAAAGCACGAAGGATCATTCCGTGCCATGTTTATGTGAGGTAAAAGCACGAAGGGTGATGTCGTACCGATTTTATTGATTTTATGATGAGGATGAGAGTAAAAACACGAAGGGTGATGCCGTTCGCTTGTCTTTTATTGTGATTCTTGGAGATAATTGATCTTTGGTGTTCCTTATATTTATCTGTTGTTCTTCTATTATTACTTGATATTCCCTGCAGCATGTTAACCCCTCCTATCCTTAATTGTACATTTCTGCCTTTATTTTTTGTTGTATATAATTTAACTACACGTGTTTATTTGTAGTCTGGTCCTAGCCTCGTCACTACTTCGCCGAGGTTAGGCTAGGCACTTACCATCACATGGGGTCGGTTGTGCTGATACTACACCCTAAACTGTGTGCAAATCCCGGTGCTGCAGCTTTTGGACCGCAGTGAGGGTATTGTTTTCAGTACATTCAGGCAACCCGAGGTAGTCCTGCAGGCGTCCGCAGGCCTTGGCGTCTCCTCCTATCATTTCCTTTCTGTTTTTACTTATTCAGAGACAGATTCGTGTATTTTTTTTTCAGACTTTATTTATCGTATTCATAGATGGTCTGTGACATTGTGACACCAAATTCAGGGTAGAGTTGTACTTAGACTTCCGTAGTTTGTATTAATTTTTATCATCACATATCGTCTTCCGCACCGTTTTTATTATTATTATTTCCGTTGCTTTTGTTATGTTGTTTTGGAATTGCTAAGAGATTAAAAATGAAAATGGTTAAATAATTGGACTAATAGACTTACCTAGCTTTCACTAGTAGGGACTATCATGACTAGGGTGGGAAATCCGGGTCGTGACATGTTGTCACTATCAGGACGGATCTAGTAAAGAAGCAATAGCTTCAACCAAAATTTAGTACGTAGTTTTGGCTTAGACATTACAATATTTTAAAAATCTCATTAAATAGGTATAAATAATAGATTATAAAATAATAGAGAAGAACTAAAGAAAATAGGTACAAATAATATATTTGATAATAAAACTTAACTCCTACCTACCTATATTGCATGCATATGTTGAAAGTGATGTAAAATTGACTTTTAATTGAAAACCCAGTCAAAATTGGCAATATATCATTCTTTAAGAAAAAGAGAAGTCTTTTGGGAGATTGGAGGGTTTGTTGAAGGGAATATGCACGGTCTTTATAGAAGACAGTCAATATGTGATGAAACTAATTGTTCAAATATTAAACACAATACAGAGCCCAAAAAAATGACCACCTTTTAAAACATGTAATTTCACCCTTAATTGCTACTATTAATAGTTTACATAAAAACACTGGCAGATAATGTAGTGCATAAATTATGATTCGAATCAGTAACTTTGTTATAAATATTACTCCCTCCGTCTTATATTAACAGTCGTGGTTACTAAAAATAGTTATTTTAAATTATTTGTCATTTTAGAAGTTCAAGACAAAATTAATTATTTTTTTCTTTTTAACCCTTAGTAATAATTGTTCTTGAAGATGGAAATAACACATAAATATAACAAATATTCAATGAAGAGAGATTATATCTTAAGATATAAATAAGTGTAGAATAGTCCAATCTCTTTCCTAATTAATATTTTTTTTAAAGAGCGTGTAAAAGAGAAACATGACACATAATATGAGACAGAGAAAGTAGTACTTTATATGTCCTAATTTTTGTAACACTTTTTATTTTACGAGATTCAATTTTGTAATTTTGACAGTGTATTTGAACATAAAATCTTTAAATTTTTTGAAATAAAATTTACGTATTGGAAAATTATATAAAAATTACTATAAGTTACAATAATAAAAAATTTAAAAGACATATAAGAATCTACGTCAAAAAATAATTCGTTTAACTTTCGAAAATCGAATATCATCACATAAGTTGAGAGGGAGGGAGTAGAGTTTAAATCCAATAAATTGAAAGAATTGTAATAGCACTGGCCATAATGTTGAAATAGAAATAATGGAAAATTTATTTCCAGTTTTATTTTTAAATTTGGTGAGGTCATTGTGACTGTAGATTAAAGTAAAGATATCATTGGACTTGCGTCACTAGTTTCTACTTTCTACCATTGAAATATTGAGTTAATATTCCAGTTTTCTTTATATTCCTGTTAGGAAATTTCAAACTCAAATGATTACTTTAACAAGATTATTTAATGATATGTAGTTTATTCATATCTTATAATTGGTCCGCTATGTCGGTTTGGTCATTGGTGTGTTCCCATTGGTGACTTGTTTTTTTCATTAGCTACTGATAAGATCAATGTACAATTTTCAGCTTTTCCACAAGTAGTTTACTAGGCAAAGTCAGTGACTACTGAGTCAAGCAGTTTACATTGACGGGATTGGTTTGGTTTCTATCAAAATCAAACCAAATTAATTATATCAGTTTAGATTGATTTGGTTTTGTCGAATTTTTTTGTTACAAAAATATCATTTCAATCTTATTTTATTTAATTTTTGATAAGTTAATAGATGTTTAGTAAAAATTAAAAAACTAATAAACATATAATCTATTAAAATATTCTTATGAGAGAATTTTCTTAGCAACACATAATTGCTATTTGTTTGTCGTCTCACAATAATTTTTTCTTGAGGTACACTTTCTAGGTAAACCGAATTTAATAATTAAGCATAAAAATTAATATGATACTGTAACAACCCGACTGGTCATTTTGAGAATTAATGTCTCGTTCGGTAGCATAAGGTCTCAAGTAGCTTCGTATTGAGTATTATGACTTGCGTGTATAGCCGAGTTCAGTTTTCGGATGATTCGGGGTCAATTTAGAAGAAGAATTCCTATTTTAGAAGCTTAAGAGGTAAGAGTTGACCGGAGTTTGACTTTTGTGTAGACGACTCCAAAATGACATTTTGATGATGCAAATAGCTTCGTATGGCGATTTTGGACTTAGGCGTGTCCGAATTTGGATTAGGAGGTCCGTAGAGTAATTTGAAGCGTTTCGGCAAAAATTTGGAAAGTTAAAGTTTTGGAAGATTGAGAGGTTTGACTGAGAGTTGACTTTGGTGATATCAGGGTCGGAATGCGATTCTGAGAGTTGGATTAGCTCCATTATATCATTTGGGACTTGCATGCAAAATTTGACGTCATTTTCGGGTTGATTTGATAGGTTTCAGCGCGAGGTTTGGAAGTTAGAATATTTGAAAATTCATAAGTTCGATTCGTGGTGCAATTCGTAGTTTCGACATTGTTTGATGTGTTTTGAGTCCTTGAGTAAGTTCGTGTTGTGTTATAGGACTTGTTGGTATTTTCGGACGGGGTCCCGGAGGGCTCGGGTGAGTTTTGGACGAGCTTTCGACCATTTCCTTATGTTTTGAAGAGTTGGTTCTGTCATCTGGTTTGTCTTCATCGTGTTCGCATCAGAGGAGTCATGTTCGCGTAATACAATTGGGAGGTAGGTAGCAATTTCTCTTCACGTTCGCATCCAGCGGTCCACGATCGCGTAGAGGTAAGGCGGAATAGGGCATCAGGCAGCTTCTCTCTTCGCATTTGCGAGTGCACAGACGCGTTTGCTTAAGGTCTGGAGATTGGTCACCGCGTTCGCGAGCTTAATGTCACATTCACGAAGCATATTTTGGGCAGCCTTCATTTTTCTTCTTCACGATCGCGAGGAATGTTCCGCGATCGCGACGTATTAATTACTGGGTATAATATAAAAGTAATCTATTTCGAGGGTTAGCCATTTTTATCATTTTTTGGAGTTAGAGACCTCGAATTTGAGCATTTTTTCGTGGATTTTTCAAGTATATCATTAGGGTAAGTGTTCTTCACCCCGGATTTTATTGTAATTTTATTGATTCTCTTGCCCTTATTGCTTTGTGATTGTTGTTTGGATAAGGAAGAGTGTTAAAGCACAAAGGGTGATGCCGTGCATGATATTTGTGAGAGATTGTTCATGCACGAAGGGTGATGTCGTGCCGATTTTAGTGAGGTTAAAGCACGAAGGGTGATGTCGTACCGCACAATATACAATTCTGTTCCATGATATGAGTGATAATGCACGAAGGATCATTCCGTGCCATGTTTATGTGAGGTAAACGCACGAAGGGTGATGTCGCGCTGATTTTATTGATTTTATGATGAGGACGAGAGTAAAAACACGAAGGGTGATGTCGTTCGCTTGTCTTTTATTGTGATTCTTGGAGATAATTGATCTTTGGTGTTCCTTATATTTATCTGTTGTTTTTCTATTATTACTTGATGTTTCCTGCAGCATGTTTCCCCCTCCTATCCTTAACTGTACATTTTTGCCTTTATTTTTTGTTGTATATAATTTAACTGCACATGTTTATTTGTAGTCTGGTCCTAGCCTCGTCACTACTTCGCCGAGGTTAGGCTAGGCACATACCATCACATGGGGTCGGTTGTGCTGATACTACACTCTAAACTGTGTGCAGATCCCGGTGCTGCAGCTTTTGGACCGCAGTGAGGGTGCTGTCTTCAGTACATTCAGGAAACCCGAGGTAGTCCTGCAGGCGTCCGCAGGCCTTGGCGTCTCCTCCTATCATTTCCTTTCTGTTTTTACTTATTCAGAGACAGATTCGTGTATTTTTATTCAGACTTTATTTATCGTATTCATAGATGGTCCGTGACATTGTGACACCAAATTCTGGGTAGAGTTGTACTTAGACTTCTGTAGTTTGTATTAATTTTTATCATCACATATCGTCTTCCGAACCGTTTTTATTATTATTATTATTTCCGTTGCTTTTGTTATGTTGTTTTGGAATTGCTAAGAGATTAAAAATGAAAATGGTTAAATAATTGGACTAATAGACTTACCTAGCTTTCACTAGTAGGGACAATCATGACTAGGGTGGGAAATCCGGATCGTGACATGTTGTCACTATCAGGACGGATCTAGTAAAGAAGCAATAGCTTCAACCAAAATTTAGTACGTAGTTTTGGCTTAGACATTACAATATGTTAAAAATCTCATTAAATAGGTATAAATAATAGATTATAAAATAATAGAGAAGAACTAAAGAAAATAGGTACAAATAATATATTTGATAATAAAACTTAACTCCTACCTACCTATATTGCATGCATATGTTGAAAGTGATGTAAAATTGACTTTCAATTGAAAACCCGGTCAAAATTGGCAATATATCATTCTTTAAGAAAAAGAGAAGTCTTTTGGGAGATTGAAGGGTTTGTTGAAGGGAATATGCACGGTCTTTATAGAAGACAGTCAATATGTGATGAAACTAATTGTTCAAATATTAAACACAATACAGAGCCAAAAAAATTGACCACCTTTTAAGACATGTAATTTCACCCTTAATTGCTACTATTAATAGTTTACATAAAAACACTGGCAGATAATGTAGTGCATAAATTATGATTCGAATCAGTAACTTTGTTATAAGTAGTACTCCCTCCGTCTTATATTAACAGTCGTGGTTACTAAAAATAGTTATCTTAAATTATTTGTCATTTTAGAAGTTCAAGACAAAATTAATTATTTTTTTCTTTTTAACCCTTAGTAATAATTGTTCTTGAAGATGGAGATAACACATAAATAGAACAAATATTCAATGAAGAGAGATTATATCTTAAGATATAAATAAGTGTAGAATAGTCCAATCTCTTTCCTAATTAATATTTTTTTTAAAGAGCGTGTAAAAGAGAAACATGACACATAATACGAGACAGAGAAAGTAGTACTTTATATGTCCTAATTTTTGTGACACTTTTTATTTTACTAGATTCAATTTTGTAATTTTGACAATGTATTTGAACATAAAATCTTTAAATTTTTTGAAATAAAATTTACGTATTGGAAAATTATATAAAATTACTATAAGTTACAATAATAAAAAATTTAAAAGACATATAAGAATCTACGTCAAAAAATAATTCGTTTAACTTTCGAAAATCGAATACCATTACATAAGTTGAGAGGGAGGGAGTAGAGTTTAAATCCAATAAATTGAAAGAATTGTAATAGCACTGGCCATAATGTTGAAATAGAAATAATGGAAAATTTATTTCCAGTTTTATTTTTAAATTTGGTGAGGTCATTGTGACTGTAGATTGAAGTAAAGATATCATTGGACTTGCGTCTCTAGTTTCTACTTTCTACCATTGAAATATTGAGTTAATATTCCAGTCTTCTTTATTTTCCTGTTAGGAAATTTCAAACTCAAATGATTACTTTAACAAGATTATTTAATGATATGTAGTTTATTCATATCTTATAATTGGTCCGCTATGTCGGTTTGGTCATTGGTGTGTTCCCATTGGTGACTTGTTTTTCTCATTAGCTACTGATAAGATCAATGTACAATTTTCAGCTTTTCCACAAGTAGTTTACTAGGCAAAGTCAGTGACTACCGAGTCAAGCAGTTTACATTGACCGGATTGGTTTGGTTTCTATCAAAATCAAACCAAATTAATTATATCAGTTTAGATTGATTTAGTTTTGTCGAGTTTTTTGTTATATAAATATCATTTCAATCTTATTTTAATAAATTTTTGATAAGTTAATAGATATTTAGTAAAAATTAAAAAACTAATAAACATATAATCTATTAAAATATTCTTATGAGAGAATTTTCTTAGTAACACATAATAACTATTTGTTTGTCGTTTCACAATAATTTTTTCTTGACGTACACTTTCTAGGTAAACCGAATTTAATAATTAAACATAAAAATTAATATGATACTGTAACAATCTGACCGGTCATTTTGAGAATTAATGTCTCGTTCGGCAGCATAAGGTCTCAAGTAGCTTCGTATTGAGTATTATGACTTGCGTGTATAGCCTAGTTCAGTTTTCGGATGATTCGGGGTCAATTTAAAAGAAGAATTCCTATTATAGAAGCTTAAGCGGTAAGAGTTGACCGGAGTTTGACTTTTGTGTAGACGACTCCAAAATGACATTTTGATGATGCAAATAGCTTCGTATGGCGATTTTGGACTTAGTCGTGTCCGAATTTGGATTAGGAGGTCCGTAGAGTAATTTGAAGCGTTTCGGCAAACATTTGGAAAGTTAAAGTTTTGGAAGATTGGGAGGTTTGACTGAGAGTTGACTTTGGTGATATCAGGGTCGGAATGCGATTCTGAGAGTTGGATTAGCTCCATTATATCATTTGGGACTTGCATGCAAAATTTGACGTCATTTCGGGTTGATTTGATAGGTTTCAGCGCGAGGTTTGGAAGTTAGAATATTTGAAAATTCATAAGTTCGATTCGTGGTGCAATTCGTAGTTTCGACATTGTTTGATGTGTTTTGAGTCCTCGAGTAAGTTCGTGTTGTGTTATAGGACTTGTTGGTATTTTCGGACGGGGTCCCGGGGGGCTCGGGTGAGTTTTGGAAGAGCTTTCGACCATTTCCTTATGTTTTGAAGAGTTGGTTCTATTATCTGGTTTGTCTTCATCGCGTTCTCATCAGAGGAGTCATGTTCGCGTAATGCAATTGGGAGACAAGTAGAAATTTCTCTTCACGTTCGCATCCAGTGGTCCACGATCGCGTAAAGGTAAGGCGGAATAGGGCATTAGGCAGCTTCTCTCTTCGCATTTGCGAGTGCACAGACGCGTTTGCTTAAGGTCTGGAGATTGGTCACCGCGTTCGCGAGCTTAATGTCTTATTCACGAAGCATGTTTTGGGCAGCCTTCGTTTTTCTTCTTTGCGATCGCGAGGAATGTTCTGCGATCGCGATGTATTAATTACTGGGTAGAATATAAAAGTAATCTATTTCGAGGGTTAGCTATTTTTATCATTTTTGGAGTTATAGACCTCGAATTTGAGCAATATTTCGTGGATTTTTCAAGTATATCATTGGGGTAAGTGTTCTTCACCTGGAATTTATTATCTTCCATAATCTATCCTTATTTTCATCTTATAATTAGTGTTTTGAGTTGAGGAAAACGAGAATTTGTAATAAACCTTTCAAAAGGTACAATGATGATTTGAGGGACGAATTGGCATCAGAATTTGATGATTTTGGTATGGTTGAACTCATATCGGAATGGGTGTTCGGGTTTTATAAATTTTATCGGGTTTTGAGATGCGAGCCCGGGCTTTTGGGTTGACTTTTTTGTTTTGATAAAGATCGAAGCTTTATTATATGGAATTATTTTCTATGAGTTTTATTTATGGTGTGAAGTTATTTTTGCTAGATTTGAGCCGCCCGGAGGTTGTTTCACTCGAAAAGTTCATTTTAAAATAACAGTCTAGCTTCTTTGAGGTAAGTATCTTGCCTAACTTTAGGGGGGGGGACTACCCCTAAGGATTTAAGTCTTTGGTGCTAATTATGTCATGTGAAGTCCGCGTACGCGAGGTGACGAGTACGTGCTCGAGCTTATTTGTGGAAATTTGACCGTTTAGGGCTCTTAGGTTCTTACGTTCATTATATATGAAGTTTCTTTGTTATGTTAAATCTTCTATTTACTAAATTCACACTTACGTGTCTTATTTGAAATTAATTGATCCATATTTTACCCTTATTGTCGATTAAGCTCTTATGTGCCTTTACTGAATTTGTTGCCTCTTTTATTGATATGTTATCCTTTCCGTAATTGTTTATCCTTGATTGAAGTTATTATTATCCTTTCCATGATCTTCTTATCCTTAATTGATTTTGCTAAATCTCTTCCATAATTGTTGCACCCTAAGTGAAGATTTGTTATACCTTAACACTGTTGACTTACCCTTAATTGGAGTCATTGATTCATGTTATTCCTCTTATCGTTGAATTTTACTTATGTGGGATCATTGCTACACAATATCTCTTGCTTGTTCAGCTATTGCTATGTTGTATAATTATCTCCTGTTGTGTCTTTCCTTGTGAGTTCGTTCTCCCATCTTTTCGTGTTCTGGAATTTCTGAGTTGATTTAATTGTTGTATTCTTTTGTTATTATCGTTGTTGCCATAGTATTCAGTGTTGTGTTTGCACGAGGTTTCTACCATGTAGATATAATGTGGCACGAGGTTTCTGCCATGCGGATGTTAATGTGGCCCAAACTTTTTGCCGTGTGGTTGTTATTGTGGCATGAGGTTTCTGCCATGCGGATGTTATTGTGGAACGAGGTTTCTGCAGTGTGGATGTTAATGTGGCACGAGGTTTCTACCGTGTGGATGTTTCTGTGGCATGAGGTTTCTGCCATACATTCATTATTTTTGCAGGAAGTTTCTACCGTGCGGTGGTTATTGTTTGCACGAGGTTTCTGCTGTGCCGTTGTGATTCATTTTTACTATTGGAGAATGCGAGGTGGTAGCTCGGGAGGGCTCTGTTGTTATTTTTACTTTTTTGTGCACTTGTCTTTGATTGTTGTTTTCCTTAGCAGACTGCTATTTGTTTTCCTCTGTGTTGATCTATTTGCTCAGTTCTATATAGCTAAACTTGTTGTGCTTGTCGTTGCGTCTACTTTATTGCTGTCATATTTACATTGTATATTTCGTGATGATTGTTTCTTATGTTCCATTGCTTATCTCTACTCTTAGTTGTGGACTTGAATTGTGGTAGAACACTTTCACAAAAATACACGTAGATGAATCACCCATATCGGTTTAAGGATATGAGTCCTGATGTTATTGACCATTACATATACTCGTGTCTACTTGCCTTCTGTGCAAGAGCTGTCCTCTTGGCACGTGAGTCGTCCATGCGGTTATGAATTGAAATATGGGCACAAGGTGCCAAATGGTTAGGGTTCAAGAGTTGGGACTCGTGAGCTGTGATTATAAGGTTCGGTACCTCGTGGAAATGCTTGAACAAATCTGGTGTGAAAGTGATTGTTCTTATTGAGTTGTTGCTTGTTTTCTTTTATTTGGTTTCACTGACTTAGACTGTGTTCAGTTACTCGAGAAGTTTATTTTATAGTAACGGTCTAGCTTCTTTGAGGTAAGTATCTTGCCTAACCTTGTGTGGTAAATCTACCCTTTAGGATTTGAGTCTTTGGTGCCAATTGTATCATATGAAGTCTGCGTAAGCGAGGTGACGAGTACGTGCTCGGTCTTATTTGTGGATATTTGACCATTTAGGGCT
This sequence comes from Nicotiana sylvestris, assembly GCF_000393655.2. Lineage (NCBI taxonomy): Eukaryota > Viridiplantae > Streptophyta > Magnoliopsida > Solanales > Solanaceae > Nicotiana > Nicotiana sylvestris. Next base: position 170,903,695 of record NC_091065.1, read on the forward strand.
CTTAGGTTCTTATGTTCATTAGATATGAAGTTGCTTTGTTTGTTAAATCCCCCATTTACTAAATTTACCTTTACGTGCCTTATTTGGAATTAATTGCTCCATATTATACCCTTATTGTCGATTAAGATCTTATGTCCGTTTACTTAAGTTGTTGCTTCTTTTGCTATGGTATCCTTTCCGTAATTGTTTATCCTTGATTGAAGTTATTATTATCCTTTCCATAATCTGCTTATCCTTAATTGATTTTGCTGAATCTCTTCCATAATTGTTGCACCCTAAGTGAAGATTTGTTATACCTTAGCACTGTTGACTTACCTATAATTGGAGTCATTGATTCATGTTATTCCTCTTATCGTTGAATTTTACTTATGTGGGATCATTTCTACACAATATCTCTTCCTTGTTCAGCTATTGCTATGTTGTATAATTATCTCCTGTTTTGTCTTTCCTTGTGAGTTCGTTCTCCCATCTTTTCGTGTTCTGGACTTCCTAAGTTTATTTACTTGTTGTATTCTTGTATTATTGTCGTTTTTGCCGTGGTATTCAGTGTTGCGTTTGCACGAGTTTTCTGTTGTGCTGATGTTAATGTGGCACGAGGCTTCTGCCATGCAGTTGTTATTGTGGCACGAGGTTTCTACCGTGTGAATGTTATTATGGATCGAGTTTTCTACCATGTGGATGTTAATGTTGCATGAGGTTTCTGTCGTACGGATGTTATTGTGGAACGAGGTTTTTGCCATGCGGTCGTCATTGTTGCACGAGGTTTCTGCCGTGCGGTTGTTCTTGTTGTGAGCACGTGATTTTTGCCTCATACGAATTACTCCAAAATAATTCCCAAAATTAGGTCTTAGCTTTAATTATGTGTTATTTTAGGAATTATTGTGTAATTTTCCTGATTGTTTGCATATATTTGTGTGCATGTTTAATTTTATTAATGCATCAAAAATACAAAAAAAAAATATAGCATTTGCATTTAAGATTTGATTTTTACATTTTTTTAGAATTAATTAATAATTAGGTGTTTTACAAAAATGAAAATTCACAAAAAATAACATATTTTTGTATTTTGGTCAAATTGTGTGATTTTCTTTTAATTTAAGTGTTTAATTATTTGTGATAGGTGTTATTTAAAGTTAATTAATATTTTAAGCTAATTTAAATCTTCTATATTTAATTTAGGATTTTTAAGTTTAATTTTTAAAAGAAAAAAAAGAAGAAAGAAAAGAAAAAGAATTAATGAAAGAGAAGGAAGTCAAATTTGGGCCAAATTTTAAATTAAATCTCAGGCCCAAACAATTAACCCAGCACAACACAAGCCCAGTCCGGTCCGTCACAGCTTAGACCAAACGACGCCGTTTCGGTTGTTTCGATCTGGACCGTTGAACCAGCCTGATCGGACGGTCCCAAACCTTCCCCACAACCCGACCCATTCCCATACCCGGACCACCCAGTTACTACACAAAACGATCCCGTTTCATCAGAAAGTTAATCGGAGCCGTTGGATTCCCATCATCCAACGGCCCAAATTAACTGACTAGTTTAATATACCAAACACCCCCCCACTCGTCTCTTCAGAAACCCAGAAATGCACCGCCTCACACCACCGTCCCCCGCCCACCGGAAATCACCTCACGGCAGTTCCAGTGGCCGAAATAGCCCCAAATTAACACCATAGAACCCCCTCACTCCCCTCATGCCAAATCCCCACTCCTTTTTCCTCAAATCACCCCATAACTCTTCGAATCTTGCATCGAAGAGTTGACCCTAAACCCTAGCTCACCGATCGACCCCAAATTCACACCGTAGAACCACCACAACTCCCTCTTCCCTAATCCATGACCAGTTTCCTTCGAATGGGGCTCGATCTGCTCGAATCTTAAATCCAAGGGTCCGAGTTCTAAAGTCAAACCTAAACTCTAGAAGTGATGATAACTTTAGAGCCGGTTTCATCATGAAATGGTGTTAATCACTTGCTTTTAACAAAGAACAAGTGACTAACATCATTTGGCGATGAAATCGAAAAGGAAATTTTGGGTATCAAGTTGTCCAGTTGGGCCGGTAAGTTTTCTTGATTATTATTTTTTTAGTACTTGTTTTACTTCTCTGGTCAGTTTAACTAGATTTTTTTTATTATTTAAATTTTTTTGAATTTTTTTAGTAACAAGTCTAGTTAATTTGGTGTTAATTAAAGATCGAATCACAAATGAGTTCATTTCTTTGGTTATTTCTTGTTTGTTTCAATTCTAAATCATTCATGTATAGGGTATTTTCTTATTTCTTTTCCCTTATATATTCAAAAATTGATGTTGTTTGGTTTGGCTACTTGATGATTTTTGTTTTTATAGAATTGTTTGTGCAAGTTTGCAAACAATCAGAACTTTCAGTAGTTCTGATCAAATAATTAGGATTTCAGAAAATAGTTTGAGAATTGTTTAATAAAAAGGGATATTCACCTAGCTTAAGAAGTTTCTAGTAGATAGTAGGGTTAGGATTGCACTAATGAATTAGATAATTGAGTGGACTAATTGAGTGGATAATTTAAAAATGAAAAGATAAGTTGTAGTGGAAAATGTACTAATGGAATGCCCATTTAAGGGAGCTGAAAATCTGAAAGAAAAAAAGAGGAGGAGAAAAAAAGAGGAATGGGAGGAGAGATAAAAAGGAGGGATTATGAGAGAGATTAAAAAGAGGAGATTTGGATACAGAGAGGGGGAGAAATGAGGAAAAACTGAAACTACTAAAAAAGCTACTACTGTTCCATTGAGCTTGTCTTTGACTTCTGAAATTTTCGATTTCTAAAACACTTTCTGATTCATCTGGGTTTAGAATAAATGGAATTTTAGTTTGTAAGATCTTGGTTTGAAGTTTGGCCGTGCTGTGTTGAGTATTGCATTTCATTTCTTGGGTTAAAGCTGATTTTCTTGGTTGTCTCTGTTGCTGAAACACTGCTTCTTGCTACGTTCTGCTGCTGCCTCCTCATTTACTGTGTTGTTTCTTTCGAATTCCAGGTATTCTTTAAACTATGTTGGAAATGAATCCTGATTAAGTTTGTGTAAAGATATGTGAACCGAGCTAGAGTTTAAATGAAAAACACTAAGTTCCTGTTGTAATTTCTGCTCGATTCTGTCATTTTATTGTTCATGCTTTCAGTATACTTTATTTTGGATATTTCATTCCTAGATGTATATTTTATTTAAATGTTGGGTGAACTTTGTTTGAATATAGGTGATTCAGGAATGTTGTAAACCTCATATAATCATGTGTTAATTGAAGATTATGATCCTTAATTTAATTAGTTAAGATTGGATGATTTGGATGTACGTTTCATGGCTGTGGTTCGAATTACAAGTTTAGACCCTTCATGTTGTTGGTCTACTAAGCTTGGTTTTGATTTATTTCCCATTGTTCATTTTAGATTTGTTCCTGTATAGCTTGAAATACATCACAATAGTTTTAGAGTTGTCTTTCAGTTCTGTTATTGCTAATGTACGAGCACTTTTTATCTTAAAATGGTTTTTGAATGGAGTGTGAGCTTGGTTTTTGACTTGAAACTTTCAGATTAACCTTTCACATTTAGTTTTTCTTTGGCAAGATTCTATGACATGTGATATGTTTTAAATGTGTTATGCTTGAATCAGAATTTAATATAAACTGGGGGGGAAGGGGCCTTCGAGTTTTGTTAATTGGTGAATAATTTGTGTAAAGGTGTGTTGTTGCAACTAGGATTGTATCTTCATTTTGGAACCTATGTTAGCATAAAAATGTGCTTTGCATTTGATTCAAAGATTATCAGTATTTGTTCAATCCCAGATTTTCTTGAATGATGCAATTTGCTTCAAACATATTTGTTGGGTCGTATATTGGGCTGCCATCATTGGCCCAATTGCGATTGTCTTCCCCTTCCGCAATCAGGCTGCCGAGCTGGGCTTCAAGTTGAGCCCAGTAATTTCACACGCTGAGCCTGCAGTAATGGGCAATCAGACGTGGGTTTTTGACTAACTCGGCCTTTCCGCAATCAAATATGCGTGGTCTGCTACCAGTTCATTTTTTTTGTTAAATTATTAGCTTAAGCTTTGGCATAACATAAGTAGGAATCCTCTTACGTTCTTTGATGAACTAGTCACATCCTTTTGATTAGAGTCGGGATGCGCCGCGCCAAATAAAAATGACAAATGCGTGGCCCTCATGTAATTATTTCTTTTAAAACTACTTAAAATTCGAGGCGTGCCATTTAGCTAATTTTTAGGGCCCTCAAAAAGTTAATAACGTGTTAGTTGCTTTAGGCACATTTAATATACTGTCGTGGTTGTGGACATGTTCGCGTGACATGATTACAATTCTAAAAATAATTCGGAGTATGCGTTCGCGCAACTTCGAACAAATCTTCTCAATAAAAATAGGTTTTCGGAGGTTATTAAATTAAATTAGCTCATATAGTCCGATGCGCGCCGCCTACCATTTAATCTTACAAAAATGACAAGTGTTCGTAGTTTGTTTTAGCACGCGCAACTTTGGCCAAATTCATTTTTATAATAAAAATGTTATTAATTCAATTGTGTACATGTTCGCGTGACACGATTACAATTTCTAAAAAATAAACACTCGTAGTTTGCTTTAGGCTCGATTTAGACTAGTGTTGTGATTATGTATACGTTTCGCGTAACATGATGACAAATTTGATTCTAAAAAGTGACTTGAGGGATGCGTTCGCACAACTTCAACCCAATATTTCTTAATAAATCGACAAAAGCATTATTAATCGTGGACACGTTCGCGTGACATGATTTTGACGCGCCAAAAGTGTTATTAATTATATACACATGCGCGTGACATGATTCCTTACATACAAAAATAAAATGAATATATGTACGCGTGATTCGTTTCAAGACAATTCTATAATTACAAATAATTAAGCTAAAAGCGGTTATAAAAACTAAAAATACACGATAAGTTTAAAACGTGTAATAAGTCAGATAATTAGGCCAAGGATAAATTGTTAAGCGACCGTGCTAGAACCACGAAACTCGGGAATGCCTAACACCTTCTCCCGGGTTAACAGAATTCCTTACCTGGATTTCTGGCTCGTTGACTGTAATACAGAGTCAATATTTTCCTCGATTCGGGATTCCAACTGGGGACTTGGGACACCATAAATTATCCCAAGTGGCGACTCTGAATTTAATGTAAGTAATCTTGTTTCAATTGTCCTTTAATTGAAAAAACTCCCTTATACACTCTTTCCCGGGGGTGGAGGTAGAAAAGGAGGTGTGACAGCTCTGGCGACTCTGCTGGGGAACGAACCCAGAATCTAAGGTTCAGGGTTCAAGAATTTGAGCTTAGAATAATTGTTATATTTGGCTTTATTTTTATCTAGTTTTATTCACATGTTTGTGCTTAATATGCGAAATTTTGCTTTTTACCGCTTTGATATTATCTGAACTGTATATATAAACTGTTACGAAACCCTTCTTCTTTCTGAGTCTTCTGAATTTATGGTGCACACGTGCGCGTGGCCCACCTTTCTATTAGAAGTCATACCAAATAGAGCGAAGTTGGGCCAAGTAACTAGGCCGGGTAGACTTTCGTGCTCCCGGTACGTTGGCCCCACTTCGGCTCAAGCTGTCCGCTTGGGTAAGCCAGGTCTAAAACAGTATACCCTAGGTTTTACACTTAGAATAACTCAGCTTCATGCCGAATCCCTAGTAGGAACGTTTGTTTGCATCATGTGCATTTGACTCCGGAGACTCAACACAGGGGTTGGGTCTGTCTAGGACAGGTGTACCCGAAATGAAAAGACCATCTTGATGCATCTTACTTGCTACTTGTGCATTCATTTGTTTCGGATTTGCATGTTGACCAGCTTATAGGAAAAAGTTAGAAAAGGAAAATCAATGTGAGAACCGAGAAAGAAAATTGGTTGTTTTCGAAAAAAAAAACAATTTCCAAAATATTTTGAAATTCTGTTAAAATTTTGAAAAGAAAAGGAAATGTTGTGTTTCTTTTAAAAATAGTTTTATTATTACGAACTACGTAAGTTTGATTCTCGTCGGATGTGAGATACGTAGGTAACCCACATCGGGGCCAACTATTTTAATTAAAATAAAATAAAATAAAATAAAATAGATAATAAATAAATAAAAAATGTTGGTACATAAATGTCGTTTTGTTATAAGTAAGGTGATACCATTCTTGTCCAAAATATGCCGAATGTCCCCAAAAGGGCGCCGGAAGGCTGTTTTTGCAAGAACAGCCGCCTTTGGTCATTTTTTTTTCAAAAAAAAAAATTTGCCGGCTAGTAAACACAGCCTTTAAATCTTCTTCATTGAAGTGTTTTTTTCATATACGAATTATTTTTAGAAATATTAATGATTTTTTCAAAATGAGTCTTGATTTTGGGTTTTTAAATTAAAATCACTCACAGGTACAAAATGAGCACCATCCAAAACCCACCGTTCACAGATGTAGATGAGTTTCTATTTCGGCTTCAGATGTGGTGGTATGAGTTAGGAGGAGATGGTCAGAAATGGGTCATTAAGTATTTGGGAGCTCTTACAGATATTATGAAAGTTAAACCACACGATGATTTGATTACGACGCTAGTGACTTTTTGGGACCCTATTCACAATGTCTTTCGCTTCTCTGATTTCGAGCTTACTCCCACATTAGAAGAAATAACTGGATATTCCGGTCTTGACGGAGATTTGAGAAACTAGAATCTTATATTCCCAAAGGCTCCCTCAGTACACCGATTCTTTGGTCTTCTGAATATCAGTAATCAAATCAGAAAAGCAATATTGTCAAAGGGTGTTGTTCTTTCAGCTTCCTATATTCAAGGTTCGGAAAGCCGGATAGATTTGAAATTCATGAAAAGGGCCTTACTAACAAACAAAACAAGGACACCTGGCAGATTCACCGACGCTTCGCTTTCATGGTAGCTTTTCTAGGAATCATGGTCTTCCCAAACAAAGAGCGGACGATTGATATTTGCATAGCCAGAGTCGTGCAAGTCCTCACTACAAAAGAACATCACACTCTTGCCCCGATCATTCTCTCAGACATTTTTCGGGTGTTGACTTTGTGTAAATCCAGGGCAAAATTCTTCGAAGGTTGCAATATTTTGTTGCAAATGTGGTTGACTGAACATCTCCGACATCACCCCAAGTTCGTGCAGTATGGTCCAAGCAAGGACAATTTCATCGAGAGTTATGAAGAAAGAATAAAAGATTATAAATCTCCAGAAGGGGTGGAAGCTTGGATATCCCATTTAAGATCTTTAATGGCGAGTCAAATTGAGTGGACTTTGGGATGGCTCCCGGCAAGAGAGGTGATACACATGTCAACCTTGAAGAGTTATTTGCTGCTGTTGGGTTTAAGGAGCATCTAGCCGTATGCGCCACAGAGAGTTCTAAGACAGCTGGGGAGATACCAAGTGGTACCTGATGATAAAGATTTGAGTGTGCAAGTGATCGAACTACACCCCGAAGCCACTATCCCTGAGGCTTTAATCTAGCAGATTTGGAATGGTTGTCAATACTTGAAAGATGATACCCAAGTTCCAGATCCTGCGAAAGGCAAGATAAATCCGGGTTATTCTAGGTGGTTTGAGAAAAGATCCCGTGTGGATGATGCACCAGAACCTGATCGTAGAAGGCCCATAAAAATACCGCATGTTCAAACCTTTGATGATAAAATCCAAGAACGGTTGGCCTGGGATGAAAAGGAAAAGGGGTACAAAGCAACTATTCATGCCTTAGAAGAAAGCCTGAGGAACCTCAATCGGGAAAAAGACTTACAAGCACAAGAAGCAGAAGGTGAAAAGAAGAGTCTGATTAGCGAGAATAAAACTCTCTGCGCCCAGTTTCAACAGATGAGGAAAGCCTCTGAAGCGCCAGTGAGAAATTGGAAAGATCAGAAAATCATTGCCAATCTGATTGAAAAAATGCAAGATTATGACTCCATCTTGACAAAGACTGAAAAGGCCTTAGACAAAGCTAAGGAAAGAATTATACAGTTAAATGAGGAAGCCAAATCTAGTAAGGAATGCCAAGTAATGAGATGTGAAGAAGAAATGGCTCAATTTAAGAAAGAGAAGGACCATTAGATACATTCAGAAGCTCAACTCCATGCATAGTTGGAAGAAATGAGAAGGTACAATAGAGAACATCAACACGCAGATATTGATAGGGAGAGAGCACAAGCAAGACTCGATCAGTCCAGACTTCGAGCTCAATTGGAGTCAGCTTTAGACCGCGAAGACCATATAAGAGATATAGCCCCCACTCGCCAACAACAATTGCAAATCCAAGACCAAAATCTCCAAGATTTCAGAGCACAAATCCATGATTTGGCCGTTTATACTTCTCAAAGTTATGTGAACTGTGAAGGGATGGATTATGAAAGATTTCTAGAGCATGCATCTACTTTTTCCCATCATCTTGCAATGGAGTTAGAGAGGATGTACCGTACACTAGGAGGTTAGCTGGGTCAAGCCCCACCATGAGCAGATGTTCTAGTGATTAAAAGCAAAAGATTGTGGAGTGAAGCGTAGTCATAGTTGTTGGAATTTTTTATATAATAGTCATGTTTTAGTTTAAGTCCATGTTGAGTCTTTTAAACCATTTTCTTAAAGTGTTGCCCAAATGTAATGTCATTTCTGTCTTTGTACTGTTTCGTTTGTTAAAAATAATAATAATTGTTTCCACCAGAACTACACTCGGTCTGATTCATGCAGGGTCATGATACGTAGGCAATCTTCATAAGATTCGACCACAACCAAAAGAAAAGAATAAAATGAAAAAGGGGACGGAAATAAAAATAGGCGTGAGTGACAATAAAAGGGAAAGGTCAGGAAAAGTTGGGATGACACAAGCAACCAAGCAAATACATGATAAAAAATGGTTAATCGCCTAGGTGCATTGCATCCCAATGTGTAATTGCATATGTGTTAAACTCTAAAAACTAACAAGTTTGTTGTTTTCCAGAGAATTCAAGCAGTTAGTTTATCTAGAGTATACTGGCATATTATCATTATCAAACCAGATCAAAGTGACAAATACCAGAAATCATGTCTATCCCGGATGTCGACACTAGTGTTGAGGTAGAGGAGTTGGACGTCAATAAAATGAAAGAGGAGATGCTCAAACTTAAGCAACAGATGGCCAAAATGTACCAGGACTGGTCCAAAGGGCAATCACCACCGTCTTACCCAGCCAACCCGGCTTTACCCCACCATTAGCTCAGTCTCAGGATCATCCCACCACCAATCCAGGTTTTCCCATTTATCAACACTACCATGACACTACTTCTCATATGCCACAAGATCCACCACCAAAATCAATTCCATACCCTCCTCCGCCAGTCACCCTTGTCTTTGTGGCACCTCCACCAGTTACATTCCACAAATCTCCTAGCGAACCTATGTTCCAGGCCCAGAACAACCAACACTACCCCTCGGAGCCCACTTTCAAAGCTCCAGAAACCCATTCCTATTCTCCTCACTTTGACCTCCCAATAGAAGCTGATAAACCAGTCAAAAATACCGAACAGGAGGAGATGTTCAGGAAAGTTAAAAGCTTAGAACAATCATTCAGAGACATGCGGGGGTTAGGAGGGCAAGTCAGCGTGGCCTACAAGGACCTATGTCTGTTCCCGGATGTGCAATTACCGGCAGGTTTCAAGATGGCCATGTTCGATCTATACAACAGGCACGACGATCCAGTAGCCCACTTGAGGGGTTTTAGCATCAAGAAGAGGGGAGATGGAGGAAAAGATGAATTGTTAATGGCTTACTTCAGTCAGAGTTTGAGTGGATCAGCATTGAAATGGTACACCCGCCAAGGCCATGGGAGATGGTACAGATGGGATGATCTGGCGCAAGCATTTGCTTGTCACTTCCAGTACAATCTTGAGATTATTCCAGATCGACTGTCCTTGACTAAACTTGAGAAGAAGCATAGTGAAAGCTTTAGAGAATATGGTTTCCGGTGGAGGGAGCAAGCAGCAAGGGTAGATCCCCCAATGAAGGAAAGTGAGATGGTAGATTACTTCCTACAGGCTTTGGAACCTACTTACTATGGCCATTTGGTCTCAGCTGTGGGAAAGTCATTCAACGAAGTAGTAAATATGGGGGGCATGGTAGAAGAAGACCTCAAGTCGAATAAAATCATGAGCTATTCGGCTATCAAAGCGACTACTCAGGCTATTCAGGGCGGTATAGGAGGGATTGTGAAGAAGAAGAGAGAGGAAGCAGCAATGGTTGATTCAGGAACTTGGTCTGGATCCAGAGGTTCACTTTACCACTACAATCAACCTTGACCCCACCAACAAACTTATCACCACAATCCACCCCAACACTACTATCCCCCACCAGAACCTCATTTTTCCGTCCACTATGCACAAGCATACAACCAACCTCCTGCCCACGCTCAATGGCGTGCTCCTATCCTACCAAATATTTATCCACATCCACGAGCCTACCAAAATACTCCCGGACCAAGTTTTAGGCCTAGTCAAGCACTCAAGGGTGAAAGGTTGCAGAAAAAGAAAACCTTTACTCCGTTGGGAGAATCATACACTAGTCTATTCCACAGGCTAAAACAACTAGATATGCTAAGGCCGATACAGTCCAAACTTCCAAATCCTCCTCCAAAGAATCTTGACTATACTGTCAGCTGTGAGTATTATTCTGGTACTCCGGGTCATGATACAGAAAAGTGTTGGCACTTGAAAAATGCGATACAGGAGCTGATTGATACCAATAGAATTGAAGTTCAAGCTCCCGAAGCACCCAATATCAACAGGAATCCGATGTCAGCCCATCAGGAGGCAAATATGATCGAAATAGTGCATGTAGAGGGGGAACCCAAGAAGCCATCACAGACCATCATGATGATTCGGTCTAGTGGAGTCAAGACAGATGAACAATCAACAGATGAGAAGTTGGTGCTCAAGCAGAGCAAAAAGAGTATTGAGCCATCTGTGGCAGTAAAGAAGGGGTCTTTAAGCAAAGTTGTAACGAAACAGGAAGGGGTAAAGGTGATTGTACCGGGAGCGGCCATCAAACCCATCATAATCGTGGAAGGAGCCCGCACAGATTGGGTTATTATCAAGCCAGTAACCCAGTTACCAGTAATCAACAGCAAGGCTATTCCATGGAATTACGAATGGGTAATGGTGATGTATAAAAGGGAAGGAAGTTAAAGAAGAAATCTGTGAAGTACAGGGTTTGACTCGCTAGGGAAGGTGTTTTACTCCCGCGGATTTAAGAAGAGATAAAAATAATCCAGCACTAATAAAGAAAGCCGTAACTGGAGAAGAAGCAGAAGAATTCTTGAGGAAGATGGAGCTGCATGACTACTCTATCGTGGAACAATTAAAAAAGATGCCCGCTCAAATTTCCCTATTGTCAATATTGATCCATTCGGACGAGCACCGTCAAGCCTTAATGAAGATCTTGAATGAGGCGCACGTTCCCGATAAGATCTCCGTGAACCACTTGGAAAAAATAGCCAACAAATCTTCGAACTAAACAAAGTCACATTTTCTGATGATGAATTACCTGTAGAAGGTACTGAGCACAACAAAGCTCTTTACCTCACATTAAAATGTGAGAATTCTGTGGTTACCCGGGTATTGGTTGACAATGGGTAAAGCGCAAACATCTGTCCTCTCTCCACTCTAAGCAAGTTGAAAATAGAAGATGAGAGGATCCATAAGAACAATATTTGCGTGCGGGGATTTGACGGTGGAGGTAAAGATTCAGTTGGGGACATAGTGTTGGAACTGACGATAGGGCCAGTTGAGTTCACAATGGAGTTTCAGGTGTTGGATATAGTTGTTTCCTATAATTTACTGTTGGGTCGACCATGGATCCACGCCGCTAAAGCAGTCCCATCAACACTACACCAGGTAGTCAAATTTGAATGGGATATATAAGAAATAGTTGTGCATGGGGAAGATAGTTTATGTGCTCGCAGCAATGCCATTGTACCAGTTATTGAAGTGGAAGATGACCAGGGACCATGGGTCTACCAGGTTTCTGACACGATGTTGGTAGAGAAAGTTCCGGAGGGGAAATACATTCCAAATCCAAAGATAACCGCCGCATCAGTCATGGTAGCCTATGAGATGTTGAAGAATGGTTTTGTACTAGGTAAAGGATTGGGCTCATCTTTGCAAGGCATCATACAGCCGGTGTCTCTTCCCGAAAACTTAAGAACATTTGGTTTGGGATTCAAGCCCACTGCCGCAGACATAAGAAAGGCCAGGAAGCTAAAACAGAAGGCCTGGGTCCTTTCAAAGCCGGTCTCACGTCTTTCCAAATCATTTGTCAAGTCCGGTACCAGAAGTCGCCCGGTAACAAAAATTCCCAGTTCTATGATTAATCTTGACGAGGAGTTAATTGAAAGATTTGAAAAGTTGTTTGATAGTGTGAACATGGTGGAAATTGGTGAAGGTCCTAGCAACGCAGAAATTCAATTTGTTAGGCCAGAAACAAAGCTTAATAATTGGAAAGCCACTCTTCTCCCCATTCGAAAGGAGTCTTGGTAGTTTATTTTGATTTTCCTTCAGTTTGTTTGGATCATTCCAGGGTTGTAATCCAGATTTTTATCTTCCAGTCTGTTTGAAGTGTGCAAACCTTGTTTCATTCAATGAAATGCAGTTTTCCTTTCTTTGTTATTCCTGATAGTTTTTCTTTTCTGTACAGTTCTTTTTATGCTGGCTCTAGTGATATGGCATGCATAAGGAATCCTCATCCCAGTCTTAAAAATCAATCTGATTCCGAAATAGTAGTTCAAGAAGTAGGTTGTGATTACGAATCATAATACAATGAGGATGAGGCCTTCGAAGAGATTAGTAAGGAGTTAATTCACTTCGAAGAAAAACCCAAACCCAACCTGAATGATATAGAAGCCGTCAATTTAGGAGACACACAAATAATATCCGAGAGACTAAAATAAGTGTCCACCTCGAGCCGAAGATCTGGGAAGAGTTAATCAAAGCACTCATCGAATTCAAAGATATTTTTGCATGGTCATATGACGACATGACGAGTTTGAGCACTGATTTAGTGGTCCACAAATTGCCCATCGATCCAGTGTTTCCTCCCGTCAAGCAAAAGTTGAGGAAATTCAAAACCGATATGAGTGTGAAAATTAAAGAAGAAATCACCAAACAATTGGATGCAAAGGTCATTCGGGTCACTCGATATCCTGTTTGGTTGCCTAATGTCATGCCGGTGCCAAAGAAAGACGGCAAGATCAGAGTATGCGTCGATTACCGCAATCTCAACAAAGCAAGTCCGAAGGATAACTTCCCATTACCCAATATCCATATTTTGATCGATAATTGTGCCAAGCATGAGATAGGATCTTTTGTGGATTGCTATGCCGGGTATCATCAGATTCTAATGGATGAAGAAGATGCAGAAAAGACGGCATTCATCACGCCGTGAGGAACTTATTTCTACCGGGTAATGCCATTTGGTTTGAAGAACGCCGAGGCAACTTACATGAGAGCAATGTCTACAGTGTTTCATGACATGATACATAAGGAGATTGAGGTATACATGGATGATGTGATCATAAAATCAAAGCATCAGGCCAACCACGTTGGGGATTCGAGGAAATTCTTCCTAAGACTTCGCAGGTACAACCTCAAGCTTAACCCTGCCAAATGCGCATTTGGTGTTCCATCCGGAAAGCTGTTGGGATTCATAGTCAGCCAACGAGGCATCGAGTTGGACCCATCAAAGATCAAAGCCATCCAAGAATTGCCACTTCCGAGGAACAAGACTGAAGTGATGAGTCTGTTAGGGAGGTTGAACTACATCAGCAGGTTTATTGCTCAGCTCACGACAACTTGTGAGACTATTTTCAAATTGCTGAAGAAGGATGTTGCGGTCAAGTGGACTGATGAGTGTCAAGAAGCATTTGATAAGATAAAAGGATACTTGTCAAACCCACCCGTGTTGGTTCCGCCAGAACCAGGAAGACCCTTGAGTCTTTACTTGACAGTCTTGGATAATTCATTTGGCTGTGTACTGGGGCAGCATGACATTACCGACAGAAAGGAACAGGCTATCTACTATCTTAGCAAGAAGTTCATGGCTTATGAGGTTAAGTACACTCATCTGGAAAGGACATGTTGTGCCCTAACTTGGGTGGCTCAGAAATTGAAACATTATTTGTCATCCTACACTACTTACCTCATTTCGCGCTTGGATCCATTGAAGTATATCTTTTAAAAGCCTATGCCGACAGGGAGACTTGCAAAGTGGCAGATATTGCTCACAGAGTTTGACATCATCTATGTGACGCGGACTGCGATGAAAGCCCAAGCATTGGCCGATCATTTAGCCGAAAACCCGGTCGATGAAGATTACGAGCCATTACAAACTTATCTTCCCAATGAAGAAGTGATACATATCGATGAACTGGAGCAAATTAAAAAACCAGGCTAGAAACTTTTCTTTGATGGGGCTGCTAACATGAAAGGAGTCGGGATAGGAGCTGTGATTATTTCTGAAACAGCGCATCACTATCCTGTTACGGCTTAGTTTCGGTTTTATTGCACCAACAATATGGCTTAGTATGAAGCCTGTATTTTGGGTCTAAGGCTAGCTGCAGACATGAATATCTAGGAAATCTTGGTCTTGGGAGACTCGGATCTTCTAGTACATCAAATTCAAGGAGAATGGAAAACGCGAGACTTGAAGCTCATACTGTACCGACAATGTTTACATGATCTTTGTCAACGGTTTCGATCAGTGGAGTTCAGGCATATTCCAAGGGTCCATAATGAGGTCGCCGATGCTTTGGCTACCCTGGCATCAATGTTTCACCATCCGGACAAAGCTTATGTCGATCCTATGCATGTTCAAGTCCGAGATCAGCATGCTTACTATAACATGATTGAAGAAGAACTTGATGGCGAACCATGATTCCATGATATCAAGGAATACATCAGAATGGGGATATATCCAGTGCAAGCCACGGGGGATTAAAAGAGAACAATTCGACGGTTGGCAAATGGATTCTTCTTAAGTGGAGGAGTTTTGTATAGGAGAACACCAGACCTTGGATTATTAAGATGCATAGATGCTAGACAAGCTACGGCTATCATGACTGAAGTACATTCGGGAGTCTGCGGACCACATATGAGTGGATATGTGTTGGCGAAGAAAATTCTCCGAGCAGGTTAGTATTGGCTTACCATGGAGCGAGATTGTATCAATTTTGTGCGCAAATGTCATCGGTGCCAGATACACGGAGATTTGAATCATTCTCCACCATCGGAATTGCAAACAATGTTGGCACCATGGACCTTCGTTGCTTGGGGCATGGATATCATTGGACCAATTGAGCCAGCAGCATCCAACGGGCACAGGTTCATTCTGGTGGCCATTGATTATTTCACCAAGTAGGTTGAGGCCAAAACATTCAAATCGGTGACCAAGAAAGCAATGGTCGATTTTGTTCACTCAAATATCATCTGCCAATTCGGAATCCCAAAGGTGATCATCACAGATAATGGCTCTAATCTTTACAGTAACTTGATGGAAGAGGTATGTCAACAGTTTAAGATTACACATCGCAATTCCACCCCATATCGTCCCAAGGCGAATGCAGCAGTCGAGGCAGCCAACAAAAACATAAAGAAGATACTTTGGAAAATGGTAGAAGGTTCGAGGCAATGGCACAAAAAATTACCATTTGCATTGTTGGGATATCGCACTACTATTCGTACTTCGGTAGGTGCAACTCCTTATTTGTTGGTATATGGCACTGAAGCAGTAATACCTGCAGAAGTTGAAATCCCTTCCCTTCGGATTGTCGCTGAGGCTAAGGTTGATGATGATGAGTGGGTCAAAACCCATTTAGAGCAGTTGAACTTGATTGATGAAAAAAATTGGCAGCAGTATGTCATGGCCAGTTATATCAAAAAATAATGGCAAGAGCATACAACAAAAGGGTGCGTCCCCGAAAGTTTGAAGCGGGTCAGCAAGTGTTGAAACGTATTCTTCCACATCAGGTTGAAGTAAAAGGCAAGTTTGCCCCGAATTGGCAAGGGCCATTCATTGTGACCAGAGTATTATCCAATGGCGCTCTATGTTTAACAGATATCGAAGGAAAATTCATAGACATGGCCATCAATTCCGACGCGGTCAAGAGATATTATGTATGATTTCTGTGTTATAATTATTGATTGTTTGTACTTGGCATTGTTTCAAAGATTGGAATGACGAATGCAATTTGTTCTGCTATCTAAACACTTTACCCTTTGTTCCCCCTTTTGAGCCGTATTTGTTTCTTTCATACCCCTCCTTTGGAATCAATAACAAAAAGAAAAGGAAAAGAAAGAAAAAGAGAAAAGAAAGGAAGTGAAAAGAGAAAGTATAACAACAAGAAAATTCAGGTGTGAACTACGTTTGACCTGATTCCTGTTAAGGATACGTAGGCAGCCTCACGACTCGGTCATAGTAAAATAAAATAGCAAAAGGTCCCCAAGCAAGAAACTGGGGCAGAAATTGTACTTGTAATAAGAAATGTGATTCCAAGAGTTGTAATTTTAAACCCGAGTCAAATTGTTTTGAGTCTTTGATACCCTTTCTTTCTAACCCCATCCAAAATCCCACATTACGGTCCAAAGAAAGACCTTTCGACCAGTCTTCGAGAGATGCCAAGTTGAGCAAATAGAGGTGATTCATATCAGGATAACACTCTGGTCCAAGCAGGAAAAGTAATGAAAATAAGAAAATCTTATTGGTAAAAACCCTCATGGGCACTATGAGGCGACGAAAGCTGAGAAAAAGTAAAACTGAGAGAGTCTTATCGGTGAAAACCTTCGTGGGCACCATAAGGCGACAAGGAATTGAGAAACAAACGAATGAGAGAGGTTTGTCGGTGAAAACTGTTCAGGGCACTGCAAGTCGAACAAGGTTCGTAAGTTGGCGGAAAGTAAAATTGGCTTGTGGAAATATTGGAGAACAAATTAAAACAATTGGAAAGGAGATTGGTTAAATAGACTGGGCTGATTAATCCAAAATGCATACCATGATCATTGGTGCCAGTGACTCCGCTCAGATAAGTTCCTTCTTCCTATCTCCAACAGTCATCCAAATTTGGATTTTCTTCTTTATTCTTAATTCTCAAAATCGTCGCATTTCATTGCTGTTAATTTTTACTCCCCTAAAGCTCTTCTAAGGTTTACCTTGTTCCAACAAATAGGAAGGAATATCAAAGTATACTACCAAGATTCAAAATTGCACAAAGCAAAATACAACTAGGATATGCTGGAGATAATATGATGAAAAATGAGACATAGGGTGTAAGCAAAAGTGGAATCGGTGGAATGGTTCAGTAATGTCATGGGATATATACGTGTTCAGACAGAAAGGTCAGAAGTAAAAACAACAGTTGGGGATCCTGCAGTTGAGGATCAGTCATGAGGTCAAAACAGTCCTTTCGACCAGTTCAAGGCAGTCTGTTGAAGCAAAGCAGGGCAAAGAGAAAACCCTCCCCAGCAAGGATGCCACAACTAACCACCACGTTTTGAACTGACAAGATATTCTTAGATTTGAAACAGGGGCAAAGATGGCATTTGTTTCAGGAAGCACCCTGTGAGAGAAGCAAGTACCATGCAGGTTTGATCGTATAAATTTCCAGGACCCTCCTGGAAAATGGGACTTAGTTTAAAATTTAAAACAATCATGAGTAGCAAGATCCAGTATAAATGTACCCCCAAAAGAATATAAGTTGGCTTTAAAGCTTTTATTGCTAGGATATGATTTAATTTGAAGTTTTCAGGACCCTCCTGGAAAATGGGGCCTAGGTTAAACTTTAAGACAATCATAAGTAGTAAATATAGGACAAATGTGCACCAAATGGAATATAAGTTGGCTTCAAAGTTCGCGTAAGTTATCAGGACCCTCCTGGATAATGGGACATAGTTTAAAACTGGTTTAGATAACAAGATTTAGCAGAAGTCATGCCTTTAAAAGATATAGCTTAGATTTAAAATTGTCGTTTAGTTAAGAGTTGTCAGGACCCCCTGGATAATGGGACATAGCTTTTAAATTCTTAATAATATTTGGTAATATGATTCAGTTTAACACTCACAGATGCGCCCAGCTACCAAACTGGGGCAGAAAATTTTCTTTTATTTTGTCTATTTTTGTTGAAATCAGGCGTCCACCTGGAAAACAAGGAACAACAATTGAAGTATCAGCAATCAGGCGTCCACCTGGAGAACAAGGAACAACAGTTGAAGTATCAGCAATCAGACGTCCACCTAGAGAACAAGGAACAATAGTTGAAGTATCAGCAATCAGGCGTCCACCTAGAGAACAAGGAACAACAGTTGAAGTATCAGCAATCAGGCGTCCACCTAGAGAACAAGGAACAATAGTTGAAGTATCAGCAATCAGGCGTCCACCTGGAGAACAAGGAACAACAGTTGAAGTATCAACAATCAGGCATCCACCTGGAGAACAAGGAACAACAGTTAAAGTATCAGCAATCAGGCGTCCACCTGGAGAACAAGGAACAACAATTGATGTTTCAGCAATCAGGAGCCCACCTGGAGAACAAGGGAATACAATTCAAATTTCAAATAATCAGGCGTCCACCTGGAGAACAAGGAACAACAATTCAAGTTTCAGCAATTAGGCTCCCACCTGGAAAACAAGGGAGTACATTTCAAGTTTCATCAATCAGGAGCCCACCTGGAGAACAAGGGAATACATTTTGAGTCTCAGTAATCAGAAGCCCGCCTGGAGAACGAAGGGAAGAAGCAATTCAAATTTCGAATAATCAGGAGCCCGCCTGGAGAACAGAGGAAAGGAAACAATAGTCGAAGGAAGACATTTAGAAGGTTCAGCAATCAGGTGCCTGCCTGGAGAAGAAGGGAAAGCATTTCAAAGAATACCGTTCAAGTCAGCCACAAAGGAACTTTTGAGGAAAATACAAGTTAACGAGGCAACATCAGTCACAAGATCAAGTTTGGGAATAAATCTTTGTAAAGCATAGATTATAGCTTAGTCTAGCCTCTTCATTTTTGTCATGGTGTAATAAGGAGGTCAGTGGGCAGTATCAGCAGTAGCAACAACAGTATCAGTAAAACCGCAGCTTCATGGTAGTCCCAGCTACCAAAACTTCCCGAACTATATTGACCTGATTCCTTTATAGCCAAGGATATGTAGGAAACCTTTGACACAGAGGTTCGGTCAAAACTTTCAAAAAATGCTTCCCACGGAGTGTTCAAACAGGCAAAAATCGCTCATATCTGCTCACTTTATCTTTGCACGAAAACTCTTCGTGTTTCCGGACAAAGAGGGGCAGCTGTGAGCACGTGATTTTTGCCTCATACGAATTACTCCAAAATAATTCCCAAAATTAGGTCTTGGCTTTAATTATGTGTTATTTTAGGAATTATTGTGTGATTTTCCCGATTGTTTACATGTATTTGTGTGCATGTTTAATTTTATTAATGCATCAAAAATACAAACAAAAAAAATATAACATTTGCATTTAAGATTTGATTTTTACATTTTTTAGAATTAATTAATAATTAGGTGTTTTACAAAAATGAAAATTCACAAAAAATAACATATTTTTGTATTTTGGTCAAATTGTGTGATTTTCTTTTAATTTAAGTGTTTAATTATTTGTGATTGGTGTTATTTAAAGTTAATTAATATTTTAAGCTAATTTAAATCTTCTATAATTTAATTTAGGATTTTTAAGTTTAATTTTTAAAAGAAAAAAAAGAAGAAAAAAAAAGAAAAAGAATTAATGAAAGAGAAGGAAGTCAAATTTGGGCCAAATTTTAAATTAAATCTCAGGCCCAAACAATTAACCCAGCACAACACAAGCCCAGTCCGGTCCGCCACAGCTTAGACTAAACGACACTGTTTCGGTTGTTTCGATCTGGACCGTTGAACCATCCTGATCGGACAGTCCCAAACCTTCCCCACAACCCGACCCATTCCAATACCCGGACCACCCAATTACTACACAAAACGACCCCGTTTCATCAGAAAGTTAATCGGAGCCGTTGGATTCCCATCATCCAACGACCCAAATTAACTGACTAATTTAATATACCAAACACCCCCCCCCCCCCCCCGCCCCCACTTATCTCTTTAGAGACCCAGAAATGCACCGCCTCACACCACCGTCCCCCGCCATCGGAAATCGCCTTGCGGCAGTTCTAGTGGTCGAAACAGCCCCAATTTAACACCATAGAACCCCCTCACTCCCCTCATGCCAAATCCCCACTCCCTTTTCCTCAAATCACCCCATAACTCTTTGAATCTTGCATCGAAGAGTTGACCCTGAACCCTAGCTCACCCGATCGACCCCAAATTTACACCGTAGAACCACCACAACTCCCTCTTCCCTAATCCATGACCAGTTTCCTTCGAATGGGGCTCGATCTACTCGAATCTTAAATTCAAGGTCCGAGTTCTAAAGTCAAACCTAAACTCGAGAAGTGATGATAACTTTAGAGCCGGTTTCATCATGAAATGGTGTTAATCACTTGCTTTTAACAAAGAACAAGTGACTAACATTATTTGGCGATGAAATCGAAAAGGAAATTTTGGGTATCAAGTTGTCCAGTTGAGCCGGTAAGTTTTCTTGATTATTGTTTTTTTAGTACTTGTTTTACTTCTCTGGTCAGTTTAACTAGATTTTTTTTATTATTGAAATTTGTTTGAATTTTTTTAGTAACAAGTCTAGTTAATTTGGTGTTAATTAAAGATCGAATCACAAATGAGTTCATTTCTTTGGTTATTTCTTGTTTGTTTCAGCTCTAAATCATTCATGTATGGGGTATTTTCTGATTTCTTTTCCCTTATATATTCAAAAATTGATGTTGTTTGGTTTGGCTGCTTGATGATTTTTGTTTTTATAGAATTGTTTGTGCAAGTTTGCAAACAATCAGAACTTTCAGTAGTTCTGATTAAATAATTAGGATTTCAAAATATAGTTTGAGAATTGTTTAATAAAAAGGGATATTCACCTAACTTAAGAAGTTTCTAGTGGATAGTAGGGTTAGGATTACACTAATGGATTAGATAATTGAGTGGATAATTTAAAAATGAAAAGATAAGTTGTAGTGGAAAATGCACTAATGGAATGTCCGTTTAAGGAAGCTGAAAATCAGAAAGAAAAAAAGAGGAGGAGGAAAAAAGAGGAATGGGAGGAGAGATAAAAAGGAGGGATTTTGAGAGAGATTAAAAAGAGGAGATTTGGATACAGAGAGGGGGAGAAGTGAGGAAAAACTGAAACTACTAAAAAGCTACTACTGTTCCATTGAGCTTGTCTTTGACTTCTGAAATTTTCGATTTCTGAAACACTTTCTGATTCATCTGGGTTTAGAATAAATGGAATTTTAGTTTGTAAGATCTTGGTTTGAAGTTCTGGCCATACTGTGTCGAGTACTGCATTTCATTTCTTGGGTTAAAGCTGATTTTCTTGGTTGTCTTTGTTGCTAAAACACTGCTTCTTGCTACTGTTCTGTTGCTGCCTCCTCATTTACTGTGTTGTTTCTTTCGAATTCCTGGTATTCTCTTGAAACTATGTTGGAAATGAAGCCTGATTATGTTTGTGTAAAGATCTGTGAACCGAGCTAGAGTTTAAATGAAAAACACTAAGTTCCTGTTGTAATTTCTGCTCGATTGCTGTCATTTTATTGTTCATGCTTTCAGTCTAGTTTATTTTGGATATTTCATTCCTAGATGTATATTTGATTTAAATGTTGGGTGAACTTTGTTTGAATATAGGTGATTCAGGAATGTTGTAAACCTCGTATAATCATGTGTTAATTGAAGATTATGATCCTTAATTTAATTAGTTAAGATTGGATGATTTGGATGTACGTTTCATGGTTGTGGTTCGAATTACAAGTTTAGACCCTTCATGTTGTTGGTCTAGTAAGCTTGGTTTGGATTTATTTTCCACTGTCCATTTTAGATCTGTTCCTGTATAGCTTGAAATACAGCACAATGGTTTTAGAGTTGTCTTTCAGTTCTGTTGTTGCTAATGTACTAGCACTTTTTATCTTAAAATGGTTTTTGAACGGAGTTTGAGCTTGGTTTTTGACTTGAAACTTTCAGATTCAGATTAACCTTTCACATTTAGTTTTTCTTTGGCAAGTTTCTATGACATGTGATATGTTTTAAATGTGTTATGCTTGAATCAGAATTTAATATAAACTTGGGGGGGGGGGAGGCCTTCGAGTTTTGTTAATTGGTGAATAATTTGTGTAAAGGTATGTTGTTGCAACTAGGATTGTATCTTCATTTTGAAACCTATGTTAGCATAAAAATGTGCTTTGCATTTGATTCAAAGATTATTAGTATTTGTTCAATCCTATATTTTCTTGAATGATGCAATTTGCTTTAAACTTATTTGTTGGGTCGTGTATTGGGTTGCCATCATTGGCCCAATTGCGATTGTCTTCCCCTTCCGCAATCAGGCTGCCGAATTGGTCTTCAAGTTGAGCCCAGTTATTTCACACGCTGAGCCTGCAGTAATGGGCAATCAGACGTGGGTTTTTGACTAACTCGGCTTTTCCACAATCAAATATGGGTGGTCTGCTACCAGTTCATTTTTTTTATTACATCATTAGCTTAAGCTGTGGCATAACATAAGTAGGAATCCCCTTACGTTCTTTGATGAACTAGTCATGTCCTTTTGATTAGAGTCGGGATGCACCGCGCCAAATAAAAATGACAAATGCGTGGCCCTCATATAATTATTTATTTTAAAAATACTTAAAATTCGAGGAGTGCCATTTAGCTAATTTTTAGGGCCCTCGCAAAGTTAATAACGCGTTAGTTGCTTTAGGCACATTTAATATACTGTCGTGGTTGTGGACACATTCACGTGACATGATTACAATTCTAAAAACAATTCGGAGTATGTATTCGCGCAACTTCGAACAAATCTTCTCAATAAAAATGCGTTTTCGGAGGTTATTAAAATAAATTAGCTCATATAGTCCGAGGCGCGCCGCCTACCATTTAATCATACAAAAATGACAAATGTTCGTAGTTTGTTTTAAGCACGCGCAACTTTGGCCAAATTCATTTTTATAATAAAAATTTTATTAATTCAATTGTGTACATGTTCGCGTGACACGATTACAATTTCTAAAAAATGAACACTCGTAGTTTGCTTTAGGCTCGATTTAGATTAGTGTTGTGATTATGTATACGTTTCGCATAACATGATGTCAAATTTGATTCTAAAACGTGACTTGAGGGATGCGTTCGCACAACTTCAACCCAATATTTCTTAATAAATCGACAAAAGCATTATTAATCCTGGACATGTTCGCTTGACATGATTTTGACGCGCCAAAAGTGTTATTAATTATGTACACGTACGTGTGACATGATTCCTTACATACAAAAATAAAACGAATATACGTACGCGTGATTCGTTTCAAGACAATTCTATAATTACAAATAATTAAGCTAAAAGCAGTTATGAAAGCTAAAAATACACGATAAGTTTAAAACGTGTAATAAGTCAGATAATTAGGCCAAGTATAAATTGTTAAGCGACCGTGCTAGAACCACGGAACTCGGGAATGCCTAACACCTTCTCCCGGGTTAACAAAATTCCTTACATGGATTTCTTGCTCGCTGACTGTAATACAGAGTCAATATTTTCCTCGATTCGGGATTCCAACCGGTGACTCGGGACACCATAAATTATCCCAAGTGGCGACTATGAATTTAATGTAAGTAATCCCGTTTCGATTGTCCTTTAATTGGAAAAACTCCCTTATACACTCCTTCCCGGGGGTGGAGGTAGAAAAGGAGGCGTGACACTTGTTTGCACGAGGTTTTTGTCGTGCCGTTGTGATTCATTTTTACTATTTGAGACTACGAGGTGGCACCTCGGGAGGGCTTTGTTATCATTTCTCCTTTTCTGTGCAATTATCTTTGATTGTTGTTTTCCTTAGCATACTGCTAATTGTTTTCCTCCGTGTTGCTCTATTTGCTCAGTTCTATATAGCTAATCTTGTTGTGCTTATCGTTACGTCCACTTCATAGTTGTCTTATTTACACTGTATATTTCGTGGTGATCGTTTCATATGTGCCATTCCTTATCTCTACTCTTAATTGTGGACTTGAATTATGGTAGAACACTTGCACAAGCATACACGTATATTAATCACCCATATCGGTTTAAGGAGATGAGTCCTAATGTTATTGACCATTACATGTACTCGTGTCTACTTGCCTTCTATATGAGAGTTGTCCTCTTGGCACGTGAGTCGTTCCTGTGGTTATTAATTGAAATGTAGGCACAAGGTGCCAAGTGGTTTGAGTTCAAGAGTTGGGACCCGTGAGCTGTGATTATGAGGTTCGGTACCTCGTGGAAATGCTTGAACAAATATGGTGTGAAAGCAGTTGTTCTTATTGAGTTGTTGTTGGTTTTATTTTATGTCACAACCCAATTTTCCCTCCGTAGGTATCGTGATGACACCTAGTCGTAGGGACGAGGTAAGCCTAATTTTAATTGAAACAAAAACAATATTTAAATAATATCTAACAATTTGAAATAGAAATCTCCTTAAAATTTACAATCCGAGAACCGGTTACAAGTCATAAGCTCTATAGAGTGTTTGCTAGAAACTCCTAAATACAACTGTCCAGAAATAGGGATAAACAGTGCAAAACAAAAACTAAAAGGTGACTCTGAAGCCTGCGAACGCAGTAGCAGGTTTACCTTGAGTCTCCACAACAACGATCCACACAGCTACTAACGATCAAATACCTAGATCTGCACAAAAATGTGCAGAAGTGAAGTATGAGTACATCATAACTGTACCCAGTAAATATTAAGACGAACCTCGGTGGAGTAGTAACGAGGAACAATCAAGACATCGATTGTACTAAATAACCTGAATGAATATAAGTGTAGGTACAATAGAGCACAATATCTATACAAGGACTATGTATAATGACAATGACAATAATACAGTAAATACAGTAAGAACGAAAAACAACGACTAACAGCGGAACACCATAATAATGATACAGCATAATCAGCGGAACACAGTTTGAAATCCGGAAAACACATACAGAGGAAAGGCAAGTAACAACTCAACAAACACGACAACTTTCACACCAGGCTCTAGCCAATAACCATTAACGAGGTACCAAACCCCAGAATATTCATATCTCATGGGTCCAAATTCCGGAACCCTAAACACTTGGCATCCTCTGCCCTCTTTACCAATTTATTATTCAACAATATCAAGGTTTCATCCTTTTAGCCAATAAGAGTGATTAACTACGTGTATGTTTGTGCAAGTGTTCTACATAGTTCATGCCAGCTAGAAAGTACAAAAAAGAAACTAACAACACGTAGAATGTTTTCCACAATTTTCCACAAAATAAAACTCACTCAGGTAAGTGACTACACAAATATCAACAAGAAGAATGTCCCCAGACCATCACAAATCATCACAAATCAATTCCTTACACAACTCACCTTGTCTCGCCATGTGTGCAATAATAAAGTAAGTGTCCGCCTTGTCTCACCACATGTGCAATATAATGTTCCCGCCTTGTCTTGCCACATGCGCAACCCACATATGTATATCCCGCCTTGTCACGCCACGTGTGCAAATATCAACATTAACAATACCAAGGCAGAAACCTCGTGCAACCCAATAACACTCGCACGACAGAAACCTCGTGTGTCACAATAACAACAAACGCACGGCAGAAACCTCGTGCATCACAATGACAACCGCACGACAGAAACCTCGTGCATCACAACAACAAGTACGACAACAACAATGATAATAAATACAAGAGTACGTCAAGTAAATCAACTCAAGAACTTTCTATCACAAAAAAGGGTAAATCTAGTTCACAAGGAATAACCACAATAGAGAATACTAGATGTAATAAGAACAACTCAGCAATGGAGAAAATAATATGTAACAACGATCCCACAATATGCAGTTCAACAACAAGGGAGCTAACACGAGTTAGATAATTCCAAATAAGGACCTGTCAACTAAGATATAGGATATCTAAACTTCTTTTAAGTCAATTACGAAAAAGATTCAACAAATTCAATTAAGGATAAGCAACGGAAGGATAATCATAAGCTCAATTAAGACTAAGTAATTAAAGTATGAGATAATAATAATTTCAAATAAAGATAAACAGTTATGAAAAGATAGCATGACAATAGAAGAGGTAAAAATCTTCAGTTAAGTCGAATAAGAGCCAAATAGGCAATAAGAGAGAATTATAAAGCAATTAATTCCAATTAAGGCATGTAGAGGTGAAACTAGTAAGTAGGAAACTCAATCATATCAACAACAACTTCCTACTCAGTGAATATAAGGACCTAAGAACCCTAAAAGGCCAACTTTCCACCAATAAATCCGAGTATGCACTCGTCACCTCGCGTATACGGACTACAATTAGCATAGAAGACTCAAATCCTAAGGGGTAGTTTCCCCCCCACAATGTTAGGAAAGATACTTACCTCAAAGAAGGAAAACCAATACTTAAAAATGAACTTCTCGGGTGAGATGACCTCCGGACGGCTCAAATCTAGCCAAAATAACATCAAAGCACAAATAAAACTCATAAGAAACTATTCTGAATCATAAAGCCTTAATAATTGTAAAAATCTAAAAATCAGTCCAAAAGTTGACTCCCGGGCCCGCACATCGGAACCCGACAAATTTCACAGAACCCAAATACCCATTCCAATACGAGTTCAACCATACAAAAATTATCAATTTCTGATACCAATTCGTCTCTCAAATCATGATTTTTCATTTTGAAAATTTTCTTCAAAAACCTCTATTTTCCTCAACTCAAAACACAATTTAAATGATAAAAATAAAGATAAAATCATGGAATACAATAGATTATAGGTGAAGAACACTTAACCAATCGATTTGCTTGAAAACCCCATAAAGAAGCTCCCAAAACCAAAGTCTAAAACTCAAAATATGGAGAAATGGCAAACCCTCTAATATAAACTCTCTGCCCAGGCGTGACCGCACCTGCGACAAAACTAGTTGCTTCTGCTCAACCGCAGGTGCACATGACCAACCGCACCTACGCTCCATCTCGCTTCTGTGCCCAAGAGTCCGCTTTAGCGGTGCTGCATATGCGTAATCTGGGAAGACTGCCAAGACCAGCTCTTCTCGTACATACGTCTCAATCTTCAACCTGCGACCATCACACATACACCCAAGGTCCACAAGTGCGGTTACACCAGAACTCAGACCTCTTCACAACCATGAAAACCATCCGAAACTCATTTGAAACACACCCGGGGCTCTCGGGACCCCGTCCAAGCTAGAAGAGTTATTAAAAAGATCAAGGTATGCAGATGATCCTACTATACCAAATATGGATTTTTGGTCAACGTCATTTCACATGGATAGCATTTGCACCGAGTAAAATATAGAAACCAATGTAAAACCCTCTCCCAAGAGGACTAAGGATTTTATTGTTATCGCATATAATTTAAAGGGGTTGTATAGAGCCATACCAAATCAAACTTGCACATATGCATGCGTGAACACACCTGCGACAAAACTAGCCGCTTATGCGCAACCGCAGGTGCGCATGAATGATCACGCCCAACAATGCCTTATAAAAAGAACTAAGCGGTCATTGCAAATATAATCCGATTTACAAGTCCGAAGTCGAATCCCACAGAGAACTAAGGCTTAGCTACATTTGTTCAATATCGTTAAAAAACACAAGTCCAACTAATTTCCTAATTATAAAGATTAAAATATTTCTTTTTATCTAATTAACTAACAAATACTAGAAAGAAGTAAAACTATCAATTAACAAGGATAAGGATTGGAGACAAGATTACGAAGGTCTAGAGTTATAATTTCCCTTATCATCGAAATCCTTTCCGCTACGTTGTTTATAAATTTGCCTAAGTTTTCTCTACCAATCATGAGCGCTACGGATGTTGTAATTCTCTCTTGAGTAACTACCACAATTTACTAGACATATTCTCTCGAATTACGCTAGCTGGCATTAAATACGGCTCACTCTAATCGCACCAAGATTTTGTTATCCCTAAACCCACTTTTAAACCATCTGTATTGATCCCTCATATACGTTAGGAGTGATGTTGTTCAACAACTACCTAAATATGCACTCTCTCCCGAGTACACACTAAATAGGCACAGTCGATTGAGAGCTCTTCAACCAACCACAATATAAACGTAGTTGAACAAATAGAGAAAAAGCTACAGCAAATCTATATTAACATAACAGGAAAATCATCCTCCAATAGGGTCCATAAGAACCCTAGATAACAAATTAGCGATTCATAATAGTATGCATAACTACAATAGTAGAATTCATAACCAATAATAGAAATAGGAAGAATGAAATAAAAAACTCGCAGAAGAGTTCTCCGCCTTGCTCCTAGTGTGTTTTTGCCTCCTTAGGTCAAATGCCCGGTCTCTTGTCGGTCTCTCTATCCAATCCCCCTCAAATGTGTCATTTTTAGGTCTATTTATATGTGTAGTAAAAGACCTAAATGTGTAGACAAAGTCCTAATCAAACCACGAGACGAAATAAGCCTTCAAAGCTTGGAATGTGTGCCCCCCGGACCTGGCCTCGCAAGGTCTACCGCCAGTTTGAGCTCGCCCCAGGCCTGGTGTCACCAGCTCTAACGCTAGCTAAAGGCCTGGCGTCACCAGGTATAAAGCCTACTAGAGGCCTGGCTTCGCCAACTTTCTCATTTTCACTGTTCTCGAGCACGCTTTCAACGTTTAAGTATCCTTTTTGCTCTACTTTCATCTCCAATTCACCTACACATGAAATAGAGTCCATTACGCGCAAATAAAGTATAATTTATCATTAAAGCATATAAATTGCAAGGCAAATAGTGTACGAAATTATGAAATTATAGTCACACATCAACACCCCACACTTAAATATTGCTCGTCCTCGAGCAATCAAACTACACTTATAGACACAACCTTTTTTTAAGTAATTCCCTTAACTCATTACACCAAGAATGTTTAAAATAGTCTAAGCACCAAGGTGTAACATCTTCACCTCAAGATTTGACTCTTAAGTACCATGCATTGTTCACCACTCACTCACTTACTCTAACATATAGGTCAATGACATTAACTTTCCATCATAAATCACGTGCCCTAACACAAAAAAGAGAGTAGTTCCACACATAATAAAATTTATAAACAATTAGGAACTCAAGATTGAAAGAATCCACTCACTCTCAGAAATAACATTCATATGCTACAAAAGATGCACCATAGGCTTGCCCGTGGTATACTACTCTACTAATCAAGCTCATTCAATCTAGGATAAAGTAGGACTTTAATTGGTTGTAATGTAGGCTGCAGGTCAGGTAAGATACATTTGGATATAAAAGTGACTACACCTCCCTAAGCACTTTAATACATATACTTTAGCATTCCATCCCATACTTATCTCAAACCATGACTCCACTTTCACATCAATATACATCAACTCCCAAATTATTTAAGCACAATTACATCAAGAGTTACCACTTGTCAATGAATATCTACACACAATACAACTATGTTTTTTCTTTTCTTTTCTTTTTAATTTCAAATGGCTCTTGTTGTTTCAAATCAGTATACCTTTCTCTTTATTTCATTAGTTTCACTCAAAAGCCGAAGCAACCACCCCACACTTTAACTTTTATAAAGTTCATAACAATTCAAGTGTTCATGAGAGGTGAAAATGTTCAAATAGATGGTTAATTCAAACAATTAGGTTAGGCTTGTAATGTGGTTTCTAAAGAAATAGGATTAAAGACTCAAAGAGGTTAACTACGATACATAACAATTAGGCGGGTAAAATATACATATCTGGCTCAACAAAGAAACACCTATATCACTTCCAAGACTGAATAAAACTACTATTTCGCTTTACAAACATACGGGGTAAGTTCTAGACATCAAATGCAATGCATAGAGTACAACAAACCTTACATGCACATGGCACATGACTCACTCAAGACTGGATCATCAAGACACTCTAGTCAAAGCAGTTAATCAAATTTACATCTATACGATTTAAGGTACTTATACAAGAGTCTAAAACTGATCCTAAGAGTTACAACCAGAGTACTAACTATTCTCAAGACATAACAAAGTTAAGAGACATCGTTGAAATTCAATTCATCTCACACTAGCTCCTACGCCTAAAAAAATAAAATTAACTATGCCTTATAAAAAGGACTAAGTGGTCGTTGCAAATATAATCCGGTTTACAAGTCCGAAGTTGAATCCAATAGAGAACTAAGGCTTAACTACAGTTGTTCAGTATCGCTAAGAAACACAAGTCCAAACAATTTCCTAATTATAAAGATTAAAATATTTATTTTTATCTAATTAACTAACAAATACTAGAAAGCAGTAAAACTATCAATTAACAAGGATAAGGATTTGAGACAAGATTACAGAGGTCTAGAGTTATGATTTTCCCTATTGTCAGAATCCTTTCCGTTATGTTTTCTATAAATTTGCCTAAGTTTTCTCTACCGATCATGAGTGCTCTAAGTGTTGTAGTTCTCTCCCGAGTAACTACCATAATTTACTAGACATATTCTTCTGAATTACGCTAGTTGGCATTAAGTACGATTCACTCAGATTGTACCAAGGTTTCGCTATCCCTAATCCCACCTGTAAACCCTCCGTATTGATCCATCATATACATTAGGAGTGATGTTGTTCAACAACTACCTAAATGTGCACTCTCTCCAGAGTAATACACACTAGATAGGCACAGTCGATTGAGAGCTCTTCAACCAACTACAATATAAACATAGTTGAACAAACAGAGAAAAAGCTACAGCAAATCTATATTAATGTAACAGGAAAATCATCCTCCAATAGGGTCCATCAAAACCCTAGATAACAAATTAGCTATTTATAATAGTATGCATAATCACAATACTAGAATTCATAACCAATAATGAAAATAGGAAGAAGGAAGTGAAAAACTCGTAGAAGAATTCTCCGCCTTGTTTCTAGTATGTTCTTGCCTCCTTAGGTCGAATCCCCAGTCTCTTGTCGGTCTCTCTGTCCAATCCCCCTCAAAAGTGGCGTTTATAGGTCTATTTATATGTGTAGGAAAAGACCAAAATGTTTAGGCAAAGTCCTAGTCAAAAATAAGCCTTCAAAGCTCGGAATGTGCGTGCCCTGGACCTGGCCTCGCGAGGTCTACCGCCAGCTTGAGCTCGCCCGTGGCCTGGCATCGCCAGCTCCAATGCTAGCTAAAGGCCTGACATCACCAGGTATAAATCTTGCTATAGGCCTGGCTTCGCCAGGTGTAAAGCCTGCTATAGGCCTGGATTTGCCAGGTATAAAACCTGCTAGAGGCCTGGCTTCGTCAGCTTTCTACTTTTCACTGTTCTCGAGCACGCTTTCAACGTTTATGTATCCCTTTTTCTCTACTTTCATCTCCAATTCACCTACACATAAAATAGACTCCATTACGAGCAAATAAAGTGTAATTTATCATTAAAGCATATTGCAAGGCAAATAATGTATGAAACTATGGAATTATAGCCACACATCAATGACCAACCGTACCTGCGTTCCCTCTCTTTTTGCGCCCAAGAATCTGCTTCTACGATGCCGCAGATGCGTAAAAATTCTCCGCATCTACGGAGACTGTCAAGACCAGCTCTCCTCGCATATGCGTATCAATCTTCGCACCTGCAACTATTGCACCCACGCCCAAGGTCCTCAAGTGTGGCTCCACCAGAACTCAGACTTCTTCACAACCATGAAAATTATCCGAAACTCGTCTGAAACACACCCGGGGCTCTCGGGACCCCCATCCAAGCATACCAACAGGTGCCATACCCTAACACGAAACTGCTCGAGGTCTCAAATCACATCAAGCAACGTTCAAACTACGAATCGCACCATGAATCGAACTCGTGAACTTTCAGATCTTCCAACTTCTAAAATTCGTACCAAAACCTATCAAATCAACCCGGAACGATGCCAAATTTTGCAGACAAGTCCCAAATGACATAATGGAGTTGTTCCAACTCTTAGAATTGTATTTAGACCAAAACAACTATTGGTTAAAATTCTCTATCTTCCAAACTTCAACTTTTCCAATTTTAGCCGAAATGCTCCAATTTATTCTACGGACCTCCAAATCCGAATCCAGAGCACGCCTACGTCCAAAATCACCATACGTAGCTGTTGAAATCATCCAAAACTCATTCCGGAGCCGTTTATATAAAAGTCAAATATCGGTCAACTCCTACCGCTTAAGCTTCCAAAACTAAAATCTTTCTTCTAATTTGACTTTGAATCATCCGGTAGCTGAACTTGACCACACACGCAAGTCATAACACATAATACGAAGCTTCTCAAGACCTTATGCCGCTGAACGTAGCTTGAATTCTCTAAACGACCAGTCGGGTCGTTACATTTTATTTGGTTTCATTCGCTTAGACTATGTTCAGTTTACTCTACGATATTATTACCTAACTGCTTCCTGTTAGATATTGTTGTTACTAGTGTATCATCGTAAGTATTGTTTTGTATTCTTTATCCTGCTTAGCTTTATGTTAATATTGTTCTCTGTTAGTTCACCTTTACCCTTGTTTAAGTTTCTTAGTCTGGTAGGTGTCTTGACTATCCCTCATCACTACTCCTTCGAGGTTAGTCTTGATACTTATTGAGTACTGCTGTGGTGTACTCATACTACGCTTCTGCACATTTTTGTGCAGATCCAAGTGCCATGGTTCTTTTTGATTATTAGCTGGTTGGACAAGCTGTGGAGACTCAATGTAAACCTGTCGTCGCATTCACAGGCCTCGGAGTTACTTTCTGATATTTTCATTGTCCTATTTAATTGTATTTTGAACAATTATATTTAGGGATTTTCTAGTAAACTCAGTAGGGCTTATAACTTGTACTACCTGTTTTGGGGATTGTAATTGTGTATAAGATTTTTATCTCATATTCTTCGTTTGATGGTTGATTTCTTCTATTAAATTAGTAAGTGTTTAGCTTACCTAGTCTTAGAGAGAAGGTACCATCATGACATCCTACGGAGGAAAATTTGGGTCATGACAGATACCTAAATTATATTCTATTTTATTTTAAAATTGTTAGAGTACCACTTCAAATTTGAAAAAGATGTACAAATTTAATAGATCTTGACATATGAATATTGAAGAACAAAACAATTGACGCATTTCAACCCATTATTTAGAGTAAATAAAAATGGAGCACTTATATTCTATTTAATATTACATCGCATAAGAAAGTCTCAAATATTTCTAGACTTTTTTTTAA
The DNA here is from genome assembly GCF_000393655.2 of Nicotiana sylvestris. NCBI lineage: Eukaryota > Viridiplantae > Streptophyta > Magnoliopsida > Solanales > Solanaceae > Nicotiana > Nicotiana sylvestris. Next base: position 170,937,052 of record NC_091065.1, read on the forward strand.
AAGAAAATTCTATATAAAATCTTAAAATTATATATTTATATGTCAGTTTGGTTTAAATTTTTTTATTCAATACCAAATCAAACCAAACCTAATCGAATTTTTAATCAGTTTGATTTGACTTTTCGATTTGGTACAATTTTAGTTCGATTTGTAAACCAATATGATATGGTGCATGAAGATTAAATAATAATATATAATATGCACTTTGTATTTGTTGCTTCTGTCCTTTTCTTTTGGGAAAATATATAAGATGCACTTTGTATTTGTTCGGATAAATCAATTTTACATTTAATTTTTACGGGTATTCCATTATCTCGCTATATTTATTCAAAGTAAATTTACTACCTACCCAAAAGCTGATGTGACAAAAATATAAAAATAAAATAAAAAATACATGTATTAGTAGAATTAAATTTATTTTTTTCTTTCACAAGAATAGATTTTCTTGGACCCCAGACAAGTACAAGGTACAAAAAAAGTAAATAATAATAATAATTAAGTATGTCCAAACTATTACCAAGGATGTAAAAGAATACATGTGATTCCTTCACCCATAATTATAAATTTCAGGGTGAGCATTAGGAATGAGGAAACTCTTATTCCGTAGCCAGAGGCGGATCCACCCCTTTAGGAAGGGGTGGCATGACACCCGCTCAGATAAAAAATTTATATGCTTATGTTGGAATTTTCTTAAAATAGGTTAAATATCTGATCCTTCCACCCGCAGTTGTAAACTAGATAAAAGTGTCATGGCTGGTATTCCTGTTAGATCTTTTAGACAATTTTTCTCGTGACTAAAATTCAAGTTAAAATTTATCTTGAACCTTGTTCGACTTTCCCTTTTCTTATGCTTTTTATTTTCTTTTGTCCTAGTTATTTCCCTTTTCGGCTACCTCCTAATTTTTTATTTGTTGTTTTATTATTTTTTTAATTTTCTTTTCTCTATTCTATATTTTATATATGGTCTCTAGCAAGAACATTCAGAGAAGAGATGCCAAAATTTATTTATTTATTGCTAAAAAAGACGAGATATATTAAGCACGAAATTAAAAGAAGTTATTACTACATGTAACCGATCTTAACGGTGCAGTTCCTAACAAGTATTTGCGGTAATTAAAGAAAGCAAATAAAGGCACTATGCCCCAAAATGTGTCTTCACGTTCGGCATATCCTTCCAATATCTGTGTGCTTGTGTAATGTGCTAAAACGTGAGCGACTGAATTTGCTTCACGATATATGTGCTTGACTAGTGGCTGGTCCATTGTTGCGAGGAGGAACCTGCAATCATTTAGTAAAGTTATATGAGCATCATTAGTCATGTGAGGTTATATGATTATTGACAATACCTGACACTCAGTTTTCACAACCAGTGACATTAAGTTCTTAGTAAATGCCAGCTCCAGTCCCTTCAATAGGGCTATAAGCTCCACTTGTAGTGGCGTATTGGCCACAACGTGGCTGGAGAACCCCGCTATTCAGTTACCTTGGGAATATCTAATGATTCCTCCTACTCCTCTATAGTTGGAGTTTTTTCTGTGCGCACCATCTATGTTAAATTTATAGATGTTTTGTGGTGGTGGCACCCACCGTACTTGAATTCTTGTGTATTGCTAGTGAGTTGTTCTCTATTTGGTGAGGCAGAGGTATTCAATGGATTAGGCAACTGGTGTGTTGCTAGCGATTATTGTGGAGATTTTGTTGAATAGGTTTTTGTTGCAATGTAGCTAGATATGCCATAGAGTATGGGTGTGATAGTGGGACTTGTGTTTGGTTTGGTAGAGTTATTGAATCAGTGGAATTACATAGTTCTTTAATCCACATGCTAAAATTTGGTGGATTAAAGTTTATATGTTGAGTGTTCTGGATGGGGGTGTTGCGTAGACAATGTAGAAATATGTGTTTTGTGTCTTCCACTAGATTCTAGTGGAGACAAAGGGGTGATGGAATTATTATCCTGTAGTAGCCAGATATGCCATAGAGTATGGGTATGATAGTGGGACTTGTGTTTGGTTTGGAAGAGTTATTGAATCAGTGGAATTACATAGTTCTTTAATCCACATGCTAAAATATGGTGGATTAAAATCTATATGTTGAGTGTCCCGGATGGGCTATTGCGTAGACAATGAAGAAAGATGTGTTTTGTGTCTTCCATTATATTCCAGTGGAGACAAAGGGGTGATGGAATTATTTTTCTGTAGTAGGGCATAGATGTTGTAGGTAGGCGCTTTATGTTTAGTAGCCATAGGAAGTGTTTTAGTTTGTTACGGCAGTTGGCTTTTCATATCCAAGAGTATTCGAAATTCCTTAATGGATTTTGTAGATAGGTAATCCCTAATTAATGAGTAGGCTGCCGTTGTAGTGAAGGAACAGTAATTGGCTGGTTTCCAAAAAATATTATCTATGGCATTTTCGGAGAATGGCATGTAGGTGTTGTGGATTAATAATTGGATATTTGCAGGGAGTTCAAAGGATAATTAGCTTAGATCCCAAGAATTTTGTTGTAATATGGGTGACAGATTTGTCCCTAAGTCTGTATGTGTTAGTGGACCTCGTATGAGAGATGTCACAACCCGAATTTTCCACCCTCAGGAGTTGTGATGACGCCTATTGATATGAGCTAGGCAAGTCAATTATTGAACATATTACCTTTATCCATTTTTATACCTTTTTAGCATTTGTAAACCAATGGCGTGAAAATAGTGAAAATTTCAATAAGCGGAAGAAATATAGTAAAATATCTAAAATATGAATCTAATACAACTGTTTAAGACTCAATCACCCAGAACTGGTGCCACAGTACTACAGACGATCTAAGAGTGCTAAATACAAAGTCTGAAAATAAATGATACACTATTTCTAAATCGAAGATATGAAACAGGAAATAAAGGATATAGGAGACGCCAGGGCCTGCGGACGCCTGCAGGTCTACCTTGGATCTCCGCGTGGACTGAAGGTAGCCACCCAAATGCTATGGTCCAAGAGCTACTCCGGGATCTGCATATAGTGCAGAGTATAGCATCAGCACAACCGACCACATGTGTGGGTAAGTGCCTAGTCTAACCTCGACAAAGTAGTGACGAGGCTAGGACCAGACTACCAAATAACCTGTATAGTTAAATAATATACAGCGGAAAATAGAACAGAAATAAACAAGTAAAGATGGGAGGGGGTACATGCTACGAGGGTATATCAATATCAATAGTAAATCAAGAGTAACAGCATAAGAACGGCTTAGATCTCACAATAAAACAATAAGAAACTTGTACCCAATCTATAAACACTTTGTATCAACAATTGTTGCAGCGCGCAACCCAATCCTAATATATAACAACACTGTTGCGGCATTCAACCCGATCCATATCATTTATTACTGTTGCGGCGTGCAACCAGTTCCACATATAATATTGTTGCGGCGTGCAACCCGATCCAAATATATCATTGTTACGGCGTGCATTCAAATATATCATTGTTGCGGTGTGCAACCCGATCCACATATACAATCAACACAATCATAGTAGGAGTCCCAACAAGGGATCAATAAAGAACTACACTATCCCGGCAAGGGAATCGACAGTATAAGTAACAACATCCCGGCAAGGGAGAAACAGCTATAACCAAACTTGTTCCAATATCTAACTACCTCAGCTAACAACAATACTCAGTCATAAGTAATTTCCACGAGAATAATCACGATCCTTGCTCAATATAGAGAATCATCAACTTAAGCATCCATAGTATTATCTAAGAACACAATAAATTACAAGACTCATGGTCATGCTCGACACCAACGCATAGATACCCGTCACCATGCCTATACATCGTACTCAACAAGAAACAAGTAGCAAATAGGACACAACTCCTAATCCCTCAAGCTAATGTTAGACCAAAAACTTACCTCGAACTTCCACGACCAACTCAAGCCTCAAAGACCATTTTTCCTTTTGAATTCGGCTCCAAATCAATTGTATCTAGACATAATCGACTTAATAACATCAATAAACGCTACACAATCCAATTCTAATGCTTAATTATAGCTTTCCCATCATTCTTCCCAAAAAGTCAAAAATTGACCCCCGGGCCTGCTTGGTCAAAATACGAGGTTCGGACCAAAACCCGATCACCCATTCCCCCACGAGCCTGAATATATAATTAGTTTCAAAATTCGACCCCAAAACGAGGTCCAAATCACAATTATACAAAAAGCCCTAACTCTACCTAAATCCCTAATTTTCTACCCTTAAGAACATGATTTAAGCCTAGACTAATGGGATTTAATGGAAATTGAAGAAAATGAGTCTAAGATTACATACCTATGAATGGTGGTGAAATCCCCTTTCAAAAATCACCCAATTTGGAGTTTGGAAGAAGAAGTTATGAAATTTTGATTAAATCCCGATTAGGCTTCTGTTTTAAAAACATTGGACATGCCTTCATCGCGTTCGCGACAGGCCTATCGCGTTTGTGATGAGTCTAACTTAGGTGACCTTTGAGTTCGTGATCCTAGGATCGCGTTCGCGGAGCTTTGACTCCTCGATCCTTCGCATTCGTGGGCCAGTGACCGCGTTCGCGTAGAACAACATGAGAACTCCTCCCCCAGGCTAACTGCCTTACGTGTTCGTGAAGGGTAATCCCTCCTCAGTCTCGCGTTCGCGAAGAAGAAAACTGGCACCTGGGATATTTGCCTTACACGTTCGCGAGTGGGACTACGCGAACGCGAAGAACAAAATCCTTGGGCACTGAACAGCCGAAAACCTGCAACGTTTTATGAGTTCAAAACTTCCCGAAACCCATCCAAAACTCACCCGAGCCCTCAGGGCTCCAAACCAAACATACGTACCAACTCAAAAACATTATATGAACTTATCTGTGCGATCAAATCGCAAAAATAACCTCTTAAAAAACGAATTTAGGATAGAAATCTAAGAAAAATCTTCAAACTTTCAAAGTATAAATTTTCACAACTAAGGGTCCAAATCACCTCAAACGACTTCCGTTTCTTACCAAATTTTACAAACTCGTCTTATTTCACATAAAAGACCTATACCGGGCTCCGGACCCAGAATACGGACCTGATACCATCAAATTCTAAATGCATTTCATTTCCAAAACTCATAGAAATTTCCAGAAAATAATTTTCTTTAAAAATTCATTTCTTGGGCTTGGGACCTCGGAATTCGATTTCGGGCATGGGCCTAAGTCCCATATTTTTTCACGGACCCTCCGGGTCCATTTACCCAAAATGTTGACCGAATTTAACTTAAATGCATTTTAAGTCAAAATTTTAACATTTTCATAGATTTTTCACATAATAGCTTTCCGGCTATACACTCGAATTGTGCACGCAAATCGAGGTGATGCTAAAAGAGGGTTTAAGGCCTCGTAATGCGGAATTAATTTAAAAACAAGTGAAAAGGTCATCACAAGAGACCTCAGAGGCAACTGTATGATGATCCAGTTATCCTTCCAAAGTTTGATGTGGTTTCCATTTGCTACATTCCAGGCTAATCCTTTTGCAAAGAAAGGATGAGCTTTAGCAAGGCTTTTCTACATATAGGAGTCATCTACATTGGTGGTGAAATCTTTGTGTTCCTATATTGCCTTGTATTTGTGACATACCACCTGTGCCCGTAGACTGTTGGAGCTATAATGCAGTTGCCAAATAATGCTGCAAAGAAGAGCTAGATTTTTGCTCTTGAAATTAAAAAGACATAGACCTCCTTCTTATTTTGAGGATATCACAGTATCCAAGTTACCAAGGTGGATTCTCCTTTTTATGTGGTTGAGCCCCAAAGGAAATCCCTTTGAATGCAGTCTATATGTTTTCTTGTAAACGTAGGCAGATAGTTGAACCGTATGGAGTGAGTAGGTATAGCTGCCAAAACCGTATGAAGTGAGTAGGTATAGCTGCCAGAACCGACCGGATAAAAGTGGTTCTTCCTGCCTGGGTTAGGAACTTTGCCTTCCATCCCTTAATTCTTGTATTCATTCTATCAATAATGAATTGATAATTAGAGTTTTTTGGTTGTAGATTAGTGATTGGGAAGCCAAGATACTTTCCTACATTGTTTGTTACCTTAATGTTAAGCATTGTGGATATAGTGCTCTATTTATTGCCATCTACATTCCTTGAGAAGATGATTGTTTATTTTGTGAAGTTTATCCGCTGGCCAGATTATTGGGGGATAGAGTTGAATATATTTATGATTGAAGAAGCACTAGTAGCATTTGCCTCAGAGAATAGGATGAGGTCATCTGTGAATAGTAAATGGGAAATGGGTGGGCTTATTTGACTAAGTTTGATAGGTTTTCATTGATAAAAGTCTATCGCATGGTCAATGTATCTAGTAATTGATTGCATACAGATGATGAAGAGGTAGGGTGATAGGGGGTCTCCTTGGCGTATACCACGAGAGGGTTTAAAGAACTCTATCGGTTGGCCATTGGCTATTATAGAAGTAGGTGATGTTGACATGCAGTTCATAATTAGGGTAATCAGTTTGGCAGGGACGTTTAAGGCATGCAAGGAATTTCTAATGAAGGACCATTCCAGATGGTCAGGCATTTTTTCTAAGTCTAATTTTAAGTATATTTTTCCTTTACCACCGGATTTCTTTTTGAAAGAGTGGATTGCTTCCTAAACTATAATAGCATTATCAATAGCCTGCCTACTAGGGAGGAAACTGCACTGAGTAAGGCTAATAATTTTGTTATGGAAAGGTCGTATCCTATTGACAATAATTTTTGTGATTGTCTTGTAGCTTGTATTACAAATACTAATAGGTCAATAATGGGTGATGTATTGTGGGTTTTTTATTTTACGGATGAGAGAAACATATGTCTTGTTTATTTCAGAATCAATTGTAAGGGTTTGGAAAGCTTGTGAGCAGATGTTAATGATCGAGGTACAAGTGTCTGCCTAATATTTCTGGAAGAATCGGATAGATACAATCTGGGTCGGGTGCCTTGAGTGGCTTAAAAGATTTCATTGCTTTGTGTATTTCAAGCGTAGTTAGATATAAGGAATTCCCTATCACTGTCACTAATAATATTGAGAGTGCTTGGATTATGGGTAACATGTTTAGAACAAAAAATAATTCAGTAGTGTAGATATCTATAAAGTGTTTTAAGATAATACTTCGTATGATTTGTAGGTCAAATATCCAATTGCCTACTGAGTCATTTAGAACTAGGATTCTGTTTTTCCTGCTTCGTTGAATAGCTAAAATATGGAAGAAATTTGCACTGGCATCGCCATCATTTAGCCATTGGACTCTAGATTTTAGTTTCTAGAAATCCTATTCGTTTTTTAGGATTTCATTATATTCGCAAATGAGTTTATCCTCAAGGTCTAAGTGGAAGTATCTTTTGTGAGTAGGTTACATATTTTGGATACCTAGTATTCTATTTTGTAAGATTTATTTATTTTTAAAAATATTTCCAAAAGTGCTCTTGTTCCAAGACTCAACATGTTTTGTGAAGGAGGATATGGCATTCCTGTAGTTAATGTTGTTTGACCAGTGGTAATTGACAATACTGATAAAGTCAGGGTGGCGTAGCCACATTATTTCGAAGCGAAATACATGGTGTGGTTTTACCATAGGTTTTGTTAGGTTCAAGAGGACGGGATAGTGGTCAGAGTGCGTATGTGGAAAATAAGACACATTCGTATCTAGGTATGTTCCTACCCATTCCAGGTTAGCAAGAAAGCAATTTAATCTTTCTAGAATTTGGTGGCCCTTTTTTCCTTTTATTTATTCACGTGAACCTGGGCCCCTTAAATCCTAGGTCAATCATATTAAGATTGTATAGGCATTGTATAAAAGCAGCAACCCTTGTATTATTAATTGACCTTCCTCCAAACTTTCAGAGGCCGATGTTACTTCATTAAAATCCCCACATAAAAGCCAATGCAAAATATGGTTTCTAGCAATAGTTTCTAAGTTATTTCATAATATTTTCATATTAGCTAAGTCTTCACTTGCGTAAACTAGGGATAAAAGCCAATTGTTGGGTGTTCCTCTTACCTGGATATTGATGTGGATTTCCTGTTCGGTGGTGGCAATAGGGTCAACAGTAAGCTCTTCCTGCTTCCACATTAAGATAGCACCGCCAGAGTATCCATCTATACTAAGCTCAAATAGGTTAGTGAAATTAACAAATGACATGAGGTCGTAGTAGCTCTACATGCATGTCTCTATAAGACATATGATGGAGGGCTTTTGTTCCATTCTACGAGATCCTTGATGATTCGCCTGAACTTTGGGTTGTTGCACCCTCTGCAGTTCCAAAGGAGTATCTTCATCTAGGGCTCATTGACGATCCTCGAACTCCCTCCCAGAGCTAGTGACATATACAGATGGGTGGTCAGTGGGTGGTGCATCAGAGTGTCCTCCACTGTCAGTGTTGGAAGTATCAGGATAGCATATTTGTGAAGGATTGAGAATGGATAGGTGCAGATGTTCATTTCTATCCTCAGGAAATTTGTTGGAACAGTGATGAAGCACCTTTTTTCTTTATTTTCATTGAGGGTCATGGACAGTAATTCCTACAGTGTGATATTTCGGAGAATTTGATCGAAGATGTTTAGCGCCAGCTGTTCAGGCTCGAATATCATAGATGATGCCTCCTCTATGTTCAAAGGGGATAATGGCTCTAGTGGTGTTAGGGGGTCCTCGATATCCAGGTTCTCCGGCAGGTCTTGTTCTAGCGTGAAGAGCGACCAGTTGGCCTGTAGGGATGCATCCTCCTCCTGGCTCTGAGTGGAGGGTGAGCGTTCCCGCTGTTGGTGTTCGTTGTGGTTGTGTATCTGTTGGACAAGGTCCAAGGCTGCTATTTACTTTATGTATAGTTACTGTAGCACTGTTTTTGCTTGATCGTTGGTATAGAGCCCTTGTTGTATCATATGAATTAGCTCTTGGGTTATTTCTAGTATTAGGGTCGCCTGTTATTAGGTGGAGATTGCCAGGTACTGGTTTGCACGTGAGTGGCATGTGTTGTTGTCCTGCTGAATGTGGTGTGGTTTAGCCCACTACTAGTTCATGAGGCCACACATGTAATTGCTCATATGATTGTAATAGATTTGGTGATTGATGACAGTGGGAACAGAAATGATCATCGTTTGGAAGTAGTAGTTAGTTATTTGTGGATGGGATTGGGGTTGATGGTCTTGTTTTTCCCTATGATGGCATCCAGAGTGGTGGTTCTGGTGGCATTGGTAGTAGTGGTGGTTTCTTTGATAGTTTTGGTACTGCACCGACATTTTTTCTGTTATGTTATTTGGTGGCGAGTGAGATGGTAGAGTGAGAGTGTGAGACATTTCTGATGGGCAACACTTCAGAGATGTGATAATGGCGGAGGTAACAGTGCGTCTGGTATAGGGACGTAGAGGTTAGGTTAGGGGTGATAGAAGAGGTATGAGTGGTATGAATATATTTAGGTAGGCGGACTGTAGGGTCAGTCCATCAAATGTGATGGGAGTGGTTTTCTCTGTATTGGACAGATGTGGGGGAAGATTTGATGTTTGGGATTTCGGTGGCTGTTCGCTTGGGGTGATGTTAGGTATGGCTCGTGGAAAGGTGGTTTTTGTAGTTGCATGTGTTTTTCTATTTATAGGTTTTATCTTAGGATTCTTACGGTTTGTTGGTACTGTAGTTGCAGTTGAGGTAAACTGGAAGAGATAGTGTGCAACAGATATTTTTTCTGTTGCTTCAGATTTGTTAGAAATTTTTTTTTTGGATTTTTGTTTTGAAGTTCTCACATATGGTCATTCAAGATGGCAAACTTGTTATTTTGGGGAATTGTAAATGTCTCTTTGTTACTAGAGAGTCATTTATTTCTTTCTTGGGCTCAAAGGAGGTCTCTTTTCGTGTTTCCAACGTAAAGTTGGTATGTCTAGTAACATCATTTTCTGATGTAATCATTGCCTTTATTGTTTTCTCCCTTTTTTTATTCCATTTTTTCCTCTATTCTAATTTCTATTTTTTTGTTTTCTTTTCCTTTCCTTCTTCAATTTCTTTTTCTTTTCCTTTTCCTTTGCCCCGTGGCTTCGAAATTTTTATTTTTCCCTTTGTCTCTTTGTTTTCTATCTACATCTAATTTTCAAACTTTATTAGTAACATACTTCTTGTTTGAGTAAGTGATTGTATTCCACTAGTCTTGGGATGGTTGTCAAGACAAACAAGTTATCAACACGTTCCATGACAGATTTTTCATCTATCATTTGAAATTCAAAACATTTCATTCTAAGGAATTTGTCTGTTCCTTGTTTCACAACAGTATATTTCTGTTCCATGGCTTTCCAGATTTCTTGTGGTGATTTGTGAAGTCAGAACAAATCATATAAACGATCAGAAAGTGAGTTTAAAATAAAACATTTACAGCGCGCCTCATCATCTTCACATTTTTTGCGTGCCACCTTAATTTCGTCAGAATCTTGAGCAATAGGTTCTGGCATTGCAGTAAGATCGAAACTTAGCAAATATGCTGTTTCCAACTCAGTGAGAAAGAACATCAATTTATCTTTCCAGCGGATGAAATTTAAGCCATCAAATCAATCTAGTTTGAACACTTCGGACATCTTATTGAAAACAGAAGCCTCCATTGTAGTGTTGATTAAATTCCTTAAGATTGTTAGAGAAATAACAGAATATAGGACGAAATAATTAGACCTTAATAGTGTAGTCACTGTCCTTAAGGAATTTAAGCCTCCCAATTTCGTTGATGTAGGGATTATGGTAGAATTCCTCCAAGATTCTACAAAGCCTCTGAAATTCGAGTACCAGCAATTAGCTCGAATTTCCACTTGAACAAACTTTGTGAATTGAAGATAGCAGGAAGAGAAGAAGATGGAAAACAGTTGCTTTTCTGATATTTTTTGTTTTGGAGAGGAATGGGATATTTATAAACCCTTTAGGCGTCTGTTAGGATTAACGGACTCAACCTTTGCCAACAGATACCTTTTAAAATCAATAGTCACTTTTTTCAAAATTAATAAACTGTTAAAACGTTTTAATGATTGAAACGTTTTTATTAAATAACAAAATTAATAGGTGATTAAAAAAATAAATTTCAGACTATTTTAATTGACTCAAGTCCCAAGTGTCTAATCTTGACTATTAATAATATAGTCAAATTCTAATTTCTCTCTAAAACACCTTTAAAATATTCAAACCATGCAAGATAAAGAAGTGCTTTCTTTCTTTCTTTTTTCAATGAGGGACAAAGCAACCTCCTCTCATTTACTCCCATCAAAACATTAACTAATCTAACATACTCTAATAGAAAAAAGGTTACATTGACAATGAATTTTGAGAGGAAGTATGATTTCAATATCTAAGCTTATGAATATATTTATATTATTTCTTAAATTTGCATGCACTATTAAAAAAAATGAGTTAGTGGCGGACAAATTCTATAATTAAACAACAAAATTTGTCACTAATCCTACTTAGTAACGGATTAGAGATAGATTATCAAAATAGTTTGCTACAAGCTTTTAGCGACATATTAGCGACTAAGTTTATAGCTAATTCCAAAAATTTTAATAGTGATTACAAAAATTAAATCGAAATATATATTTCATCAGGAAAATAACACGTTCATCCGCCACCAGTTGATTTTCGAGGAAACTTGTTCGTTTTTTTCTTTGTACAATTTGAGCCTATTGTCTATCCACTATCAAGAATTATACAACTTTGGTAGCCTATTCAAAGTTTCAAACTGCAAGATGAATACTCCAATAATTATACTGCCTGTTCTGGTTCTATTTGAAAAAATTAAACTTGACTATTTAAAAACGATTTAAAAAATTCCTGTTGAAAAATAATTGTTGTCCAACTTGTTACATGAGCAGTTATAAATAATGATAATTCGTAGATACTTGTGTGCGTGTGTGTTGTTTGTATTGCTTGTTTTATATTCATCACCACTAGTGTGATTTTTCTAATTATTGCTGTACGTATACGACTGGAATGCTTTTCTGAATATAATAATATTCTATATATTTGTTATATTTATTAGCCTCACACATAGAGAAAAGGGTGATAAAAGAGATTCAATTTAGAAATTAATTAACCTCCCAAAGAGGAACCAAATCTTGACTATAAAGAAAGGATACGATACTCATCAACATGATTTGCATTTTTCTGAACTAATTATTAAGCATTTAAGAGTTCGTCCAACTCCAAAGTGTCTTTATATACAATAAAATAATTTGTTATCGGATTCGGTAGATGGGTTAGAGATATGTTAACATAATAATCTAAGTCTCAGATGTTTGAGTAATATAAATAAAACAAAGAGAAGAAGAAGAAGTTGTCCCTATCTTATAAAGAGCTTAACAATGAGTTTAAATTTCTCAACAACCTAATGTTTTTTTCATTAGGTGATTTCGTTTTATCCTCTAAAGTCTTTGATGGGCAGATATACTTAGTATTTGTGTTAGTGGGAGGTATATCCGATAAAATAGTTGAGATAAGCAAAATATGGCCCGAACTTTACCGTTATCAAAATAGGAGTCAAAGACCACATGTTAAAATATAATAAAGTAAATAAAAATATTTTTTTTCTCTGACAATTTGAATTTTTATATGAGATGGTCACATACTTCAATATGATAGCAAAAGTAGACCGAGATTTTAAATTCGAGTCTCACCGTCACCCATCATTGAAATTTTTTTTTTACTTACTTTCCCATGACAAAGAATTAGACATGCATGTGATATAGCATATTGAATACATAATTATGTAAATAAAATAATGCTCTGTCTAGCAACTTAAGTTTTCAAGTGAATCACAGACACTTTAATAACACCTAATCACAAAAGGACAATTGAAACCGTACCTACATTTAAAGCCCTAAAAAAAATGCTTTATGGACCTTTTTAAGACCACTATTTATATTTTGATTCATTAATTTCTTTTATAAAAATATAGCCTTACATTATAATTTTAAAACACGCTTGTCTGAATTTTAAGCACCAAAAATTCGAACAATTACTAGAATTTTAAGCACCATAATTTTAAAGCACAAAAAAGTATGACGATCATCAGAATTTTCAAGTAGAATGCTGAAAGATTACGGTGATCCGTTAGGATTGGTAGCAAAATTATGACAGATCACCATAACTGTTGCATGAAAATTCTGGAGATCGAGAAAATCCTAGCAAGCAAAATTTAAAATTCTGGCATGTGACTTATTTTCCAAACTTCTGTTACCGAGGTCAAAAGATCAATAATAGCACCGAAATATCTGATTTCCGTCATTCTCCCCTAAAGCCATCAGTTATAGTACACTGCCAATTCAAAGAAATGAAAACTTTCGTACCAAAAAATAGGCGATAAATTGAGTAATAGTAATTAGTACGTATGCCAATTTATCAGAATTAAGTGATACTAATTAAAAATGTATGCAAAAGCCATCGTTCGTGTATTCATTTGTTTAATATTGTGATTGAACCAAAAGGTCATCACTTGTTTTTAAATTGAATTCTGCCTCTTTTAGCATCACCTTGATTTGCGGGCACAGTCCAGGCGCGTAGCCGAAAAGCTTATATGTGAAAATCTATGAAAAATGATAAATTTTGACTATAAAATTAATGAATTTGACTTCGGTCAATATTTTGGGTAAACGAACTCGGACCCGTGATTTGACGGTCCCGAAGGGTCCGTAGGAAAATATGGGATTTGGGCGTATGCCCGGAATCGAATTCCGAGATCCCAAACCCGAAAAATAAATTTTTAAAGAAAATTATTTTCTGAAATTGTTTAAACGATTTGGAAATGAATTTTGATTAAAACATGTTGGTATCGGGCCCGTATTTTGGTTCCGACGCCCGGTACAGGTCTTATATGTGATTTAAGATAATTCTGTGAAGTTTGGTTAGAAATGGAATTCGTTTGACGTGATTCGGACCTTAAATGCAAAATTTAATGTTTTAAGAAGTTTTGAATTATTTCATTGAATTTTGAGGTTTAATTCGTTGTTTAAGGGGTCAATTTGGCGATTTGATCACCCGGATAAGTTCATATGATATTTTTGAGTTAGTACGTATGTTTGGTTTGGAGCCCCGAGGGCTGGGGTGTCTTTCGGATGTATTTCGAAAGGTTTTTGAACTCATAAAAGTTGCAGGTTTTTGCTGTTCAGTGCCCAGGGATTTTTCTCTTCGCGTTCGCATGGGCACACTCGCGAACGCGTATGGCAAATCTCCCAGGTGCCAAATTTCTTCTTCGCGAACGCGAAGCTGGTGACGCGCGAGGCTAAGGGGGGATACCCTTCGCGAACATGACCCAGCATACGCGAACGCGATGGCTTATGAGCTTGGGCAGGGGGGTATTATACCTACGCGAACGCGACCATCTGGACGGGAACGCGAAGGCTCGAGGAGTTAGTTCTTCGCGAACGTGAGCCCATTTCCGTGAACGCGAAGGCCTCTCAGGCCTAGCTCATCGCGAACGCATAGAGCAAATTCATCCAATTATTTTAAGTTCCAAAAACAGAATGTATTATGGGAGTTCCACCATTTTTCATAAAATCTTCTCCATACCTCTTAGGCGATTTTTGAAGAGGAACTTCATCATAGCTTCATAGTTATGTAATCCTAAGCTCGTTTTCTTCCATTTTTATAAACACCCACTAGATTTCTAGGCCTAAAATATGAGATAGGGTAGAAAATTAGGGATTTGGGTAGAATTAGGGCTTTTTGATTATTTGGGAATTTGACCTGGTTTTGGGGTCGGATTTCAAAACAAAATATATATTCGGGCTCGTGGATGAATGGGTGATCGGATTTTGGTCCGAACCTCGTGTTTTGACCAAGCGGGTCCGGGGTCAATTTTTGACTTTTTGGGAAGAATGATGGGAAAGCTATAATTAAGTATTGGAATTGGATTGTTTAGCGTTTATTGATGTTATTAAGTCGATTATGTCTAGATACAATTGATTTGGAGTCCAATTCAAAAGGAAATGCGGTGTTTGAGGCTTGAGTTGGTCGTGGAAGTTCGAGGTAAGTGTTCGGTCTAACCTTAGCTTGAGGGATTAGGAGTTGTGTCCTATTTGCTATTTGCTTCTTGTTGAGTACGACGTATAGGCATGGTGATGAGTATCTATACATTGGTGTCGAGCATGACCGTGAGTCTTAAATTGCAATTTATTTTGTGTTGTTAAATAGTACTACGGATGCTTTAATTGATGATTCTCGATATTGAGCAAGGATTAAGTTTATTTTTGTGAAAATTACTTATGATTGAGTATTGGTGTTAGCTGAGATGAGTAGAAGTTGGGTTAAGATTGGTTATAGTTGTTTCTCCCTTGCCGGGACGTATTTACTTTTACTGTCGAATCCCTTGCCGGGATAGTGTAGCTTATTGTTGATCCCTTGCCGGGACTCTTGGTATGGTTGTTTCTAAAGGTATATAAATGTTATATTGGATCATGTTGCACGCCGCAATAATTACTATATATGGAACGGGTTGCACGCAGCAACAATGTTATGTTGGATCGGGTTGTATGCCGCAATAACACTATATATGGAACGGATTGCACGTCGCAACAATGTTATGTTGCATCGGGTTGCACGCTGCAATAATGTTATATTGGATCGGGTTGCACGCCGCAACAGTGATATAAATGGATCGGGTTGCACGCCGCAACAGTGTTAAATGATAGGGATCGGGTTGCGCGCTGCAACAGTGTTATTATGGTTTTGTTGTAAATATTGAATTGTTCTCTCATATTTCTCTTAAGTTTCTTCTGGATTTGATATTTTCCCCGTAGAATGTACCCCTCCCATGTTAATTTTTTATTCCTGTTTATTTTCCACTATATATTATATAACTGCACATGTTTATCTGGAGTCTGGTCCTAGCCTCATCACTACCTCGCCGGGGTTAGGCCAAGCACTTACCAGCACATGGGGTCAGTTGTGCTGATGCTACACTCTACACTATGTGCAGATTCCGGAGCAGCTTTTGGACAGTACCAGCTGGGGAGCCTGCCTTCAGTCCAGCCAGAGATCCCCGAGGTAGTCCTGCAGGCATCCGCAGGCCCGACATTCTCTTCTACTTTATTATGTACTCAGTTTTCATTAGATTTCGAGAGAGATTGTATTTCTTTCAGACATTTGTTGTAGTAATCTTAGTCCGTCCGTGGTATTGTGACACCGGATTTTGGGTAGAGATATGTGTTGTCATTATCGTACTGGTCTTGGTTATTATATTATATTAAGTCTTCCACTTGATTTCATTTATCGCTAATATCTAAATGTTGGATACCTGTTAATTCAGATTGTTATAAAGGGTCAAAAATGAAAGAGTTAGAAATTTCTATGTTTAGTAGCTTGCCTAGTTTCTACGAGTAGGCACCATCACGACTCCCGAGGGTGGGAAATCCGGGTCGTGACAAGTTGGTATCAGAGCTCTAGGTTACATAGGTCTCACAATTCACGAATAAGCTTAGTAGAGTCTGAGGGATCGGTACGGAGATGTCTGTATTTATCCCCCAGAGGCTATAGAGTTAGGAAACATTCCACATTTAGTCTTTCCTATTGTGCG
The DNA here is from genome assembly GCF_000393655.2 of Nicotiana sylvestris. Classification (NCBI taxonomy): domain Eukaryota; kingdom Viridiplantae; phylum Streptophyta; class Magnoliopsida; order Solanales; family Solanaceae; genus Nicotiana; species Nicotiana sylvestris. The sequence goes on from NC_091065.1 coordinate 170,953,600, forward strand.
GATTGGTTTCTTAATGCTAATTGAAATTCTACTCTATTCTTTCATAGATAACGAGAACACGCGCTTCCTCATCCACTAACCAGCAGCCCGAGCCCCCAACAACATCTCCCACGAGGGGTAGAGGGTAAGGCCGAGGCCGTGCTAGAGGCCAAGGTAGGGACAGAGCTCAGCCCAAGGTAGCAGCACCCGCAGTAGAGCCTCAGGTTGACTTTGATGATAAGGTTCCGGCCCCAGCAGTTCTGGCGCGCCCAGATCAGGTCCTAGAGGGGTTTATTGCTACTCCAGTACTTCAGGATGCTCTGGTCCATCTAGTGGGCCTTATGGAGAGTGTCACCCGGGCAGGCTTGCTTCCTATAGCACCAGCCGTCTCTCAGGCTAGAGGAGGAGCCCAGACTCCTGCTACTCTCATCTCGGAGCAGGTAGCTCCCCAGTTTCAGACTCCAGCAGTTCAGCCAGTTGGAGTGGTTCAGTCGGGTGTGGTAGCTCAGACCGGTGATGGAGCAGCTATGTCTGCTGATGCCTTGTGAAGGTTGGATAGGTTTACCAAGCTCTTTACTACTACTTTCAACGATGCATCTACTGAGGATCCCCGGGATTATCTAGACAACTGTTATAAGGTTCTCAGGAATATGGGGATAGTTGAGACCAATGGGGTCGATTTTGCCACTTTTTGCTTGTCTGGATCCGCCAAGATTTGGTGGAGGGATTTTTGTTTGGCTAGACCAGCCGGATCACCAGCTTTGACTTGGGAGCAATTTACTCAGCTATTTCTGGAGAAGCCTCATCACTCAAAGAGAGGCCTATCGGAGGCAGTTTGAGCGTCTCCAATAGGGTTCCATGACTGTTACCCAGTATGAGACCAGATTCATCGACTTGGCTCGTCATGCTCTTGTCATACTTCCCACCGAGAGAGAGAGGGTGAGGAGGTTTATTGATGGACTTATTTAGCCGATTCGTCTTAAGATGGCTAGGGAGACTGGGAGTGAGATTACTTTCCAAGAGGCGGCCAATATGGCCAAGAGAGTGGAGATGGTTCTATCGTAGGGAGGTGGTCATGGGTCGGACAAGAGGCTCCGTCATTCAGGCAGATTCAGTGGTGCCTCGTCTAGAGGCAGGGATTCGTATGGTAGAGGCCATCCTCCTAGGCCCTTTCAGTCAGCACTTCAGGTTTATCTTGGTGCTTCAAGTGGCCATGGTTCTCACATGCAATATTCTGATCAGCAGCCCTACAGTGCACCGCCAGCTCCTATCAGTTCACCGCCGCTCCAGAGTTTTCGAGGTGGTCATTTAGGTCGCCAGGGTCAGTCTCAATTTCCTCAGTCGCAGTACTCAGGTGGATATTTTGAGTGTGGTGAGTATGGTCATATCAGGAGGGCTTGTCTGAGATTGGTAGGTACTCAATTGCAGTAGTAGGGTTCTCGTGCTATGGTTCAGGCACCAGGTATTCCGCAGACCGCCTAGCCAGCTAGAGGTGGGGGTAGAGGTGCTAGAGGTGGAGGTAAAGGTGCTAGAGGTGGAGCTCCGACCACTAGAGGTGGAGTCTAGACAGCTGTAGGTCGTCCCAGTCCAAGGTGGTGGGGCCCAGCCCCGATGTTATGCTCTTCCAGCCAGGCCTGAGGTTGAGGCTTCCGATGCAGTTATCACAGGTACTGTTCTGGTTTGTGGCAGAGATGCTTCCGTTTTATTTGATCCAGGGTCTACGTACTCCTATATGTTATCTTATTTTGTACTGTATCTGGTCATGCCTAGTGATTCCTTGAGTGCCCCTGTATATGAGTCTACACCGGTGGGTGACTCTATTATGGTAGATCGAGTCCATCATTCTTGTATAGTTGTGATTGGAGGTCTTGAGACTCGTGTAGATTTGCTTTTTTTGGACATGGCCGATTTTGATGTCATATTAGGGATGAATTGGTTATCAACTTACCACGCTATCTTGGACTGTCATGCCAAGACTGTGACGTTAGCCTTATCGGGTGTACCTCATTTAGAGTGGAGAGGGACTACTGGTCATTCTACCCGTAGTGTTATTGCTTATATGAAGGCTCAGCGTATGGTCGAGAAGGGGTGTTTGGCCTATTTGGCATATGTTCGTGATTCTAGTGTTGATGTTCCTTCTATTGATTTTGTGCCCGTTGTTCGTGAGTTTCCTGAGGTTTTCCCTTCAGACCTGTCGGGTATGCTACCTGATAGAGATATTGACTTTTGCATTGATTTGGCTCCAGGTACTCAGCCCATTTCTATCCCGCCGTATCGTATGGCCCGGCCTGAGTAGAAAGAGTTTAAGGAGCAGTTGCAAGACTTGCTTGAGAAAGGTTTCATTAGGTCGAGTGTTTCGCCTTGGGGTGCGCCAATATTGTTTGTTAAGAAGAAGGATGGATCGATGAGAATGTGTATTGATTACCAGTAGTTGAACAAGGTTACGATCAAGAATAAGTATCCATTGCCGAGGATTGACGATTTGTTTGATCAACTTCAGGGTGCTTAGGTATTTTCGAAGATTGACTTGAGATCTGGCTACCATCCATTGAGGATTAGGGCATCTGATATCCCTAAGACAGCTTTTCGCACTCGGTATAGGCACTATGAGTTCTTGGTGATGTCATTCAGGTTGACAAATGCCCCAGTAGCTTTTATGGATTTGATGAACCGAGTGTTCAAGCCTTACTTAGATTCGTTTGTGATAGTTTTCATTGATGATATTTTGATATATTCCCGCAGTCGGGAGGAGCACGAGCAACATCTTAGAGTGGTTCTTCAGACCTTGAGGGATAGTCAGTTATTTGCTAAGTTCTCGAAGTGTGAGTTCTGGTTGAGTTCAGTTGCATTCATGGGTCATGTTGTATCAGTATGGGGTATTCAGGTTGATTCGAAGAAGATTGAGGCAGTCAAGAACTGGCCTAGACCAGCATCAGCTATATAGATTCGGAGTTTCTTCGGATTGGCAGGCTACTATCGTCGGTTCGTGGAGGGGTTCTCATCTATCGCAGCCCCGATGACCAGGTTGACCTAGAAGGGTGCCCAGTTCAGATGGTCATACGAGTGTGAGGCGAGCTTTCAGAAGCTCAATATAGCTTTGACTATAACAGCGGTGTTGGTTTTTCCCACAGTTTTAGGGCCTTATACAGTTTATTGTGATGCATCTCATATTAGACTTGGTGTAGTGTTGATGTAGGATGGCAAGGTCATTTACTATGCTTTGCGGCAGTTGAAGATTCATGAGAAGAACTACCCGATTCATGATTTAGAGTTGGCAGCCATTGTTCACGCATTGAAGATTTGGAGGCATTATCTATATGGCGTGGCATGTGAGGTGTTCACGGATTACAAGAGTCTTCAGTATTTGTTCAAGCAAAAGAAGTTGAATTTGAGGCAGAGGAGGTCGTTGGAGTTGTTGAAAGACTATGATATCACCATCTTATATCATCCGGGAAAGGCCAATGTGGTAGCCGATGCTTTGAGTAGGAAGTCAGCCAATATGGGCAGTCTTGCTTATATTCTGGTCTGTGAGAGACCGCTTGCTTTGGATATTCAGATTTTGGTCAATCAGTTCGTGAGGTTGGATGTTTCTGAGCCCAGCCGTGTGTTGGCTTGCACAGTCGCTCGTTCTTCATTATTGGAGCGTATCCGTGATCGGCAGAATGATAATCCCGATTTGTGTATCCTTAGAGACACGGTGCAGCACGGAGGTGCCAAGCAGGTTACCTTAGGTGATCATGGAGTTTTGAGATTGCAGGGTCGAGTTTGTGTGCCTAATGTGGATGGACTCCGAGATTTGATTTTAGAGAAGGCCCATAGCTTCCGGTACTCTATTCATCCGACCGCCGCGAAGATGTATCAGGATTTACGACATCATTATTGGTGGCGGAGAATGAATAAGGATATCGTTGCATATGTGGCCCCGTGTTTGAATTGTCAGCAGGTTAAGTACGAGTATCAGATGACCGGTGGTTCATTTCAGAGGATTGAGCTTCCCGAGTGGAAGTGGGAGTGGATTGCTATGGATTTCGTTGTTGGACTCCTGCTGACTCGGAGGAAGTTAGACGCAATATGGGTCATTGTTGATAGGCTGACCAAATCAGCGCATTTCATTCCTGTGGCAGTCTTCTATTCTTCTGAGAGGTTTGCTGAGATCTATATCCGGGAGATTGTTTGCCTTCATGGTATGCCCGTGTCTATCACTTCGGACCAAGGTACGCAGTTTACCTCACGCTTCTGGAGAGAAATTAAGTGAGAGTTAGGCACGGGGGTTGAGTTGAGCACAACATTTCATCCTTAGACGGACGGGCAGTCCGAGAGGACCGTTCAGATTTTGGAGGATATGCTCCAAGTTTGTGTCATTGACTTTGGAGGCTCATGGGATCAGTTTTTGCCTTTAGCAGAGTTTGCCTACAACAACAGCTACTAGTCGAGTATCCAGATGGCTCATTATGAGGCTTTATATGGTAGGCGATGTCGGTCTCCGGTTGGATGGTTTGAGCCGGGAGAGGCTCGTTGTTGGGTGCAGATCTGGTTCAGGATGTCTTGGACAAGGTTAGGATCATTCAGGATAGGCTTTCGTACAGCTCAGTCCGGGAAAAAGAGTTATGCCAACTGCAAGGTTCGTGATTTAGCATTTATGGTCGGTGAGCGAGTTTTGCTTCGAGTGTCGCCTATGAAGGGCGTGATGAGATTTGGGAAGAAGGGCAAGCTTAGCCCTAGGTTCATTAGCCCGTTTGAGATCCTTGATCGAGTGGGAGATGTGGCTTATAGACTTGTATTGTTGCCGAGCTTATCAGTCGTGCATCCAGTGTTTCATGTGTCCATGCTTCATAAATATCACGTCGATATATCCCACGTGTTAGATTTCAGCACTGTCTAGTTGAACAAGGACTTGTCTTATGAGGAGGAGCTGGTAGCTATTCTAGACCGACAGGTTCGTTAGTTGAGATCGAAGAGTTTTCCTTCTATTCATGTTCAGTGGAGACGTCGGCCTGCTGAGGCATCGACCTGGGAGTCCGAGTCTGATATGCGGAGCTATTATCCCCATCTTTTCCCCGACTCAGGTACTTCCTTCTTTTGTCCGTTCGAGGACGAACGATTGTTTTAGATGTGGAGAATGTGATGACCCAAAAGGTCATCACTTGTTTTTAAATTTAATTCTGCGTTCTAAAGACTTAAAACCCACTTTTAGCATCACCTCAATTTGCGTGCGTAGTTCGGGCGCTTAGTCGGAAAACTTATATGTGAAAATCTGTGAAAAATGATAAATTTTGACTATAAAATGAATTAATTTGACTTCGGTCAATGTTTTGGATAAAGGGACCCGGACCCATGATTTGACTGTACCGGAGAGTCCGTAGGAAAATATGGGATTTGGGCGTATGCCCGGAATCGAATTTCGAGGTCCCAAGCCCGAGAAATGAATTTTTTAAAAAATTGTCTTCTGAAATTGTTTAAAGGATTTGGAAATGAATTTTGATTAGAACATGTTGGTATCGGGACCGTATTTTAGTTCCGATGCACGGTACAGGTCTTATATATGATTTAAGATAATTCTATGAAGTTTGATAAGAAACAGAATCTGTTTGACGTGATTCGGACCTTAAATGCAAAATTTGATGTTTTAAGAAGTTTTGAAATATTTCATTCATTTTGAGGTTTAATTCGTTGTTTAAGGGGTTAATTTGGCGATTTGATCGCACGGATAAATTCAGATAATATTTTTGAGTTAGTACGTATGTTTAGTTTGGAGCCCCGAGGGCTCGGGTGTGTTTCGGAAGTGTTTCGAAAGGTTTTTGAACTCATAAAAGTTGCAGGTTTTTATTGTTCACAGCCCAGGGATTTTTCTCTTTGCGTTCGCATGGGCACACCCACGAACGCGTAAGGCAAATGTCCTAAGTTCCAAATTTCTTCTTCGCGAACTCGAAGCTGGTGACGCGAACACGGGGCTAAGGGGGGATAACCTTCGTGAACGCAACCCAGCATACACGAACGCGATGGCTTATGAGCATGGGCAGAGGGGTATTATACCTACGCAAACGCGACCACCTGGACGCGAATTCGAAGGCTCGAGGAGTTAGTTCTCCGCAACACGAGCCCATTTCCGCGAACGCGAAGGCCTCTCAGGCCTAGCTCATCGCGAACGCGATGAGCCTATCGCGAACGCATAGAGCAAATTCGCCAAGTTATTTAAAGTTCCAAAAACAGAATGTATTACGGGAATTCCACCATTTTTTATAAACTTCATCTTCTCCACTCCTCTTGGGCGATTTTTGAAGAGGAACTTCACCGTAGCTTCATAGGTATGTAATCCTAAGCTCGTTTTCTTCCATTTTTATCAACACCCACTAGATTTCTATGCCTAAAACATGAGATTAAGGGTAGAAAATTAGGTATTTGGGTAGAGTTGGAGCTTTTTGATTATTTGGGAATTTGACCTCATTTTGGGGTCGGATTTCAAAACAAAATATATATTCGGGCTCGTGGGTGAATGAATGATCGGATTTTGGTCTGAACTTCGTGTTTTGACAAGCGGGCCCGGGTCAATTTTTGACTTTTTGGGAAGAATGATGGAAAAGCTATAATTAAGCATTAGAAATAGATTGTTTAGCGTTTATTGATGTTATTAAGTCGATTATGTCTAGATACAATTGATTTAGAGTCAAATTCAAAAGGAAATGCGGTGTTTAAGGCTTGAGTTGGCCATGAAAGTTCGAGGTAAGTGTTTGGTCTAACCTTAGCTTGAGGGATTAGAAGTTGTATCCTATTTGCTATTTGCTTCTTGTTGAGTACGACGTATAGGCATGGTGATGAGTATCTATACGTTGGTGTCGAGCATGACCGTGAGTCTTAAATTGCAATTTGTTTTGTGTTCTTAAATAGTACTACGTATGGTTTAATTGATGATTCTCGATATTGAGCAAGGATTAAGTTTGTTTTCGTGGAAATTACTTATGATTGAGCAAGGAGTAGAAGTTGGGTTAAGATTGGTTATAGTTGTTTCTCCCTTGCCGGGACGTATTTACTTTTACTGTCGAATCCCTTGCCGGGATAGTGTAGTTTATTGTTGATCCCTTGCCGGGACTCTTGGTATGGTTGTTGCTAAAGGTATATAAATGTTATGTTGGATCGGGTTGCACGCCGCAACAATACTATATATGGAACGGGTTGCACGCCGCAACAATGTTATGTTGGATCGGGTTGCACGCCGCAACAATGTTATATTGGATCGAGTTAAACGCCGCAACAGTGATATAAATGGATCGGGTCACACGCCACAATAATGTTAAATGATAGGGATCGGGTTGCACGCCGCAACAGTGTTATTATGGTTTTGTTGTTAATCTTTAATTGTTCTCTCATATTTCTCTTAAGTTTCTGCTGGATTCGATATTTCCCCCGTAGCATGTACCCCTCCCATGTTAATTGTTTATTCCTGTTTATTTTCCGTTGTATATTATATAACTGCACAGGTTTATCTAGAGTCTGGTCCTAGCCTCGTCACTACCTCGCCGGGGTTAGGCCAGACACTTACCAGCACATGGAGTCGGTCGTACTGATGCTACACTCTACACTATGTGCAGATTCCGGAGCAGCTTTTGGACAGTAGCACTTGGGGAGCCTGCCTTCAGTCCAGCCAGAGATCCCAATGTAGTCTTGCAGGCGTCCGCATGTCCGGCATTCTCTTCTACTTTATTATGTACTCTGTTTTCATTAGATTTCGAGACAGATTGTATTTCTTTCAGACATTTGTTGTAGTAATCTTATTCCGTCCGTAATATTGCGACACCAGATCCGGGTAGAGATGTGTGTTGTCATTATCGTACTGGTCTTGGTTATTATATTAGATTAAGTCTTCCGCTTGATTTCATTTATCGTTAATATCTAAATGTTGGATACCTATTAATTCAGATTGTTAAAAAGGGTTAAAATGAAAGAGTTAGAAATTTTCTATGTTTAGTGGCTTGCCTAGCTTCTACGAGTAGGCGCCATCACGACTCCTGAGGGTGGGAAATCCGGATCGTGACAAATATGAAAATTACATACATCGAGTGTGATTTATTTTTCTGCCATCATATATAGTGATAATGTAATACAAATATTTATTCTGTTATAGAAATTTTCTTACATTATTTATTGTAAATTACTAATGAATACATATTAAATAAAGTTATTTATAATTACCTTTCAAACCACCTAATTGTATAAATATTTTTGCGTCATTAACAGCTTGTTTTGATGGTCGTTACCCATTGTATTGTAACGTATTGTTACTTTAAATATGATGTTTGTTTTGATTGTTACTTAAATTTTATTATATTGTATCATTAAATCCGTCGTTACATAACAACGAAATGTGCTACTTTATATAACGACCGATTTGGTGTGGTCGCGTCGTTACCTTATCTTTTTTTCTCTCAATTTCATCTTCCATTATTATTAAATAATTTTATTTTATCATTTACCCTACTTTTTTATATAATAATTTTACCTTGTATCATTATTTTGTTTTATAATATTGCAAGTTTATTCTTCATATTGCTGATGCGTGATATCATAAAACGATGGCAAACGACACAATCTATCCAAATATTGTATCTATCAAACGATACAGTATAATAGAATACAGTATGATACGATACATTATGAAACGATATGTAACAACTATCCAAATAAGCTGTAATATATATAATTTAAACTCATAATCCCTATATATAATCATTTGTTGGAGCCTGGAGGATTCAGTTGTTACATTTAGAGATATATTAACGTAATCTAATTCTCATATGCTCGAATAAACAACTAGAATAAATATACATGGTGCACACCAAAAAAAAACTCCAACAAAGAATGAGCTAGGGATGTCAATGGGGCGGGGTGGATGCGGGGCGGGTTTGGCAAATTACACAAAAATTTCAACCCCCGCCCCACTTAATTTTTTTTTTCTCTAAAACAAACTAGTTTGACATTTTATTATTTTATAAAATGGAGAGTTTAATAGAATCACATAAATATAAAAGTGAGAGAATATTATGTTGATCTTCCAAAATAAATGGGTTACTATCATTTCCTATTACTAATACGATATCTTGACTTATGTAATATCATTTTGGTGCGATTTATGCAAATTGGTTAATTATAAATCAAATTGATTAATGCGGGGTCAATGCAAATTGGTTAATATCAATGCTATATATTGTTCTGATTCGATTTTCTATTTGGTTACTATTTTCTCCCTTCAATGACGGACACGTAAATGCAATCAATTTTAAATATAAATTATTTTTTAAAAATTTCTGAAAATATATATAGAGCTCCAAACATAACTAGATTTTATAGTAGTTGTTAAGACTTGAGGAATATCTGAAAAGTTTGAGAAGATAAAACAATCGGAGAAAAAATGTCATTCTTCAAAAAGAAAAATATTCATATCAAGACTAATAATATAAGGCGATACAAAACTAAAATTTACAAAACTAACTGGATATATGTAGAACCCCCAAAACCAAAATAACATTGGATAGATATCAAGTACGTCAAGTTCTCCCGCATTGAACCCGCGTTAAATCCGCAATCCGCCTAGTCCCGCTTTAAAAATTTTAAAAATTATTTTAACTCACCCCACACCACCCTGCACCCGCATAAATGTAAACCCGCCTCGCCCCGCACCCGCCCCGCCCTAGCCTATTGCAATCCTTAGAAGGAGTATGTGGAATCATCAGAGATTCCGAAAGTCAATGGATTGATGGATTCTCCTACCATGCAATGGCCTATCACCCATACAAGCTAAAATCATCGCCCTACTAAAAGGATTGAAATTAGCTTTCACAAAAAATCGAATATCGGTTATTATGGAAACAGATTGTCAGGTATTACTATAACTACTACATGACAATTCTCACACTAAAGTTAATGCTAATCTTCTCCATGATTACAGGTTCCTGTTAGAAGCACTGGGCCAATCAGAAGTTAGATATGTATACCTTGAAAAAAACCAAGTGGCGCACACATTAGCGATGTTTGGGTTCAACTATAACTCACATACTAATGCCGAGTGTGGCGAGTATTTCTGGAGTGAACCACTTTTATTTGCTTTCTCTACTTTGCGCAAAGACAAATTAGGATTTGCTTCGATAAGATCATTCTCGCACTATAATAACTCTCTTTACTTTAATGCATAATAATAATCAGCGCCCCCAGGCGCTTTTATCTAAAAAAAAGTAATAAAAGGAATAAGAAGTTGTCACCAGGGGCGGATCTAGAGCATAAAATACGAGTTCCCGGGAACCGAGTAACTTTTGTGTAACCCTATATTTATATTAAAAAATTCACTAAACATTTGTAAATATCTAACTGTGAACTCAGTTATTATTGTATATTAATCTAAAATTACGGTAGGAACCCATAAGTCTCAAATCCTGGATCCGCCTCTGGCTGTCACTATCTAATCAACAACACTTAAAGATGTGATTAAACTCTACACACACTACTAGAAATCCGGTAAATACCGACCAAAAAAACCGACCAACTTTGGTCGGTAATGGCCAATTACCGACCAAAATGCGGCCAAATACGCTTGGACTGTATTTTGATGATTGTTTTAATATACCGACCAAAGTTAGTCGGAAATTACCGACCAACGTTGGTCGGTCAATTAAATTCAAAAAAAAATTGCAAAAAAAAAAAAAAAACGGACCAAAGTTGGTCGGTATTTTCCTACTAAAGTTGGCCAGTATTTTAATTATGTAATCAAAAGATTCACCATATGAAAATTGAACCGGGGTATGTATTGTGGTAGAATACTTTTCTACCACTAGACCATTGGTGCATTTTATTTTAAGATTGTCTTTTTTTTTTTAATTTATACTTTTTAATTGTATTTTCGCACGAAAATAACCGATCAAAGTTGATCAATTTTATTAAAAATAAAATTACGGACCAAAGTTGGTCGGTTTTTTTAATATTAATTTTTATTTATTTTAATTGCAAAGACCGACCAAAGTTTACCGGTTTCTTGAAAAATAAATTTCGTAGTAGTGACACTTTTTAATATAAATCTTAGATTTTAAATCCAATAAATTTAAAGATTATAATAAAATTAATCCACGCATGCTTTATGGTCAAATAGAAATAATGGGAACAAGGAATTTATTTTCAGTCTTATTGTTAAATTTGGTAAGGTCATTTTGACCGTAGATTGAAGTAAAGATATCATTGGACTTGCATTCTATTTTTTTTTGTTTCTCACCCGCTGTTCGGTATTTGTATTTGAGCCCGACTATATTTAGATTCACGTCGTGTACGGCCTCATTCGGGAGGGAGGGGGGGTGGAGAGCGCTCCCTACCAAAAAATTTTCCGTACCCAAGACTCGAACTTGAGACTTCTAATTAAGGGGAAAGTAGCCCCATCAGCTGCACCACATCTTTGGTGGTTTGCATTCTACTTTCTACTACCACTAAGTTGTTGAATTAATACTCGTGTTAAGAAATTTCAAAGTCAAATAATTACTTCAACAAGATTATTTAATGTTAACTATCTGGTTAATTGATCAGTATCTTATATTTGGTCTGCTATGACGGTTGAGTGTGTTCACATAGGTGACTGTTCTTTTCATTAGATACTGATAAGATCAGTGTACAATTTTCAGTTTTTCGTTAAGTAGTTTATTAGCAAAGTCAGTACTATATATTCAACGCTAATAGTTGCATCTGTCCTTTTCTTTTCCAAGTAATAACAAATGTTGCTTTTGTTGTTTCTTCTTTTTATTGGTTTACTTAAAATAATTAGCTACATTGTCAAGTAGGCATAATATATCGGGACCATATGAACTTGACACCGTTTATTTAGTATATATCTAACTTATTTTTTATCCTAATTACCCCCTAAACTTGGTTGTTTGGTAGCCTTCACCTGCTTGAACGTTGATATGACATAGAAAGTGCATATACTTTCTCTTAGGCGCATAAAAGTGATGAAAAATAAAAATTATGCCTAATGTGCGCTGGTTGTGGCTGCCATGGGGAGAGGCTGAGGTCGCGGACGTGGAAGGCCAAAGAAATCACCTACTATTGCTTTCGGAAGTTCAGTAAGCTCTAACTCTCAGCCTATGAAGTCAATTCCACCTCAATCAAAGGAAACGATACCACCAGAGCACCAATTGACAGAGATGGTTACGAATGAAGAACGATCATCTTCAATTGATACTGGAGTAAGCAGAAAATTGAAGCTCAGTACAGAGAATACATTAAGCCAAACTGATAGTGCTGATGTAACTAGATCTGAAATCAATGGAACAGTAGTCATGGCTAACCCTAAGCAGAGTCCTGATGATAATAAGTTAGCAAAGAAAGGGAAAAATAAAAAGGAACTAAGCAATGATAGAAATGAGTCCGTAGATCCAAAATTTGGTATTAAAAGCCGTAAGGAGCAGACTAATCCTACAAGAAAAGTGAAGTCGCTGTACCAAATATTGCTGTTGCACCAACTCCAGCAGTAATTCCCACGCATAGCAGAACTGGGCCAAAAACCTGGGTGAACTTGTTTCAGCAGAATCGAGCAGCTACACATGGTATGACACTTCGATACATACCTCCACAAATTGTTGATAGACAACCCGTTGTGCAACTAAAACTCCAGGATGTGGTGGAGGAAGAGGATAAATGGAGTGCAACGATGATTGCATATATAATTGGGGACAATCCTAATTATAATGCAATGAAAAGGTATATTGCACAACACTGGCTAGATATTACTGAACCTGAGCTGTTCTTACATGATGAAGGCTATTATGTGATTAAGTTTCAATCGATGGTGGATATGCACAAAGTGTTCCATGAGGGCCTCACACCATTAACAATAGGCCAATAATCCTAAAACCTTGAACTCCTGATTTTTATTTAAGCCAGGAATTCCTAGCTGAGATCCCTCTATGGGTTATATTCCCTAAAGTACCTATGAGTTGTTGGGGTAATGAATCTTTAAGTAAGATTGCCAGTGCAATTGGAAAATCTTTGTTTGCAGACGAATGCACTACTAAGCAAATAAGAATCTCCTATGCGAGGATGCTGATAGAAGTTAATGTAATAAAGACCTGCCAACAGAGATAGATGTTATGGATCCTAGAGGCAGAAAAGTTTAACAACAGTTGGTGTATGAGTGAAAGCCTAACTACTGTGACAAATGCCAGAAGATTGGGCACATATGTGCAGCTCAACAAGGGCCTAAGATACCACAGAATGAACAGCCAAAACGAAGAAGAGAACAAAAGAAAGTTACATATGAATAGAGAACTAAGGGACCAGCGGGGGTTGAAACTGTTAAGCCACAAAATCCCACAGCTCAACAACAGGAACAAGTTAACTTAGCTGTGGTGACTCAGGAAACTACTTTGCCACATGAGATGAGAAAGATTCAAGAGATTGCTGACAATGATACTACAAAAATGAGGTAAGCTGATAAAGGCAAGGTCATTGAAAGTCCAGTGATGAACTTAGAAAATTTTCCTTTACTGACTTCTCATGTATGTAGGAATAGTCTTCATAAAGGTTCTATAAGTACAAGTGTGAGCTCCTCTCTACCTCATGACAGAGGTGGGGGCACTCACAAAAATCTATGACTTAGTTAATATGGAATGTTAGGGGAATTAATATATGATACAAGCAAAAAGAACTGAAGAAATATCTTATAGCTAGAAACATAAAGCTTGTTGGTATCATAGAAACTCAAGTTAAGGAGAATAATATGAAGAAAGTTTGCTCCCATATTGCCCTTGACTTGGGAAATTTTGCACGATTACACATGTGCAACTAATGGGAGAATATAGATAATATGGGATCCCTATAAGGTTATTTTAATTAGATCAGTAGCACAAGCTCTTCATTGCCTAGTAAATGGAATCAGAGGAGATCAGGAATGTTTACTCAATATGGTGTATATGGATTCAACACTATTGAGCAGAGGAAACAATTGTGGGACAATCTTATAGAGATTAGACATGGGGTCAACAAATCATGGGTCCTTGGAGGAGATTTCAAATCTGTGTCGCAGCTTCAAGACAGGATCAATGGGAATCCAGTAAATTTTGTTGAGATTCATGATTTCACAAAATGTGTCCAAGAGTTAGATATTACCGAATTGGCATGGGAAAGTGATTACTACACTTGGTCTAACAAGCAAGATGGAATGGATAGAATTTAGAGCATAATAGATAGAATGCTTGACAACTATAAATGGATGATGCAGTGGGGACACATCATTACTGTGTATGATGTTACTTTCACATCTAATCATTACCCTATGAGCTTGAATTTCACAGTAGACCAAGGCCATAGGAGAATTCCTTTTAAGTTCTTCATGTATGGGTTGATCATGAAAACTTCCTCAGTATGGTACAACAAGTGTGGAGTCAAAGAGTATATAGCTGAAAAATGCAGGATATCTGGGTGAAATTGAAGAAACTCAGACCATTCCTCAAGAAACTTAATGTTGAAGAGTTTAAATTCATCAGGCAAAAGATTGATGCAGCTGGAAATGAACTTCTCACAGTTCAAAAGAGCATTAATACTAAATGTACTGATGAGCTGACTGAGAAGGAGAGGAATCTTATACAAAACCTAGAAAAATGTGATATACTAGAAGAAGGAGACCTAAGACAAAAAGCTAGAGCTAAATGGATAAAGCTAGGAGACTCGAATACAAGACATTTTTCAACTATGATAAAGGAAAGGGCTCAAAGAAAATAGATTCAGGAGCTACAGTCAATTGCAGGAAGTAGACTACCTGATCCGGAAGATATAAAAGTGGAGATTATTGAGTTTTATAAATCACTGATGGGAACTGCTGCTCACTCAATACCTGCAATAGACAAGCTGGTTATGCAGAGGGGACCAAAGCTTTCACAACAACAGAGAATGGATCTGTGTAAAGATGTAACTGAGAAAGAGATTTATGAAGGACTATGCTCCATTGGAGAAGACAAAGCGCCATGAATAGATGGTTACAATGCATATTTCAAGAAGGCTTGGTCTGTTATCAAAGAGGAAGTCTTAGAAGTTGTGGCAGATTATTTTACTACAAGCAGGATGTATAGAGCTATCAATTGCACTGTCATCACATTAGTGCCCAAGAATACTTGACCTAAAACTGTAAAGGAATTTTGACCAATTGCATGTTGTACTGTGCTATACAAGATCATCTCTAAGCTTCTTGCAACTCGATTAGAAGCTATTATTCCTATCAATGAAGCTTAGGCTGGATTCATTCCAGGGAGAAAAATTGCAGACAACATTATCCTAGCTCATGAACTAGTGAAGCCCTACTCAAGAAAACATATCTTCGCTTGATGCATGATCAAGATAGACCTTCAGAAAGCATATGATTCTGTGGAGTAGTCGTATATAAAGCAAGTCATAGAAGAGATGGGATTCCCTTAGTTATTTACCTCATGGATAATGGAGTGTATTCAAAATGTCAACTATTCAATCATTATTAATAGAGAGCCAGCAGTCCCTTTTAATGATGCTAAAGGATTAAGACAAGGTGATCCAATGTCACCTTTTTTATTTGTTATTGTAATGGAGTTCCTGAGTAGAAATCTTAACTGTCTAAAGGAAGATAAAGAGTTTAAGCATCACCCTAGATGTACCAAACTGGACATAACTCACCTTAGCTTTGTTGATGATCTGCTGCTATTTACAAGAGGTGATAGCAAGTCTATTCAGGCAATGCAACATAAATTTCTGCAATTCTCACAGGCATCTAGGCTGCAAGCAAACTTGAACAAGAGTGAAGTCTACTTTGTGGGAGTTCCTATAGAGCATAAGAAGCAGATACTACAGCAATTAGTTTTCATAGCTGGTGAATTACCCTTCAAGTATCTTGGAGTTTCATTATCAACAAAGAAACTCAGTATAGTACAATGGCAACCTTTTATTGACAAGATGATTGCAAGGATCACTTCTTGGACTGCAAAGACATTGTTATATGCAGGGAGGGTACAATTAGTGTAGAGTGTTTTGTTTGGAATCCAAGTTTTCTAGAGGGGGACTCAACATCACCAACCTAAGGATCTGGAATAGTGCAGCAATAGTCAAAACTTACTGGGATTTGGCACATAAGTAGGACAAGTTGTGGATTCGATGGATTCACACCTACTATATCAAGGGGCAGAACTTCACCAATTGGACAACACCACAGCAAGCTTGTTGGGTGGTCAAGAAAGTATTTGAGGCCAAGACAGTTCTAGAGAATCAACAGTATATGCAATCTCTCAAGAAAAGCTTAATCCGGCAAATATACTTGACTATGCTTGGTGATTACTGTCGAATAGAGTGGAAAAGCTTAGTGTTTAACAATGTTGCGTGACCAAAAGCTAAATTCTCAATGTGGCTCATGATGTATAGAAAGCTTTTAACCTCTGATAGGTTGTGTAAATGGGGACTTAATGTGGATACTCAATGCGTGTTATACCAAAGACAGGAGGAAAATATAGAGCACTTGTTTTGAAAGTGTGATTACACTAACAGTGTCTGGACCAAACTACTTCAATGGATGTAACTTAATGGCCTAGAACCAGAGATTGGCAGCAACATATCTAGCGGATTATCACCTGCTCAAAAGGTAAATCTCAGCAGGCATAAGTGTTCAAAATAATATTTGCAGAAACTATGTACCGAATTTGGATTGAAAGGAACCTAAGAGTTTTTAAAAAAAGAAAGAGACATTGGCACATTATTGCGAAGGAGATAGCTTACATATGCAATGTGCGTGTTCTTCCTGGAGCCAAAGCCTATCTACTTAGTCTACAGTTTGAATAGGTTTTTGTTGTTTTGTTAATCTAGAATTTTTTCAATAGATAGAATTTGGAATTTAGTCGGAAATGACAGTTTAGTATCATGTAGTCGACTAATGAGATAGCTAGCTATGTTAGCTAAGCTATGGGAATGTAAATATTTCTTAGCGATTAATAAAAATAAGTTAATTACCCAAAAAAAAGTAGCTTTCAAGTGAGGCCCTGCCACATTATCATATAAAATAATTTATTTTATTCTATCTGTGTATTTGTTTTCTCTCAATATACCACACATATTTTATCTTAATTTGTATTTAATTTTTCGGTGACATGACTATTTATTTTACTGTGTATTTCTTTTTTTCTCCAAATATGTTTTAAAAAATTGAGTTTATCCAGATAAAGTATTTTCGCCAAAATAATAGTGTTTCAAAAATGTATTTTATTCTATTTCTTCTTTAGATGCAAGATATATTCTCACAGTTTAGTTTTATTATGCGCCAACTATAAAAAGAATTGGCTAGAGCTCTATTATTTTAAACCAGATAAAAAAGTTTTAGCTAAAATAACGAAGCTCAAACTGTGAAATTTTCTTTTATTTCTTATTTAGATACAACGACTCTTCATCCCAACTATATATTCCTTCTTCTTTTTTTCTCCAAGTTTCTAAAAAATATTACTAGAACTCCATTCTTCTTAGTCAAATACAATTTTTAAAGCTAAAATAATGTATTTTAATTGTGTTATGTTGTATTTCATCTTTAGATATGATGATGATTTATTTCTGTATACCGGTAAAACCAGGGCTAGTGAGCACCCCGATTTCCCGATGGGGCAAACAACGCAAGGATATAACTACAAGACATCGGAATCGAAGCTGAGAATTTCTCGTACTAAGGCCCGAACAAAGCACCTGCACCAGAGCCATCGAGACCACGCTCCCCGGATTCGGTTCGAGCTCCAAGACCTCGGAAAACATTACAAAACGTCTGCACATGACTAATAAAGAGTTGTGATATCCGTGCGCAACTGGATATCACGGCGTATATCTCGGCCCGTATCAGCAGCAAATGAGTGATTAACCAAAAAAAGATTTTTTACCTTTTTTCGAATTGTACTTGGGATAAAACTCTCCATTATATAAAAGGGGTGATTTTTATTCAAGAAACACATTGTAACATACATATCAAGGCAATATACACTTGTTTTTTCTGCTTCTAAAGTTATTTAAAGTTCTTATTTTTTCTCATAGTTCTTCATAAGTATTTGGCTCCGAATCGAGGGCAGAACAATCACCAAGCTTAGATCCGAGCTTGGACCTAATATCACAACTGGTTTAGATATTTATTCTATCTTTAATTCACTTATTTAACGCTATTGATCACTTGTATTAAATTAGTCCACATATCTTTAAAACTGCATATAAATTCAATTGTTATCTATTTTTAAAAGTAAACAGTTTGGAGCCCAACTTGGGGCTAAGGATAATAGTGGTGGTTTGATACAAATCTCCATAACACACTCTATTTTACTCTTTTTCTTTAAGGTTCCAATTTCAGGTCAACTTAAAAATGTCAAATTCTCAGTCTGCTCACTTGAACGTTGAGGATGGGTCTAGCCATCGTGGCGAAAACAACAATCTGGTGCCTAGCAATGAGGTGCCCCCTGCTGATCCCACGGAGTCCCAATTGTAGACCTAGTCGATGCTAACTCACATGTAGCCATCGACACCAAACTTCCTACGGATCCCGTAAATAGTGTTCACGGAGAAGCCTGACCAACGGCTCAAGCAGCACCCAAAGGCGAAGGATACGGGGCCAGTCTACGATTGATCTTTGAAATTCTACAGGTTCAGCACGGCAATAGTGCAGTTGCAAACCAAAGTCACGCCCCCAGCAGAGTTAAGCCCGAACCGGCCCGTGAAAGCGCTCGAAAAAAATGAGCATATCATCGAAAAGCTGAGCGAAGCTGAGTACAGTGTCAGCCTGAAGTAATGAAAATGTTAGGCATTGACAAAACGAGTGGAATCTGGTGAAAATAAAATTGAGGCAAATGATAAGAAGGTAGAGATATATAATTCCCGAGTTGATCAAATCCCAGGAGCACCTTCAATGTTAAAGGGCCCAGACTCCAAGAAATTTATCCAAAAGCCTTCCTCCTAGCATGGAACCGAAACCAATCCCGAAGAGATTTCTTATGCCCGATATTCCAAAATATAACGGAAACACGGATCCAAATGAGCATGTGACCTCCTACACATGCTCCATCAAAGGCAACGACTTGGAAGATGACGAAATCGAGTCAGTATTATTGAAGACATCTGGGGAAACTCTATCAAAATGAGTCATGATATGGTACCACAACTTGCCCCTAAATTCAATTAACTCATTTGCTACACTCGTAGATGCTTTTGTGAAGGCTCATGTCGGGGCCATCAAGGTCGAAACTAGAAAATCGGATCTTTTCAAGGTTAAGCAAAGGGACAACAAGATGCTCAGGGAGTTCATGTCAAGGTTCAAAATGGAATGGATGGATCTGCCTCCGGTTGCAGACGATTGGTCCGTTCACATATTTACTCAGGGACTCAACACTCGAAGCTCATTGGCTTCGTAGCAGCTTAAGCAAAACTTGGTAGAATACCCGATGGTAACTTGGGCTGATGTCCACAATAGGCACCAGTCAAAAATCAAAGTCGAGGATGACCAACTCGGAGCCCCTTCAGCCTCCAGTTGCAGATGATTGGTTTGTTCACGTATTTACACAGGGACTCAACCCCAGGAGCTCCTCGACTTCGCAGTAGCTAAACCAAAATTTGGTAGAATACCCGGTGGTAACTTGGGCCGACAACTACAACAGACACCAATCAAAAATCAAAGTCGAGGATGACCAACTCGGAGCCCCTTCCGGGTCTGTTTATCCTATCAGAACCGATGACAGGCCTAAGAGAATTGTCGATCATGAATCAAGGTCAGTCCGAGATCGGTATCAACCATATATCACAGATCGAAGAGGTAATGGATTTTGGCGTCACCCTACGGGCAATGAGAAGAGGAGCGATCGCGACCACAGTAGTCAGGGACTGATGAGCAAAAACAATTTCGATAAACCAGTTGGGGCAAAATAGGCACCAAGGTTATCGGAGTATAACTTCAGTATCAATGCTGCAAGCATCCTATCTGCCATCGGGCACATCAAGGATGCCAAGTGTCCTTGATCATTGCAGTTCGACCTTACCTAGAGAGACCCTAACTTGATGTGTAAGCATCATGGCTCTCATGATCAGAATACCGAGGACAACCGACAATTAAGAGAAGAAGTGGTTGGATTATTAAATAACGGGCATCTCCGAGAATTTCTGAGCGATCAAGCCAAAAATTCAAATAAGAAGAACCTCAACACGTCATCAACATGATCATTGGAGGGGTCGATGTCCCCCAGGGATCTATGATAAAGCGCACTAAAGTATCCATTACAAGGGAAAAACGAACCCGAGATTATATCTTAGAGGGAACCATTTTGTTCAATGATGAGGATGCTAAAGGCATCATACAACTGCATAATGACGCCCTGGTAATATCTGTACTTGTAAATAAATCTTGAGTTAAGCGTGTGTTAATTGATCCAGGTACCCTGGCCAATATCATTAGATCGAGGGTCATGGAGTAGTTGGGTTTACTAGGCCAAATAGTTCCAGCAGTCCGGGTGTGGAACGGATTTAACATAGCATGCAAGACCACCAAAGGGGAGACAACCCTACCGGTAAACACTGTTGGGACCATCCAGGAGATAAAGTTCTATGTGATTAGCGGGGATATGAGATATAACGCTCTATTCGGAAGACCATAGGTTCACAACATGAGGGCAGTACCCTCGATATTACACCAGGCACTAAATTTCCCCACACTGAGAGGAATCAAGACGATTTATAAAGAGCAGTCAGCCGCAAAAGAAATGTTTACAGTCAACGAGGTGATCTCGGTGCCCGTGCTCTTAACATCAAAGAACGCAGAGCCGATTAGGAAGGAAGAAACTAAATAGCAATCACCGATATCGACCCCAACCGAAAAAAAGGAGTAGGGAGCAGGTGAGGATGATGATTACGGATTCCCTAGGTCATTCATCGCCCCTGATGATTCCGATGCCATCGAATCAATGGTCTAGGAGCTAGATCAAGTCATATTGATCGAACACTTACCCAATCGGAAGGTATACCTGGCACCGAGTTAACTCCCGAGCTCAAGAAAAAACTAATTGAATTCCTTATGGCTAACATAGATTGTTTCGCTTGGTCCCAACTTGATATGACAGGGATCCTGCCGGAGATAACCACTCATAAGTTGAGTTTGGACCCGAAGATTCACCTGGTTAAACAGAAGATGAGGCCTCAGTTCGAAGTCAAACCTGCATTCATCAAAGACGAGGCATATAAACTCCTTAAAATAAGTTCCATTCGAGAAGTTAAGTACCCAGACTTGTTAGCTAACGTAGTGGTAGTGTCTAAAAATGGAAATAAATTAAGAATGTGCATAGATGACAAAGACTTGAACAAGGAATGCCCTAAGGACTCTTTCCCTTTGCCTAAAATCGACCGCATGATCGATGCGATGGCTGGACACGAGATACTCACCTTTCTCGATGGCTATTTCGGGTACAACCAAATATGGATGGACCTGGGAAATCAAGAAAAGACTTCTATTATCACTAAATTAGACACTTATTATTATAACGTAATGTCGTTCAGGTTAAAAAATGTCGGGGCCACTTATCAATGCCTAGTAAACTGGATGTTCAAAATAAACTGAGGTTTATATTGATGACATGTAAGTCAAGCCCCTGAGAGAAGAGGACCATTTGAAACATTTGCAGGAAACATTTGACATATTGAGGAAATACAATATGAATCTCAACCCGAAAATATGTGCATTCAGGGTTGGATTTGGAAAATTCTTTGGGTTTATGGTATCTAATCGGAGGATGAAGATCAATCCCGATAAAATCAAATCTATAGAAGACCTCACTGTGGTGGACAATGTTGAGGCTGTTCAGAGCCTAACCAGGCGTATAGCCGTCCTGGGCCAGGTCATATCGAGGTCCTCAAACAAAAGCCACTGATTCTTATCACTATTGAAGAAGAAGAATAACTTTTTTTGGACCCCGGAGTGCCAACAAGCTTTGGGAGAACTCAAACGGTACCTTTCGAGTTCATCCCTGCTCCATACTCCGAAGATGGATGAGCAGTTGTACCTTTACTAGGCGGTATCCGAGGTGAATGTAAGTGAATTCCTAGTCCTGGAAGAGGAATATATGCCATTTCCTGTTTACTATGTTAGTAGAACTCTAGGCGAAGCCGAAACAAGGTATCCTTACTTGGAAAAATTGGCACTCGCTTTGCTAAGCGGCTCCAGAAAGTTAAAGCCATACTTTCAATGTCACCCCATATGTGTCGTGACCTCTTACCCACTAAGGAACATCAATTACAAGCCCATGATCTTGGGACAGTTGTCCAAATGGGTAGTCAAAATTAGTGGGTATGATATCGAGTATCGGCCCCGAACTACCATCAAATCACAAATTTTAGCAGACTTCATAGCCAACTTTACGTCGGCCTTAATACCCGAAGTCGAAAGGGAACTATTATTAACCTCAGGAGTTACCTCACGAGTTTGGACACTCTTTACGTATGGTGCTTCAAACACAAAGAGGTCCGGGCTCGGCATCATGCTGAAACCATTTACAGGTAACATAGTTAGGCAATCTATTAGAATTGAGAAATTAACTAACAATGAGGTCGAGTATCAGGCCATGATTGTAGGTCTCAAATTGGCTAAAAGCCTTAATGCCGATGTGGTTCGAAGCTAAGTGCGATTCTCTCCTTGTGGTAAACCAAGTTAATGGGACGTTCGAAGTAAAAGAGGAACAAATGCAAAGGTATTTTGACAAGTTGTAGCTGATGCTACATCAATTCAAGGAATGGACCCTACAACACGTGCCTCGAGATCAAAATAGCAAGGCCGATGCCCTAGTTAACTTGGTATCATCAGTTAATGCTGACGAATTTAGTTCGGGAACAGTTGTACAACTCATGAAGTCGATGGTGGAAGAAGGCCATGCCGAGGTAAACTCGGCAAGTTTAACTTGGGATTGGAGGAACAAATACATAGATTATTTGAAGACTGGTAAAGTGGCCGGGTCTAGCCTGTCCATAGGGACTCTGTTCGGAAGAACATTTGATGGCCCGCTCGCCATATGCTTGGGGCCGGGAGATACCGAATATGTCTTAAGAGAAGTTCACGAAGGCACTTACGGAAACTATTCGGGACAGAATCTTTGGTTCAGAAATTAATCAGAGCCGGCTATTACTGGATCGACATGTAGAAAGATGTAAAGAACTTTGTACGAATATGAGACGATTGCCAGAGACATGCACCGATGATCCATAAACCCGAAGAGCTACTCCATTCGGTCTTGTCCCTATAGTCGTTCATGAAATGGGGAATGGACATCCTTGGTCCCCTGCTGAGGACACCTGGTAAGGCTTAATTCATATTGTTTATGACCGATTATTTTTCTAAATGGGTCGAAGCTCAAGCATTCGAGAAATTCCGGAAAAAAGAAGTCATTGACTTCATTTGGGACCAATTAATATGCCGATTTGGGATGTCGGTCGTGATCGTGTGTGATAATGGGAAGCAATTCATCGGCAGTAAGGTAAATAAGTTTTTCAAAGATTAAAAAGATTCTATCGACACCCTATACCTTAGAGGGATTGGACAAGCAGAATCAAACAAGAACATACTCGAAAACCTGAAAAAGAGGTTGATCGATGCCAAAGGGAAATTGAAGGAAATTCTGCCCGAAGTCTTGTGGGCATACCGTAGAACTTCGAAGTCTAGTATCGTGGCCACCCCATTTCATTGGTCTACAGTGCCAAAGCATTAATACTGATCGAAGTGGGAGAATCGAGCCTCAGGTTCCGATATGCGACCAAAGAATCGAATAATGAGGCCATGAGCACGAGCTTGGAACTATTGGATGAAAGGCGTGAGGCCGTCCTAGTCCGGTTGACGACCTAGAATAAGCGGATAGAAAGGTATTACAATCGAAGAGCCAACCTCCGACACCTCAAGATCGGGGACTTGGTGTTAATAAAATAACACTACATACGCGAAACCCGAACCAGGGGATGCTGGGACCGAATTGGGAAGGGCCATGTCGAGTCGTCGGAATTATCGGCGAAGGCTTATACAAACTCGAAATAGAAAATGGTGCTCAGGTACCGAACAACTGGAACATGACGCACTTAAAGCGGTATTACTGCTTAGGTCCGATCTCATTTACTTTTTATAATTTTATGAATCAGAATAACACTTGCAAGCAAAGGTCAAGGGAGAATGTGACTATTAGGTCGGAAGGCACGCATTTCACTCTTATTTCCTTAAACCGGTTTTGTCCCAAATGGGTTTTTTGGCAAGGTTTTTAACGAGGCAACATTAAATCATGATAACTTATATCCAAAGGTCGGTCTTAAATCGGAGTCAATGGGCGCTTCAACAGTATCCGAGCCCTCTCAAAATCGATCTCGAATACCGGGGGCTATCACCCTTGGGTTAAGGTTCTTAGCAACGAATGAAGGAAACTTTACACTTGAATAGCTTAGGCTCAGTGGTTAGGATTTATTGTAAAGGCCAAAAGGTCAAAAAAACTATGCCACATAGGCTACCTTAGCCATGATCCAAGCTTTTATACGCTTTTGGTCATGTACTTTAGAAACAAAAATGAAAGAAAGTTTTCACCTTGCTATTACACATTTTGGCCTCTTAAACATAGATCCTAAGAGCCTAAGATCTACCCTATTTGGGGACTATCGAGCCCAAGGGCTACCCTTATTCGGGGACTTTCGTCGAAAAACGTTCGGGTAACTCGGGCTATCAAATCCCGAAGGCACAAAACCCATTAGGTAGTGCCTAAACACAAAAGACTACGGCCACCCTAAAAAATGGCCCGAAGACATCCGAAGCCCGTAATCAGAATATAAGGCCTTCATAAAAATTTAAAACCTGCTAAAAGTTTACCCTCGGCAAAAGCATCGTCTAAAATCACTTACGCATCTTGGGAAACGAGCAAATAAAGTTGCATAAAAGTCAGGCCCTGTTCGAACCTCTAGAAAACGAACGACCTGTTACTACATTTGATTCTACGCTAAGGCATTAGAAATATTTGCAAGAATAGAAATTATGAAAAGATGCTAAAAAGTAGAGACTCGAAATTTCTAGAAAGGGAAATTTTATATATTCCGGTATGTATTTACAAAGCCCAACAAAAATGACCTCAAAATAAACAAAAAACATACACAAGACAAAACTAAAAAAAAGTTCTAAGGCATTCATGCTTGATCTTCATCAGGGCCCGACTCATCTCCAAAACCGTCGGAGCCTTCGGATCCCTCAAAACCCTCAGAGCCTTAGGCACCTTCAGGCTCGGAAAGTTTCTTCACCTCGGCCTCAAGTTTTTTTGCATCCTCGATCTCGGATGAAGGGTCGAAGCCTTGGGCATGAATCTCTTCGAGGGTCTCCCTTCAAGATAGCCGCCTCATATATTTGGCATTGGTCTTCACGCAGGCCTCGGCGGCTTCGACATCAGCCTTGTATTGGGCCACCATCTCCTCGGCATCGACAAAGGTTGTCACAACTTAGACTTCATTACCTCGTACTCTCTACCAAGGGCGTCCCACTCTGTGAAAGCCTTGCTCAGCTGTGCTCGGAGATCATCATTCATCTAGAATTGCTTGCCAGCTTTCTCCTTCGCCACTCGAAGGTAAACCTCTACCAATGTCAGCTTTGCCTGGGTGGTTTCCTTCTCCGAAGTCAGCAGGTCCATTTTCCTCTTCCACCCATCGGCCATGGCTTGGATCTCGTTCATCTCAATTCGGAGTTGGTCGATATTCTATTGGACCTGCGAGGTCTTATCGTTAGCCACTATGACTAGTTCCTTGTTTCTAACTTAAAAGACCTTTACCTTTTCAACCAAGTTGGAGAGTTCCCACCTCAGGGTTGAAGCTTCCTTCTGAGCCCTATCCAACTCGGCTTGGAGGTCCTTGACGGCCCTGTCTTGTTGCTCATTGAGGAGCTTGTACATATCCTTCTTTCAAGTCTGCTCCTTGAGCTCGAGCTGATTGACCTCGACACGGTACTGGAGGAAGCTCTCATAGTGAAGTACCGAGGCATGCAAAATAATGAAAGTAGTGAAAGCTATCAAAACCTAAGTAAAATTCAAGAAGATGTAATAATTCCTTACCCGGTTCAGCACCTGCTGCACCTCATTGAAAAGACATGGCACGTCCACCTCGTTCATTTTTGCTTGGTCCTCCTTGTTCACCGGTCATCGTAGGTAGCTGATTACGCCTACATGAGTAGATAGAACCCGGGCATCCTCCGGGGCTGTAAGAATAACTGCCCTTCTGCGACCAGGTCCACACTCTGAGCGGAAAACTGATTAATCAATTTTGGGCTCAAACTCGGCCCGCTGGCTTTCGAAGATATATCCTTCTTCAGGACTTCCAGGTCTCTCAGCCCGAAAATTCTTCAAAAGTAGCCGAGTCCACACCATCGAAGAAAGAATAAATAGGGTCGTTCGTGCCATGAACCCCTTCACTGGACTTCTTGTTTCCTGCATAGGCCTCCTCAAGCTTGGATTCAGTGTAGGAGGGCATCTCCATAATGTCTACTACACTGGTTGCTTCTTTCAGAGCGAAGCCGACTTTTGGGGGGGTCCCAGCCCCGTCTTCATAACGGCCTCCTTAGTCCGAGAGAGGTCGACATCATGACTTTTCTTCTCAATTGCCGTCATCTCCCCTTGAGGAGTCGATCCATGGGTAATAAAAATATCATTTATGTCTGACTTGTCCCTAAGCAGGAGAAGCGAGTCAGAATCTGGCACCCGTGAGTTGCTACTCTTTTTGGGCTTACGAGCCGCCCTCTTCTTTTGCTTCACCTCGGCACCCATGGAGCCCGAAGATTTTCTTTTCCTCTTCTTCCTTCTTCTATGGCAGCCTCGGGTTGTCCTATAATGGAGGGATCAACGGACAAGGACACGTCCTCATGCCCTTCCAAAGGCCTAAGTTCGGTGGTCTTAGGCAAACTTATAAAATAAAGAAGAAAGGTCAGCATGATGTGAGTTAAGAGCACGGTAATAACTATTCGAAGGAGAACCTTACCATGGGAATGGGCCTCCCAACGTCCCTTCGAAAGATTGCGCCATGAGTGCTCGAAGTACGACATCTGCTTGCAGATGCCTTTGATCCACTCCTTGGCTGGGGGACTGCATTTGGAACCCGGGCAACAACTATAAATGCGAATGATGAGAAAGGAAATGAAGAAAAATTGACACTTAAGGAAATCATGCACTTCTGAGATGCATCCCACTTCTCGGGGAATAGCATCAACTCGGGAGGGACCAAGTCTTTAGTCTTCACCTGAACGAAAAGCCCCTGCCAGCCTCGATCTCGATCTTCGTCAATACTCGAGAAGGGGGCCTTGCTGGCCCGACGAGTTAGCTTGATTAATCTTCTTAGAAAAATATGAGACTGTATAGATGGAGCATGTGGTCGAGGGTGAACCAACGATACTCGATGTTATTCACAAAATAACGGAGGAAGATCACAATCCTCCAAAGGTACGGTGGATTTGCCCAAGGCACACATTGTATCTTTTAGAAAAATCCAAAGTAACTGGGTGTACTGGGACCAGTGTGAATGGGCAAGTGTAAACACTTAAATACCTCTTCACATGGGTAGTAAAAGCATCCTCAGGCCCGGGCTTACAGTCCTCTTGGACCACGGGAAGGATATCTTCGTTAACTGAGCATATGCACCTCGATGTTCCTTCACCCCAATCTTGTTTGGATGAGGGTTTTTCGACTTTGAAATCGTCCGCGATTGAGAAACCCAGCATTTCATGGGAGGCTCAACGGCAGCCTCGGGGGCAGATGCCCCTAGGGCAGCCACCTCGGAAGAGGCCACCTCGGGAACAACTGCCTTGGAAGCGGCTGCCTCAAGTTTTGTGACTGGGTGAAACAATGAAGAGGCAACCTGTTGAGGAACTGATTTGGAAGTTTTAGCCATTGATATCTGGTGAAGTTTGAAAATTTAAAGAAAAAGTATGGAGGTTTGAAGGAAAAAGTTTAAAGGCTGAAGAGCAGAGTATGAAGATTTTAAGAGAATCTGGATAAGAACCTAAGATCAATTATGATGATTTGGATATCAATAAGGAAGATATGAAGGTTTGAAATAATTTGGTGATAGCTAGGAAATTCGAAGGTGGAACTTGATCGGATAGTGGGAAAAGAACAAAAGGTAGAAGCTTTTATAGGGGAAGCATGTGACGCTTCGCATTCGGAGGAAATTAGTCGATGGGTGACACATGTCCGAAGTCAGGACGACACAATTGATAGGAAGTTTTGGCTTCTTTGTCGTTTTGATTGTAACATACGTGGAAGGAACCAGAGAGCATCTATCACTTCTCATCGTTTCGGCAAATATACTCTCTGAGAAGCGAGAGAACTATCTGTATACGGGTAAAACCGGGGCTAGTGAGCACCTTGATTTTCCGGTGGGGCAAACAACACAAGGATATAACTACAAGGAATCAGAATCGAAGCTGAGAACCTCTCGTACTAAGGCCCGAACAAAGCACCTGCCACTGGAGCCATCGAGACCACGCCCCCCGGATTCGGTTCGAGCTCCAAGACCTCAGAAAACATTACCAAACGTCTGCACACGACTAATAAATGGTTGTGATATCCGTGCCCAACCGGATATCACGACGTAGATCTCTACCCGTATCGGTAGCAATCAGTGATTAACAAAAAAGAAGATTTTTTACCTTTCTTAGAATTGTACTAGAGATGAAACTCTCTTACTATATAAAGGGGTAACTTTTATTCAAGAAACACACTGTAACACGTATATCAAGGCAATATATACTTATTTTCTCTGCTTCTAAAGTTATTCAAAGTTCTTATTTTTGCTCATGTTCCTCCATAAGTATTTAGCTTCGAATCTATGGCAGAATAATCACTAAGCTCAGATCCGAGCTTTGACCTAATATCACAACTGGTTTGGATATTTATTCTATCTTTAATTCACTTATTTAACGCTATTGATCACTTGTATTAAATTACTCCATATATCCTTAAAACCGCGTATAAATTTAATTGTTATCTATTTTTAAAGGAAGACAATTTCAAGAGAGTATTTCTTTTGGTCCAGATATGTATTAAAAAAAAGCTTGGATGGAAATTCATTATGTTTAGCTAAATAAAAAAAGACATACTATAATGAAGTTCCAAACATGTATTTTAAAATTTTCCTGGAAGAAAAAATTTAAAAATAGTAATGAACTTATAAAGAAAAAAATATATATTTTATTATTAAAGAATGCTACATGGATAAAAAATATTCATGTGGCAACGTGTGCATCACACTTTTTAAAATTGAGGTCGTTCAAGCAGGCAAAGTCTACCAAACTGCTAAGTTGAAAGGGGTAATTAAGACTGAAAATAATTTATGTGTACCAGATAAAAAGTGCCAAATTCAGAGTAGTCCTAATATGTTACGCCTATTAAGTTTGTCTAACTATCACCGAGGATGTGATACAATGCATGTCATCCCTTTACCTTTAACTTTAATTTCGAGTTGAGCCTTAGGAGCGGAGAAACTAATAGTACGTAATATATACTTCAATATTAAATTGAACTTTATATGTGCAACATGAATTTCAATTAGCTCGACCACTGGGTGTTGGATACTTTAGATTGTTAAACAAGAAATAAAAAGTAAGTCTCAAATTATTTTATCTTCAACTCATGCATGCATGTTGATCAAATAAGTAATATTTTTTCCTCTATTATTACCAATGATATGATAAACTAATTACTTTCTATCCTACAATCAAGAGGTAACGATGGAATGGATGGGATCCCTCCACTTTTAACCAGATTTCAAGTTCGAGCCATAGGAATGAAGGAAATCCTAGTAGGGAGAACATGCCCCTTAAATAGGCTATACACAACAACAACAACAATAACAACATACCCAGCATATTCCCAATAGGTGGGGTCTGGGGAATGTAGTCTGTACGTAAACCTTATTCCTACCTAATGAAGGTAGAGATGGTGTTTCCAATAGACCCTCGGCTCGGAAAGAAGAAGGAGGAGGAGGAGGAGGAAAGCAAGAAAGGAAGAGAGAAGAAAAAGAGGGAGGTAAAGGATAAGTAGTACCAAATAATAACAATAGAGAATACAATACCCGAGACAAACAAAACCACATAACGCAATTAAGATATGGGAATACGAAGGGACATGCGTGTTACTAAGACTATCAATTAGCAACTAAGAAACTTCCAACTACCTACTAACCTTCTATCCTAATCCCCGACCTCCACAGCCTCATATTAAGGGTCATGTCCTTAGTGCTGAAGCAGCGCCATGTCCTGCCTAATCACCTCTCCCCAATACTTTTTAGGCCTACCTCGACCTCTTCTCAAACTCGCCATGACCAACCTTTCACACCTCCTAACGGGAGCTTCAATGCTTATCCTCTTAACATGTCTGAACCATCTCAGCCTCGACTCCCGCATCTTGTCCTCCGCGGTCATGGATAGCTTCGTTCCTAACCTTATCTCTCCTGGTACATCCACACATCCATTTCAGTATCCTCATTTATGCTACTTTCATCTTCTACACATGAGAATTCTTGACTGGCCAACACTCATTCCCATACAACATAGTCAGTCGAACCACTACTCTATAAAACTTACCCTTAAGTCTTGGCGGCACATTCTTATCCCATAAAATGGGTTATATGCAACACAAATCTAAATTAGTCAGGCTAGTAATTTTGAACACCATATGATTATAAATTATATACTCTGATAGGAAAAAGGTTACATTGGCAGTGAATTTGAGAGGGAGTATGATTTCAATATCAAGGCTTAAGAATAGATTTGTATTATTTCTTAATTTTGCATGAAAAAATCAAATCGAAATACATATTTCATAAAGAAAGTCGTGCATATTTTTCCACTAGCTGATTTTCTAAAAGCTTGTTCTTTTTTTCTTTACACAATTTGAGCCTATTGTCTATCCAGTATCAAGAATTATACAACTTTGGTAGCCTATTCAAAGTTTCAAACTGCAAGATGGGCATAAAAGACAACAAGTAATCCTGAAAATGAACTCTCCAATAATTGTATTGCCTGTTCTGGTTTTATTTGAAAAAATTAAACTTGACTATTTCAAAATGATTTTAAAAATTCCTGTTGGAAAATAATTGTCTACCAACTTGTACATGCGCAGTTACAAAAAAAAAAAAAAAAGATAATTCGTAGATGCTTGTGTGGATGTGTGTGTATTGCTTGTTTTATATTGATCACCACTCCACTAGTGTGATTTTTCTAGTTATTGTTTTACGTATGCGACTGGGATGTTTTTCTGCATATATATATATATATATATATATATATATATATATATATATATATATATATATATATATATATATATATATTTGTTACTATTATTTATTAGTGTCACACATAGAGAAAAGGGTGATATTAAATTTAGAAATTAATTAACCTCCCAAAGACATAGAAGGAACCAAATCTTGACTATAGAGAAAGGGTACGATATTCAACATGATTTGCATTTTTCTGGACAACTAATTATTATGCATTTAAGAGTTTGTCTAACCCCACGGTCCACAGTGTCAAAATTTGTTAGCAGATTCGGTAGATGCGTTACAGATATGTTAACATAATACTTTTAAAAAAATTTAAGGTGTTTGGTCAAAACGGAGTACTTTTGGCCAGCAGCAGAAGCAGTTTTTCTGTTTTTGGGAAGAAACAGAAATTTCTCGCTTCTTCCCAGAAGCAAAAGCAGAAGCAGAAAATTAATTTATTCTAGACAAAACTACCTCACCATAAATTTATATTTTCCAAATTATCCCTTACTGATTTAAGTCTTTTCTTTTCTTTTCTTTTCTTTTTTGTTTCTAGTTTCTACCATTCTTTTAAAACTAGAGATATCATATATATGAATATATTGTAACTTTCAAAATTCTTTTTTGACTTTTCTTGTTTTATTTTTTTTTCTTTGTGTAATGTCTTGTAACTTTCCAAATTATCTCCTTCTTTTTTCACACTAAAACAAATTATCTACATCCTTCTTTGGATTGTCAATTCTCTTCCTACAAATAATCATTTATAATCTTTTCTATTATAGGCTATTAATTTTCGAATCTTTAAAACAATTATCAAATCTAATTATTGAAAATTGCCTACAAATAGGTAATAAATTTACAATTGCATCACATAATCTATAATTATTAAAAGAAGAAGAAAAAACCTCCACATTAAACCAAGTGACAGTCTACAATAGGTCACTTGGCAATTTAGGATAAAGTAGTTAGTTTTTAAGAAAAATTTAAATTATGCATTATGTGTTATTAATAATTAGTTACTCTTTTTGTATTTGAATTTAAACATATTTAACTATTTTTTGTTTTACGAAAAATAATTTTTTAAATATTTAATTTCTGTTTTACGATCAATGCCATCTTTCAAGTTTGGCACTCAAAATCATCTTGTTACAACGACCATGACTATATATAATTTCATCCGACGATATTCTTCTACCGATAAATAGTTCAACTATTATGCTAATAAAGACATTACTGCAGAGATTGAGGAAGGAAATGGGCCTTCTGATATTCCTTTAGAAATGCAAGGCAAGTCTTATACTAATATGAAGGCGTTGTGTGATATATAATAATTTGTGGAATAAACTTCTAATTCATACTGAATAATGACAATAAGTAATTATAATAGATAATATTATATGCTTTGGTATAAATATATATGTTATATTGATTTAAATCTTTAATATATATGTTTAATTTTTGTTTTATATTTTAATTTAATAAAATAAAAAATAATAAAAGTCTCTTACGATAAATATTGAAGTTCATTTTTCACTTTAAAATAATTATAAGACCTTAGTACTGTTTTTTTTGGTAATTTGACACTCAAAAGCACTTTTGAGAAAGATTGGCCAAACATAATTTGTTTACCAAATATTGCAAAAAGTATTTCTTAAATGAATTGGTCAAACACAAACTATTTTTTTTAAAGTACTTTTGGAAAAAATACTTCTGAATAAAAGTACTTCTCAAAATAAGCAATTTTTGACAGCATAACCAAACGGACTCTAAGTCTCAGAATTTCGAGTAAATAAATACAACAAATAGAAGAAAAAGAAGAAGTTGTCGCTATCTTATAAAGAGCTTAACGATGAGTTTAAATTTTTCAGCAACCTAATGTTTTTTTCATTAGGTGATTTCGTTTTATAAGTCTTATGGGTAGATATACTTGGTATTTGTGAGAGATAGTAAATATCCGATAAAATAGTTGGGATGAGCAAAAATTAGTCTTAACATCACCATTATCCAAAAACATCAAAGATCACATATTAAAATAAAATTAAGTAAATAAAAATATTTCTTTCTCTCAAGATTTAAATTTATATGAGATGGTCGCACACTAAAACATAGTATCGGAGCAGGCAGAGATTTTGAATTCGAGTTTCACCGCCGCCCATCATCAAAAGAGAATTTTTGCATGCTTAGGCCATAAAAAGAATTAGGCACACTAGTGCATAACATGTTAAAAACTGTTGGTTTTTTAAAAGATGGGGTAGCAAAAAGATTTAAACTATTGATTGAAAAAAGACTCTCAATAATTTTATTAAGCATAAGAATGCTTTAAATAGCCAATCAGGAACAAAAAATTCACATAATTTAAAATTCAAAAAATCTAAAATATCTCAACTTACTTAAAAATCTAATAGAAATTTAAAATTTAAATTTATCCTAAAACTAAGCAACTTATTATACTAAAAAGGCTAGTGCAGTAACTGAAAGCAACAAAATTTCAACACTCCTCCGTTGCTTCAGTTACTGCAATTTAAAAAGTTGCTCCTCCTCAATTCTTACTTCTGTTGTTTGTGCTTGAAGATTGTTTTGAGCATCGGTGAAATTGCACACTTTTGTAGTGCAGTTCTTTTTCTTTTTTTTCGTTGTGGTTTTGTGCATAAAAAACATCCTTGGTGACCTTGTTTTATCTGAAATCTCTTTTGAAAGTATTTGATTCTGGACAATAATAGAATTTTCAGGGATTGCTCGTACGGATTGTTCTTCCATTACAACATTCAATAAATCATATGTTTTAAAATATGATTTTATTTTCACTGAGCAAATCCGATAGTTTTTGCCAGTGAAAGTTTGTGGGGTATTCAAAGAGAGACTGATACTTGTCATGTTTGAAAATGAGTTTAAAGTTTGATATTGGTTAAAAATGATTTGAAACTGATTCTTTGGAAGAATCCACAGATCCTATAAGACCAATGAAGCTCTCGATACCACTGTTAGTTTTTTAAAAGATGGGGCAACAAAAAGATTTAAACTATTGATTGAAAAAGTCTCTCAATAATTTTATTAAGCATAACAAGGCTTTAAATAGACATTTAGGAACAAAAATCCACATAATTTAAAATTCAAAAAATTTAAAATATCTCAACTAACTTAAACAATCTAAAAGAAATTTAAAATTGAAATTCATCCTAAAATTAAGCAACTTATCATGCTAAAAAAGTTACTGCAGTAAATGAAAGCAACAAAATTTCAACAAAGACATAATTAAGTAAATAAAATTTGCTCGATTTAACGACTTAAGTTTTCAAATAAAGTGATCACACACACTTCAATAACACCTAACCACAAAAGGAGAACTAAAGCCCTATATATATTTAAAGCCCTAAAAATTACGCTGGATGGACCTTTTTTTAAACTACTATTTATATTTTGACCCCGTTATTTAACATAAAAAAAATAACCCCGCGTCAAAATTTTATAACACCCGCCAGAATTTTGAAGCACAAAAAGTTATGACGGTCACCAGAATTTTAAGGCACGATGCCGAAATGTTTTTGGTGATCCGTCATGATTAATTTTTGGCACTGTCACGATCCGGATTTCCCACCCTCGGGAGTCGTGATGGCGCCTACTAAGTAAGCTAGGCAAGCCAAACCTTTAATCTAATTACTTCATTAACCAAATATTTTTTTTTAACAAATATAAGACGATAACGTGGTAATAGCGGAAATTCAAATTTAAGCGGAAGACAATAATAAGATTTATGAAAACTGCATCTATTACAAATACTTAAGCCTTAACACCCAAAACCTAGTGTCACAGATTGTCACACCTTTGGGCCTACAAATTTTCTTGTTGGACAAAGACAAACTCAAAAATCCTACCAAAATATTAATTAAACTTAGTTAAGTAAATAAACAAAATTTTAAAATGAAACTACTTTTTTGTATTTTTAAATGTTATAAAAATAAAGTAAAAAGTAAAGAAAATAGGCTAAAGTCATGATAAAATTAAGATATCATGAATAAAAATATACTAATTGATCTTAAACTAAAGATAAAACTATAGAAAAGCGATAAACACGATAAATAAAATTATTTTATGTTTTTTTATGTCTTAGGACTAAAAGTAAAAAGATTAAAATTATATTCAAATAAAGTCAAGTAAATATTTTAAAGATATTAAAATACTAAAACTAACTTTAAAATTTGTGCGGGTGAAAAATTACGTGCTTACACAAACTGTCTAAGATTTCTACATACAAAGTCTGAAGAAATAACAGTACACTGTTTCTGAATAAAAGGAAAATGAAATAGGAAATAGGAACAGAGGGAGACGCTAGGGCCTGCGGACGCCTCCAGGTCTACCTTGGATCTCCGGATGGACTGAAGGAAGCCTCCAAGCTACTGTCCAAAAGCTGCTCCAGGATCTGCATATAGTGCAGGTTGTAGTATCAGCACAACCGACCCCATGTGCTAGTAAGTGTCCAGCCTAACCCCGGTGAAGTAGTGACGAGGCTAGGACCAGACTACCAAATAAACCTATTCAGTTCAAATATATATACAACGGAAAAGAAATACAAAAATAAACAAATAAAGATAGGAGGGGGAAACATGCTTCGAGGAATAACAGGTAAAACAGAATATCAAGAGAATTATAAAGGAATCAAAATCAACCACTAACAAGAATAAGGAAAACAAAGACAAATTTCACTTTCTTTTTACATCTTGTTGCAGGCGTGCAACCCTATCTCATTTCCTATATCTCGTGGCAGGCGTGCCACCCGCTCTCATTTCATTTATCTCATGGCAGGCGTGCCACCGGCTCCCATTTCATTTATCTCGTGGTAGGCGCACCACTCGCTCCCATTTCATTTATCTTGTGGTAGACGTACCACCTGCTCCCATTTCATTATATCTTGTGTACACCCGCTCCCATTTCATTATATCTTATGGTAGGCATACCACCCGCTCCCATTTTATTATATCTTGTGGTAGGTATACCACCCGCTCCCATTTCATTATATCTTGTGGTAGGCGTACCACCAGCTCCCGTTTACAAGCCAACAACAATCACAAGGAATCCCGGCAAGGGAACAAGAGCAATATAACAACTTCCCAGCAAGGGAACAATGATATCTCAACAACATCCCAGCAAGGGAACAATAATATCAAAACAAACATCCCGGTAAATGATCATTAATATCAAACAAACATCTCGGTAAGGGAACAATGGTGATAACAACATATGAAGCATAATAAATCACAATGGAGTCATAACAATTATAATACAAGACTCACGGGCATGTTTGACAGCAACGTATAGATACTCGTCACCATGCCTATACGTCATACTCCACAATTAACATGTAGCAAATAAGACGCAACTCATAATCCCTCAAGCTAAGGTTAGACCAAACACTTACCTCGATGCCACAAACACAATTCACGATTCAACTATAGCTTTACCCCTTGATTCTACCATCAATTCGCTCGTATCTAGTCACAAGTTACTTAATTACATCAATAAATGCTAAATGAATTAACCCCAATGCATGAAAATGAGTTTTTCTAAAGTTTTACTCAAAAGTCAAAAATTGCCCCCGGGCCCACATGGTCAAGACCCGAGGTTCGAACCAAAACCTGATTACTCATTCCCCCACAAACCCAAATATATGATTTGTTTTGAAATCGGACCTCAAATCGAGGTCCAAATCCCCAACTTTTGAAAAACCTAAGTTCTACCCAAAACACCCAATTTCCCCCATGAAAATCATTGATTTTGAGTTGAAATCATGTGAAAAGATGTTAATGATTGAAGAAAACGAGTTAGAAATCACTTACCAATGTTTTGGAGAAGAAAGATTATTTGAAAAATCGCCTCTTATGTTTTTGGGGTTTTGAAAAATGAAAAATAACTGAAAATTCCGTCTTAATATACCCTTCTAAGACCCCTTGTTCGGACCGCACAAAATCGAGTGCGGCCGCACAACTCCCATATGGACTGCAGTGATATACTTCAGTATTTTAATTATAACTTTCTCAACAGATGCCCAAATTATGATTTCTTTAGCTTTCTGGAAACTAGACACGAAGGGCTACAACTTTCGTTTTCAAATCATCTCAAAATTACTTGTAGATCAAAAGATATAGGCTTCCGAAATCGGACCAATAAAAATTTTCTTCATCGTGGACCGCACAAAATCCAGTGCGGCCGCAAAGCCCCCACCGCGGTCCACACAAAATCCAGTGCGGCCGCACAGGCCCCTCCACGGCAACATTCCATTTTGTGCGGACCGCACTGGTTTATTCAGAGGCCTTCCACTTCTCTGAACCTACAACAACTATGTTTTTAAGCCTAAGACATCCCGGAACCTACCCGAAACTCACCCGAGCCCTCGGAACTCCAACCCAAATATGCATACTAACTCAAAGACATTCTATGGACCTATTAGTGCGATCACATCATCAAAATAACATGTAAAATCATGAATTAAACCTCAAAACTCAACATTTTCATCAAGAACTCTCAAAGTTCATAACTCTTCAACCGGAAGTCTAACTCACGTCAAATAAACTCCAATTTTCACCAAATTTCACAGTTATCTTTCAAATACTATAACAAGTTTGTACCGGGCTCCGGAATCAAAATACCGGCCCGATAACAATGATTTCAAACATTAATTCTTTTCTTCATTTTTTAGATAATTCAGTAAAACAATTTCTTTCAAAAATTAATTTCTAAGGCTTGGGACCTCAGAATTCATTTCCGGGCATACGCCCAAGTACCATATTTTACTGCGGACCTTCCGGGATCGTCGGAACACGGATCCAGGTCCGTTTGCTCAAAATGTTGACCAAAGTCAACCATAATCAAATTTTTAACTCTAGAAATTTCTATTTCTCATATTTTCACATAGAAGGCTTTCCGGATATAGGTCCGGACTACGTACGTAAATCAAGGTGAGTAAAGAGGAGATTTTTAGGCCTCGGAACACTGAATTCACTTGCAACACAAGTGATGACCTTTTGGGTCATCATAGGCACAATTCTGACGATCACCATAACTGTTGCGTGCTTTAAAATTCTTATGATGGAGAAAATCATGGCGAGCGAACTTTAAAATTCTGACACGAGGCTTTTTTCCCAAACTTCTATTATCAGCATAAAAAAAATCAATAGTAGCATCGAAATATCTCATTTCTGTCATTCTCCCCTTAAAGCCATCAGTTACACTACCAATTCAAGGAAATGGAAAACTTTCGTACCTTGTTGTTCTACAAAAAGCCACATTAACAAAATATAGTTAGGTGATAAATTGAGTAATAGGACATATACCAATTAATCATAATTAAATGATACTAATTAAAAATGAATGCAAAAGTCACCAGTCATGTATTCATTTGTATAATATAAATACTATGTACATTGTGATTTTTTTCCAGCCATAATATCCAATTCCCATTCCTTTTGATCAATGATTTGGAACGATCATCACGGGTTCATTTTGCCCTGCGCCTTAATATATTATAAACAAATAAATGTATAAAGTGCATGGCACGTGGTCAAACAATCTGAAAATGGGAACTCACTTTAGAGATATATTAACCATAATCTAATTCTGAGACGTTCGAATATAATCAAGAACAAGAATGCTTAAAGATGAGCTTAAACTCTACACTTAGAGTAAGACCGCCTAACCCCAAAACGACCAACCCTATCAACATTTTAATCCACAAATTACACAACTAATTAATCAAATTATTATATATGTGGATGATTTTTTAAGCATTTTCACTTGTTGGGATTAACAAAACTATGTACATTGAAATTAAGGAATTCTCCTTTCCCTCATTTAGCTATTTCTCGTTGTATTACATATGCTAAAGAAGAAAATTTAGGTGGCACAAGTCTTACATACATTCTTATGTTTTACGATCCATTATAAATATCATTTTAGTTATATGATAATTTTTACAAGAGATCAATAATTATAAAACAAATAAAGATTTTGTGATATCATTTTCATCTACTCAAATTGTAACTTGTGATAAGAGATACATTTTCATTCTTAATTCTACACCTCAGAGTAGTAAATAACCAAAGCTCCAAAACCATTGGATCCAAAAGCATGTCGTATCTTATTATTAAGAAAGTGTTAAAAACTTAAAAGCGATATCATTATACAACCTTCCTTTTCCATTATAGTATTAGTTTTGTCTTTATTTTTCCATAGAATGAAAAACGACATTATACAACCTTCCTTTTCTATAATATTATGTCAAAAGCCCATATCGGGATTGAGAGAAATCAGGAAATAGTCAGAAAAGATCAACGATTTTTAGAGTCTTCAAAAAAAAAAAAAAAATGAAATGGACAAGTGGAGATTTAGCTGCCCTCGAGATGACTGTCTTTATTGGAGGATTTCACTATTCAAACTTGGATCAATGTTCCCACCACAACTTTTTGGGACCGTTTATAGTATGGGGTTATCATTCAAGATTCAGCAGACACAAAATGGCGGGGTCAAAATTTTCATCAAGGGTTATCAAAATATAAAAATATAGATATGCCAAAAAGTTTAGGGGAGTCAACGTATAGTAATATACATAAAACAAAAAAAATTATCTAGCAATACAATGCAATTTTCCGGCGAAGGAGTGTCGATTGACACTCTTTAGTTGAATGTGGCTCAGACACTGACACACGCAGGCAAGTATGACTCTCCTCTTACATTTTCTACCTTTACTCTTTAGCATGAGGAACACAATCACCGAGAAAAGGGGTGATCTCGTCTTGTTTGCCGGAAGGGAGGGAATTTGCGGACCATCTTTTTTAGTTAGATAGCTCGCAATCATTCATGTTGATTTTCTACTTAAATTTCTATTTGTTTTATTTTATTGATATTGTTTTTTTTGTCTAGCGGTTCCGAAATTAAAGAATAATAATTTCTACATTTAAAAGGAAACACCCCATGCTAAAGAATGACACTTTCTGTGACCATGTCAATTGAGCATAT
This sequence comes from Nicotiana sylvestris, assembly GCF_000393655.2. Classification (NCBI taxonomy): domain Eukaryota; kingdom Viridiplantae; phylum Streptophyta; class Magnoliopsida; order Solanales; family Solanaceae; genus Nicotiana; species Nicotiana sylvestris. The sequence goes on from NC_091065.1 coordinate 170,993,872, forward strand.
GTCGATTGATCTAACACTTCATGCGAGGAGCAACTAAGCAATTCGGGACCTAAAGATGTTCGATTCGTCACATGAAGTGAACGTTAATAGTCTATTACTCATCTCACTTCGTTGGAGTAGAAATACATTCCCCCTCCCCTTTTCGAAAATAACGACCATTTCGCCCGTCAAGTGAGCGGAAGGAGCGTGGACAGTGTTTGATAAGCCAACAACCCAGAGTAACTTTTATATGTTACAATTAAACGAAATAAGAAATAAGGTTGTGAAAAAATAAAATTAGAAATATATATATATATATATATATATATAAGTATAAGCCGGCCGCCCAAATATACTAGTCACAAGCAAATATAATAAACTATAGTTTCTTGAATTAATAATAGAACCACTATCAACAATATCTAAACCAACTTGGTGCTGATGTGTTCACTTCTTAACCAAATTGAACATGTATATAAAGGCCCCATTGTATCCTCCCAAAATTACATTTGAGTTGCAAATTCATTCATTTCACAAAATTCCAGTACCCTTCTTAGACAATGAAAGTACTTATACAAAATAACCCCATGATTTTACTCTACTTCATTCTCCCTATCTTCGTCTTCTTCTTCTTCTTTATTCTCTCAATATTTCGACAAAAAAAATTTCCACCAGGTCCCAAAGGATGGCCAATAATAGGCAACATGATGATTATGGACCAATTGACACATCGTGGCCTAGCAAAATTAGCACAAAAATATGGTGGCATTTTACACCTCAAAATGGGATACCTTCCTATAACGGTGGTGTCCAGTCCAGATGAAGCTCGTCAAGTGTTACAATTACAAGACACCGTATTCTCTAATCGTCCTGCGACTATAGCCGTGAAATACTTATCGTACGATCGTGCAGATATGGCTTTTGCTCATTATGGACCCTTTTGGCGTCAGATGAGAAAATTATGTGTTATGAAACTTTTTAGTCGTAGAAGAGCTGAATCTTGGGACTCAGTTCGTGATGAAGTTGATTCTATGACTAAAGTTGTTGCCACTAGCACTGGTTTAAGTGTCAATGTCGGTGAACTTGTCTTTGGAGTTTCAAAGAACACTATATACAGGTAAGAGTAGGCAAATAACTGAGAGCGAGATTTAAGATTTAAATTTTATGGGTTTGTATAATAACTTCGTGTTCATATACAATATTAACTAGTTGTCAATCAAATATTTATAGTAAATACTTTGTAGATTTCTAAATATATATACATAGATCTAAGAAAAAGTTAATGAGTTCACGTGAACCCATAGTTTACATATTCCAGGTCAAAATACAATGGGTCAAAAGGGTCATGACCCGTTCCATCCAAAGTTTGCATGGCTTAAATTGGATTAAATACCGGGTCTTATGCCAATCCATCCAACTTGACCCTATCTGATCCCTTATTTATTTATTTATTTTATTTATTTTATTTTACTTCATATTTTTTTAAATTATTAGCTTAATATCATCAAATTTTAAATATGAATTTGAGTTTCATTTTGACTTGTCAGGTTACATCATTTTGATTGATTTTGATGTAATAGTTCGATAAGTCATTTCAGGTTCAACTTATTGGGTCAAGTCATTTGAATTAAATCCCGTCGAACGGATTAATTACTAAAACTGAGTTGATTTTGTCACCTCTATTTGCAGGGCAGCTTTTGGAACAAGCCCGGACAAGGAAGATGAGTTACTTACAATTATGCAGGAATTTTCGAAGCTTTTTGGTGCATTTAATTTAGCAGATTTTATACCTTGGCTTGGATGGGTTGATCCACAAGGCTTAAACACTAGGATGATAAAAGCTAGGGCATCCTTAGATTGTTTCATTGATACTATTATTGATGATCATATACAGAGAAAGAATGAGAAAGATGAGAAAGATAATGATATGGTGGATGAGCTATTAGCTTTTTATGACGACGAAGCAAAAGTAACTGACTCTGATGATTTACAAGATGCTCTTAGACTTACAAGGGATAATATTAAAGGCATCATCATGGTAAGTCCGAAATCTTTTAATTTTACCTTTCTTAAATTATATATATTAAAAAAAGGCAGCTCGGTGCATAAGGCTCCCGTCTTCGCGCAGGGTAGCCAGTTGTACAAGGCATCTTGTGTTCACACAGGGTCCGAAAAAGGGCCGCACCCCAAGGGGTGTGATGAGATAGCTTTTCCTAATGCAACTATTAATGACTGCTTACACAACTCGAATCCCCGACCTATAGGTCACACAGAGACAATTTTACTGTTGCTCTAACAAAATTTGTTTAAAAAATAACTACGAAAACTGCCATAAAAAGTGAGATCAGTATCTGAGGTAGGATCATGCTAAAATTCACCTATAATTTAATATTATCTTGTAATGTCACGTATAATTTAACATGTTATAGTATTATGTCTTATTTACTAACCCCACTTATTACGTTTGTTTATTTATAGTTATTTTTTAGGTGACGTAACTCTTTGTGGCTTTTATTGCTGCAGGATGTCATGTTCGGTGGGATAGAGACAGTAGCATCTGCCGTAGAATGGGCCATGGCAGAGCTAATGAGGAGTCCAGAAGATCTCAAAAGAGTACAACAAGAATTGACCAACATTGTTGGCCTCCATAGAAAAGTAGAAGAAACTGATTTCGACAAATTAACCTACTTGAAATGCTGCATAAAAGAAACTCTCCGTCTCCACCCTGTGATCCCTGTCCTAATCCACGAGGCGGCGGCGGACGCCACCCTCTCCGGCCACTATATTCCGGCAAAGTCGCGTGTTCTTGTCAATGTATGGGCCATTGGACGTGACAAAAACTCATGGGAAGATCCTGACACTTTTAAACCTTCTAGGTTTCTAAAAGAAGGTGTAGCCGATTTTAAAGGTGGTAATTTTGAGTTTTTACCATTTGGATCTGGCAGAAGATCTTGCCCAGGTATGCAAAGATGGATTCAGAATTTAAAATTTTGACTTATTTGAAAATATGAGTTCAGAATTTAATATTTATACTTTCATTATCTCATTTTATATGGCATAAATACTTTTGAAGAGTCAAATAATTTCTTCTTTAACTTAAATTTTCTCAAAATTTAAATCGCGTGAAGTTACTATGTTGACTTATAAGTATTTAAAGGTTACTTAAAAAACTTAAAGAATTATGTCCTTATACATATCAAAAATTAAGTGTTTTAACTTTTGTACTTCAAACTTGTTTACATAAAATAGGACGGACAAATTACTGTTTTTAGGATCTTTATTTCACATATAAATATTTTTGGCTTGTGTTGAAAATGATGAGTTCAATTGAACCGACTAGTAACACTTTAAATATGTTTTTTCTGCAGGTATGCAACTAGGGTTGTTTGCATTTGAAATGACTTTGGCTCATCTTCTTCATTGCTTCACTTGGGAATTGCCTGATGGAATGAAACCAAGTGATGTTGATATGGACGATATTTTTGGACTTACTGCTCCTAAAGCTACTCGACTTGTAGCCGTGCCTAGTCCTCGCTTGTTGTGTCCACTTTATTAAGACATTACTTAAAAAAGAATTATTTTCTCTTTGAAAAAGATATTCTAATCAAATAAAGACTTGTAAACTCTTTGAAATAGTTTTGTGATTTATCTTGATTTTTTGTTCATTGTGATTAACTTGGTATCTTGCTTGTTGAAGGAGTAAAAGAAAGATGTAGTGCATATATATATATAAAAGATTTTAAGTTCAATTCGTTTTTTTTTCTTCCACGCGAAATGGCTTCCTGACCACTTAAACTTGTCGGGTTTTTTAAAGCCGATACATAAAAAACTTTCTACTTTCTCATTTAAACACTCGAACTCATTTTTTCCGTAACTAATAAACACATCTGACAAGAGACCATGTGCGTGTGTATTACACATACACATACGTGTCCATCCAGTCAGCAAATGACCAATGGATGTCTTACACGTCAAGGGCGCGAAAACCCTAACCCTGGTCCCTCTTCAATGCAAGCCTTTTGAATGAGCCTGATTTGATAAATTTGTGTGTTAGGAAAGATCTAAAGATTTGTTCACCTTGTGGGGTGAATTGTTCTGAAGGATTCTTCCCTTCTAGTTCTTGTACTGAAAATGCAGACAGGGTATGTACTCCTTGCTCTCTTTACCAGAATAGCTCTTGTTCGGATGTTTGCAGGCTTCAAAACTCGAAAATGATGAAGCATCAGCATCAATTGCGTCAACTAGTGCTCATAGTCGGGTCTTCTGCTTTGGGTTTCTTGTTATGTTTAGTTGGATTATGTTTGTTAATCCGCATGATAGGCAGCAGAACTAAACAAGGTGGAAAGAACCAATTCACCTCATGTATTCGCAAGCCTGAGAAGGAAACTGATGCAAATACCGACCCTCATCCTCCTATGTCAATGTCACCGTGTCCAGGGGAAGCTCAGGTTTTCGGACTCTCAGAGTTGAAAGATGCCACTAATGGGTTCAAGGAGTTCAACGAACTTGGAAGGGGAAGTTCAAAACTTAGCTTCAACTCTACAATGACAAAATATACAACTTTCCACCATTTTCACGGTCCGAAAAAATGAAAAAAAAATGAAAATGGAGCTTCAAATTTTTAAAAATGGAGGAAGGGGGTATTTTAAAAGGAATAAATAAGAACACAATTAAACACAACCCATTTTGTACTGTTGGGCATTGGGAAGGGGGGTTTCACGCTCCTGTGCGTCGTGTTCCTCACGCGGACTGCTGATTAGGACCAACTGACGCCACATGGGTATGGTCAATGGTCAAATGTATTTATTAGTTATGGAAAAAATAAGTTCGAGTGTTCAAATGGGAAAGTTATAAGTTTATGTATCGACTTTTAAAACCCCGACAAGTTTAAGTGGCTAGAAAACCATTTCATCTTTCCTCTAAACCAACCCATTCACTCGGCTCCTTAGATTTAAGGTGATTTGTGTAACTATCTCAACTAATTTACACTTAGCCAACATTTTGAACATATATAAATGATAACTGACAGCTCAGTGAATGGGATAGCAAAGAGAAAGAAAAAGAATGAAATAATAAATGATATAGTGCACGTCGAAAGATAACTGCTTCTTAGCTATTGGAGAATTAAAAAAAGTGTAAATTAAATCAATAATGGCTGCGATATTATATACAACCGTCCTTTTACACAAAATTATATTTTTGTTTTATTTTTTCAATAAAATAAAAAACTCCATTATATGACCTTCCTTTTCCATAATATTATGGCAAACGTCCATATCGGGATTGAGAGAAATCATGACGAAATCAGAAAAGATCAACGAGTTTTTGGAGATCTAAAAAAACATGAGGTGGACAAGTGGAGATTTTGCTATCCTGAAGGTCAATGTCTTTATTGGAGGATTTCATCTTCAAACTTGGATCAATGTTCCCCAAAATAACAACTCTTCAATATATATATATATATGTGGTGGAACTAGAATTTTTGACAACAAAATTTAAAAAACAAATAAATTTAAACTTGTATTTCGGGATTCAAAATTTTACACATGTATAGATAAATAGATAAATTTTATTTTTATCCTATTTACACAATATAGTTTTGCAACAAATAAATTTCTTGGTTGCACGTGGCTTCGCCACTTGCCTATTATTGAAGAGTCAACACATATAACCAATTTAAATCTTATGTGCTTTGACTAAGTTATTAAATGTATGTGCTTGTCAAATTAGTCATCTTTTTCCGTTTTCTTTTAATTTGCTCGGATGGAGAGTGACTCGGGATCTGGACCAAGTGAGGTGCATAAAAGATGATGACGACAAAGTTTTGATGGGAGATGACCAGATTAAGAGGAGATGACAGATCTACTTTCATAAACTTCTAAGTGAAGAAGGGGATCAGGATATTATACTTGGGGAATTGAGGAATGCCGACAGTCTCCATGAATTAAGTAATTGTAGGAACATTGAGATCGATGAAGTCATGTAGGCAATGTGTAAGATGAGAAGGGACAAACCTACCGGGCCAGACGAAATTCCGGTTGAACTGTGGAGGTGTGTGGGTAGAGCAGGCTTGGAATGGCTTACTGCATTGTTTAGTGTTATATTCAAGACTAATAGGATGTCTGAAGAGTGGAAGTGGAGTACAATGGTCCCGTTGTATAAGAACAAAGGTGATGTCCAGAGCTGTAACAACTATAGGGGCATCAAATTACTAAGTCATACCATGAAAGTTTAGGAGAGAGTGGTAGAAATGAGAGTGCGAAGGACGGTGTCGATTTCAGACAACCAGTTCGGGTTCATGCCGGGGCGATCTACCACAGAAGCTATCCACCTTATTAGGAGGATGGTGGAACAGTACAGGGATAGGAAGAAGGATCTCCACATGGTGTTTATTGATCTGGAGAAAGCGTACGATAGGGTTCCTAGGGAGGTCTTATGGAGCTGCTTAGAGGATAAATGGGTCCCGGTTGACTATATTAGGGTGATTAAAGACATGTATGCTGGAGCTAAGACTCGGGTTAGGACAGTAGGAGGCGACTCTGAACACTTTCCAGTTATTACGGGGTTGCACCAAGGGTCTGCGCTCAGCCCATTCCTATTTGCCCTGGTGATGGATGCACTGACTCATCATATTCAAGGGGAGGTGTCATGGTGCATGCTATTTGCTGATGACATTATTCTAATTGACGAGACACGAGGCGGCGTCAACGAGAGGCTAGAGGTTTGGAGACATGCTCTTGAGTCTAAAGGTTTCAAGTTGAGCAGGACAAAGACGTAATACCTCGAGTGCAAATTTGGAGTTGAGCCGACGGAAGCGGGAGTTGAAGTGAGGCTTGACTCTCAAGTCATTCCCAAGAGGGGTAGTTTCAAGTACCTTGGATCAGTTATTCAGGGGATCGGGGAGATTGACGAGGATGTCACACACCGTATAGGGGTGGGGTGGATGAAGTGGAGGTTAGCGTCGGGAGTCTTGTGTGACAAGAAAGTGTCACCGTTACTAAAAGGTAAGTTTTATAGAGCAGTGGTTAGGCCTGCCATGTTATATGGAACTGAATGTTGGCCGGTAAAGAACTCACACATCCAGAAGATGAAAGTAGCAGAGATGAGGATGTTGAGGTGGATGTGCGGGCATACAAGGATGGATAAGATTAGGAATGAAGATATTCGAGAGAAGGTGGGCGTGGCCCCCATGGAGGACAAGATGCGGGAAGTAAGACTCAGATGGTTCGGGCACATTCAGAGGAGGAGCACTGATGCACCGGTGAGGAGGTGTGAGCGACTGGCTGTAGTGGGCACGCGGAGAGGTAGAGGGCGACCTAAGAAGTATTGGGGAGAGGTGATCAGACAGGACATGGCGCGACTTAGGATTACTGAGGACATGGCCCTTGACAGGGAATTATGGAGGTCGAGCATTAAGGTTGTAGGTTAGGGGAAACTTGTGAATATTTTTACAGCACAATAGAGTGAGACTAGCCAGTTAGGAGTTAGACTAAGAATGACATTGGTCATCTATTGATGCAGTGCTTTACCTGCTAGTTTTACTATACTAGCCATCTATTTCGTATTTCGTATTCTGTATTTCATATATCTTATATTGCTGTTATTTTATTATGCATTTTTATGGTACTAATATATCGGCTCCTGTTGCTTTTTTGAGCCGAGGGTCTCCTAGAAACAGCCTCTCTACCCTTCGGGGTAGGGGTAAGGTCTGCGTACATATTACCCTCCCCAGACCCCACTTGTGGGATTATACTGGGTCGTTGTTGTTGTTGTAGTTGTTGGAGAGTGACGATAGTGGACCATAGGATTTAAGCAAACGATGTGGTTAATCTATTGTCATAATTAGGGGTGTTCATGGTTCGGTTTGAAACAGTGGTAAGTTTAAAGTTTTACTTCTTATTTTAAACGTGACTGCAAGTTTGAGATGTCACTTGATGGCCAGACATGCATTGATGACACAGACAGCTTAAAGCCCAATTGTTGCTTAGAATTGATATTCAGTTTATATTATTTCGATCGGTTTCAATCAATTGTGTATATTGATCACGTCCAAGAGTTCGGAGTCAAATCCCACGAGAACTAATCTATTTGCTAAAACTTTTCAGTATCACTAATGATAAATTCAAACAAATTTCAGAGTTCAAGATTTGATTTGTGAATTAAAAAAATTACTTAACTAAGAAAAAATGACAATAAAAACTATCAACTAGCAAGAATGAGGTTAAATCAAGGATAAAAAGTTCTAGGGGTTTATGATTTCCCCAATTGCCGGATGAATTCCTAACACATTAGCTATAATCTCGTCGCACCACTCTCTAAAAATGATGAGTTCTCGTTTATCGCAATTATCTCTTGATCAATTACGATAATTTACTAGAAGTATTCTCTCGAATTACTCCAGCTGACAATTCGTACAACTCATAATGTTCACCCTAAAGCTTTGTTATCTCTAGTCCCGCTTTTAAATTCAAGTGATTAGTCTTTTAACTTACTTGAAAGTGGCATTGTTCAATAGCAATCTAATCAAATGATCTCTCTCAAGTAACACAAGATATCTACACACAATTAATCAATGACCCTTCAATTAACTACAAGAAGCACATAGTTGAACAATTAAAGAGTAAAAATAGCTCAATTATATCAATACACAATCAAGAATTCATCCAACAATTATTTTCATCAACCCTAGATGACGGGTTTTATAGTATAAAAAGTCATAACCAACAATGAAACTATGAAGAAGAAAGTGAAAAACTCGTAGAAGAATTCTCCGCCTTGCTCCTTGTGTGTTCTTGCCTTCCAAAGTATTGCGTAGCCCTTAAAAATCTCTTGAAGTTGTATTTATACCGAATAAGGTTGATGTGGGCGTCCTTGATCTCCCTTAATTCGAAAAGGACACGTGAGTCACGTGCTAGAGTTTATGCAGCACGCGACTTCTAGCATGCTCTCAGCTATGTTGTCTTCTCCTTTGTTCTTTCGCGTGCCAGGTCCAGTACCAAACTTCATAATTCGCTGTATTTTGTTCATTTTCTAGGCCATTTCGCGCCTACCTCCATGCAATGCACTAATTGTGGCATGCTCCCAAGGCTTGCATCTCTACTCTTTTTGCATCAAATCATCCAATTCTTGCAAACTTCCATCCAAATTCATTGCTACACATGATAAACATGTAATGAATATACTTCACATTTATAAGCATGTTATTTCCTATAACTCACATACAAAATGATATGAAACTATAGTAAAAATGTGGGCTTTTAGTCATTTATTACCACCCTACACTTAAACTCTTGCTCGTCCTCGAGCAACATAAGCACATCGGCAAGTAACACAATTCCAAAGCATATTCAAGCATCATAGCAATGACAATGGTTTATATCAACACTTATAACTCATCATAAGAGTTATTGACATCTTTCCTCATTTTTAGTTCAATGCCACGACTATTTAAAATATTTGTGTGACTCTTCTAACATCCTAGCCTTAAAAATTGACTCTAATATATTCCATACTATAAGTTGCTTCTTGTGCCAACTCAAAAAACTTTACCAATCTTTTGCACATCATATGCCCTTACAAACAAATCACAGAGAGAAACAGCCCACACACTCAAATATAAGTTCAAGTGTAATCTAATGACTCAAATATTAAAAGAATTCACTCGCTCTCACAATGAAACTCGTATGCCACCCAAGTTCGTACCATAGGCTTGCCCATAGTATAAGACTCGATTAATTTAAGCTTGCAAAATCTAGGATCAAGTAGGACTTTATAGGTTGTAATGTAGGATAAAAGACGGGTAGAATATATATATATATATATATATATATATATATATATATATATATAGAGAGAGAGAGAGAGAGAGAGAGAGAGAGAGAGATTAACCCTTATAAGCACTTTAATACACCACACTTCACTTTTAAGAACCTTCTTGTCATGACTAATTTGATGTTTTACCTTTAAATCATACACATTTAAGCCCTCCTTAAGGACATCAACATATAGATACTTACTAGCCCGAATAAATATTTGGGAGGTTCGATTCATTCTTTTTACACTCTCTTTAATTTGATATTTCCGGCTAGTAAGGCTTTTAAACACAATTGCACATTTTTGGCATTTTTACAGTTCCAGTCAAAATTTACTCAATCTCTTTCTTTACTTTTTCAATGACTTAAGTGATTTCGGAGGTAAGGGGTGAACAAGATACAATTTAGAACAAGACAGGGGTTGCCTCGTAATGTGGGTGCCAAATAAAAAGGTCTACATGCTCAAAAGGGCTCACTACAGATAATGTATCATTGGTAGGCAAATAGGCTGAAAGGTCAATCAATCAAATACCTATATCATTTCCTAAACTCACAAGATTTAATCATTTCTCTTTGACTCACAGACGGGGCAACTTCTAGACTAACAAGGGCTGACACAAAGTACAACTATAATCTCACCTCACATATTGCACATGACTTACTCAGGATGACTAAGACCCGACTCTTAAATTAAAGCAACTAGCACAATCATCATAAAATTCACACACTAGGAAGTAACAACAAGAGTCAATAGGCGAGCCCAAGTGTCGAAAGAAATCCACATATACTCTCAAGGCATATATACACAAGAATTAAGAAGAAAGTACTCGGCGCAAATACTCTGGACCTAAGCCCCACTATAAACCAATTCAACAACATAAATACTCAAGTTCTTCCCATTTCATTATCAGCTCAACAAGAAAAGAATAGGGAGAAAAGAAAGAAAACAAAAAAATAATTTTGTATTTTTCTTTAGACATTAGTCCCTCGAGAAAACTATCTGGGAAATCCATCATCGGGAAAAGTCCACAAATTTAATTACAAAGTTTGAAAACTCTACCTAAAAATACCTAGTTCAAGAAAAATGGCATCCTTGGGAAAGAACTGTTGTTTAAAGAAAATCCGGGATCAAGCCACTAAAAAAACTACTAGAATTATACAATTACAACGGCCATAAGTGTGATCATGCAATTAAAAATGTATCACTAGAAATTATGCACATGCCAAAAAATCAAAATCTGACACCCGACCCTACATTCAAGAATATGCGATGTCCTCAGTTGAACAATATCACAAAAATGCAAATAAGCAAGATCAAAAGTAGAGTGGGTGTTAGAAACTCCCTCATTATAAAATATAACTTTTCGGAAAATGAATTCCCTTGGTTGCACGCAGGGACGTATGCACCTTATATCATGCTATGTCACGGGACACTGCTTGTGTAACGACTCGGCCGGTCGTTCTGAGAGTTGTAGCCTCGTTTCCCCAGTCATTGACAATTTTGTGCTTTACAATTGTTAGATGACTTATCGGGTTAGTCGATTCGGGTTCAGAGAGATTCCGAAATGAGTTTTGATGGTTTTATTAGCTCCATTGGGTAATTTTGGACTTCGGAGCGTGTCTGAATTTGTGATATGGAGGTCCGTAGTTGAATTAGGCTTGAAATAGCGAAAGTTGGATTTTTGAAAAGTTTGACCGGAAATGGACTTTTTTTGTTATCGGGATCGGATTAGAGTTTTGGAAATTGGAGTAAGTCCATGGTGTCATTTTTGACTTGTGTGCAAAATTTGAGGTCATCCGAACATGATTTGATAGGTTTCGGCGTCGTTTGTAGAAGTTGGAAATTCCTTAATTCATTAGGCTTGAATCCGTGTGCGATTCGTATTTCTGATGATGTTTGAAGTAATTTGCGGGCTAGACTAAGTTTGTATGGTGTTTAAGGACTTGTTGGTATATTTGGTTGAGGCCCCAGGAGCCTCGGGTTGATTTTCGGATGGTTAACAGATAAAGAATGGGACTTAATGCATTGTTGAACTGGAGTCTTCTAGTGTGATCGCATCTGCGTGGAGTTGGCCACAGGTGCGATGCCGCAGGTACGACTGGAGTAGTGCAGAAGCGAGGTTGGCTTGAGCTGGGGGATCTTCGCAGGTGCGAAAGGAATTCTGCAAGTGCGGACTCGCACCTGCGCGTGGTGAATCGCAGAAGCCGGAATGAATTGGGAAGGCTGGTCCACAGAAACGGACGCTTTTGTACAGAAGCGAGATTGAGACCGCATAAGTGGTTGGTCGGCAAAAGTGAACTCCGCAGAAGGAGATGATAGAACGTAGAAGCAATGTCGCAGAAGCGGCTAAGTGTTCGCAGAACTGAGCAGAACGTAAAAAAATAAGGGTTAGCGATTTTTCTTCATTTTGGTCACTTCAAGCTCGGTCTAAGGCGAGTTTTGAGAGGGTTTTTGAGGAGATTCTTGAGGTAAGTCACTTCTGCTAATTTTTATTCAATAATCTTGTTTCCCCATTGAACTTCCCACCTAGATTGTGTGGTTTTGAGGTAAAATTTGGGAGTTTGAGGCTAGGGATTTGGAGAGTTTGGTTTGGGGATTTGTGTGGCAATTTAGTGTTGAATTTTGGTAAATTTGGTATGGTTGGACTCATAGTTGACTTGGATTTCGGTTTTTGTGACTTTTGTCAGATTTCAAGATGTGGGACCGGTGGTGGGCTTTGGGCTGATTTCTTTGACTTTGATTAATAACTTCGTAATTTTTTGTGGAATTGATTCTTGTAGCCCGTATTGATTGTATTGTACTAATTGTGGCTAGATTCAGGGTATTTGGATGCCGATTTGTGAGGCAAAGGTGTATCAAAATAGAGTTTTTGCTTAGATTGAGGTAAGTAACACTTCTAAACATGGCTCTAAGGGTTCGAAACCCCGAACTATGTGTTATATGATTAGTGTGGAGGTGATGCACATGCCAAGTGACGGGTATGTGGGCCTGCACCGTGAGAATTGTGACCTGGTCGATTCCATGGCACTGTATAATGGATTTATCTTGTTGATATTCGTCTTTTCATCATGTGATAATGTAATTGAGTTGTTAATCATGCTAGAGATCATATTTAGGCTATATGATGGTACGTTGGGACCCATAATGGTTGTTTTTTGCTGTTAACTTATTGGTTTCATTGAAATTTCGTACTCACTCGTATTCATTCATTTTATATCATATCACAGTCTCTGTTGTTATTTATCAATACATCATATCGTCATTTTCGGGCTAGTTTCATAACATTGTGAGCCCGTGAGAGAGAGAGAGAGACTAGAGAGATTGATGACTGCGTGAGGCAAAAGGCCTGATTATGAGTGACATTTATGGGATCGGGTTGCACGCCGCAGTGGGCTTTACTGATTTATGATAACGCTTAGGCTGAATGAGTCCCTTCGAAGTTTGCACACACCTCTGGTGAGTGCGGTTGACTTATATTGAAGGATGGATCTTCCCTAGGCGTGAATCTTGTCCGAAACATTTATAACTGGGTATGGATCTTCGCCACGGGCTGGATTGGCCCTACCCAGTACTGAGCGATTGATGGTCAGTTGATGTATATATTCCGGGATGGATTTTCCCTGGGTCGAATAAGCCATATACAATATTGAGTGATTGAGTATTTTGAGAGTGTGAGCACATGAGACTTTCAGCATAGTGCATCACATACAACATGCGCATTGGCATGTAGAACTAGAGAAATTATATTCTTCATATCATTCAGATTTGATCTATCTTACTGCATTGAGTTTTACTATTGAACTTGAAATCATGCCTATATTTCTACACCCTGCACCTCGTGTGTAGATCCAGGTGCTTCCGGTCACGGTGATGTGATGATCCGGTCAGTCGTCTCATGAGTTACCGCTCTATTTTCCCCTATTTTAACTTCTTTACGCTTCGTTATTCGAGTTTTATGTGATCGGGTTGATTAGTTCGAGTTCGGAGAGGATTTGGCAAGAAATGAGACACTTAGTCTCTTTTAAGAAGACTTAAGTTGGAAAAGTCAACCGGATGATGACTTATGTGTTAGAAGGTTCAGAAGTGAGTTCTGATGGTTCGATTAGCTTCGGGAGGTGATCTGTGACTTAGGAGCGCGATCGGAATGGGTTTTGGAGTTGTAGAGAAGATTTAGGCTTAAATTGGCGAAGTTGATATTTTGGTGGTTCCGGTTGATAGGCGAGATTTACATATAGGGGTCGGAATGGAATTCCGAGAGTGACAATAGCTTCGTTGTGTCATTTGGGATGTGTGTGCAAAAATTTAGGTCATTCGGATGAGATTTGATAAACTTTTTGATCGAAAGCATAATTTAAGAGTTCTTGGAGTTCTTAGGCTTGAATCCCCTGTTAAATTAGTAATTTGATATTGTTGTGAGCATCCCGAGGTTTTGAACAAGTTTGAACGATGTCATGGGATGTGTTGGTGCAATTGGTTTGGAATTCTAGGAGTTCCGGGTAGGTTCCGGGATGTTTTAGGCCAAAATCATACCTGTAGCAGGTCCAGAAGGGTTGCAGGCCTCGGAACCCACCCGCCGGACCACACAAAAGGAAGTGTGGCCGCGGTATGTATCCTTTGCCTCGCATTGATGATTTATTTGATCACCTTCAGGGAGTGAGAGTATTCTCCAAGATTGATATTCGTTCCGATTATCACCAGTTGAAGATCAGGGATTCAGATATTCTTAAGACTGCCTTCAAGACCAAATATGGTCTTTATGAGTTCCTTGTGATGTCTTTCAGGCTAACCAATGCCCCAGTAGCATTCATGCATTTTATGAATAACGTGTTGCGGCCTTATCTGGATTCGTTCATTATTGTATTCATTGATGATATTCTGGTGTACTCGCGTAGTCAGGAGGAGCATGCGGAGCATTTGAGAGTTGTGTTGCAGAGATTGAGGGAGGACAAGCTTTATGCAAAATTCTCCAAGTGTGAGTTTTGGCTCAGTTCAGTGGCTTTCTTGGGACACGTGGTGTCCAACGAGGGTATTCAGGTTGATCCAAAGAAGATAGAAGCGATTCAGAGTTGGCCTAGACCGTCCTCAGCCATAGAGATTCATAGCTTTCTTGGGTTGGCAGGCTATTATCGTCGGTTTCTTCAAGGAGTCTCATCTATCGCATCGCCCTTGACCAAGTTGACTCAGAAGGGTGTTTTATTTGTATGGTCGGACGAGTATAAAGAGAGCTTTCAGAAGCTCAAGACAGCTTTGACCACAACTCCAATGTTGGTTTTGCCATCAACTTCAGGTTCATATACCGTGTATTGTGATGCTTCGAGAGTTGGGATTGGTTGTGTATTGATGCAGGAGGTAGAGTTATTGCTTATGCTTCTTGTCAGTTGAAGCCCCATGAGAAGAACTAGCCTGTTCATGATTTGGAGTTGGCTGCCATAGTTCATGCATTGAAGATTTGGAGGCATTATTTGTATGGTGTATCTTGTGAAATATTCACAGATCATCGCAGTCTTCAGCATTTGTTCAAGCAAAAGGAGCTTAATTTGAGGCAGCGGAGATGGTTGGAGTTGCTTAAGGATTATGATATCACCATATTGTATCATCCGGGAAAGGACAATGTGGTGGCCGATACGTTGAGCCGAAAGGCATTGAGTATGGGGAGTTTGGCATATATTCCAGTTAGGGAGAGACCTCTTGTAGTTGATGTTCAGGCCTTGTCCAATCGGTTCGTGAGGTTGGATATTTTGGAGTCTAGTCGGGTGTTGGCATGTGTGGTTTCTTGGTCTTCCTTATATTATCGCATCAGAGAGCGCCAGTATGATGATTTGCATTTGCTTGTCCTAAAGGATAGGGTTCAGCATGATGATGCCAGAGATATGACCATCGGTGACGATGGTGTGTTGAGGATGCAGGGCCAGATTTGTGTGCCCAATGTGGATGGGCTTAGAGAGTTGATTCTGGAGGAGGCCCATAGCTCGCAGTATTCTATCCATCCGGGTGCTGCGAAAATGTACCAGGATTTGAGGCAGCACTATTGGTGGAGAATAATGAAGAAAGATATTGTGGGATTTGTAGCTCGGTGTCTCAACTGTCAGCAGGTAAAATATAAGCATCAGAGACCGGGTGGCTTGCTTCAACAGATGGTTATTCCCGAGTGGAAGTGGGAAAGGATCACTATGGACTTTGTGGTTGGACTTCCTCAGACTTTGAAGAAGTTTGATGCTATTTGGGTGATTGTGGATCGGTTGACAAAGTCCGCGCACTTTATCCATGTATGTACTACCTATTCTTCAGAGCGGTTGGCAGGGATTTATATCCGAGAGATTGTTCGGTTGCATGGTGTTCCAGTTTCCATCATCTCAGATAGAGGTACTCAATTTACTTCCCAGTTTTGGAAATCTGTTCAGCGAGAGTTGGGTACTCAGGTGGAGTTGAGCACAACTTTTCATCCTCAGACGGACGGATAGTCCGAGCGTATGATTCAGATACTGGAGGACATGTTGTGTGCTTGTGTTATTGACTTTGGAGGTTCATGAGATGAGTTTCTACCGCTTGCAGAGTTTGCTTACAACAACAGCTACCAGTCGAGTATTCAGATGGCTCCGTATGAGGCTTTGTACGGGAGGCGGTGTAGATCTCCAGTTGGTTGGTTCGAGCCCGGCGAGACTAGACTATTGGGGACAGATTTGGTTCAGGATGCCTTAGAGAAGGTGAAGGTGATTCAGGAGAGGCTTCATACAGCGCAGTCGCGTCAGAAGAGTTATGCGGACCGGAAGGTTCGAGATGTGTCCTACATGGTCGGTGAGAAGGTCTTGCTGAAGGTTTCGCCCATGAAGGGTGTTATGAGGTTTGGGAAGAAAAGGAAGTTGAGTCCGCGATTCATTGGGCCTTTTGAGGTACTTCGGAGGATTGGAGAGGTGGCTTATGAGCTTGCTTTGCCACCCAACTTGTCTATCGTGCATCCAGTATTTCATGTTTCTATGCTCCGGAAGTATATTGGGGATCCGTCTCATGTTTTGGACTTCAGCACGGTTCAGTTGGATGATGATTTGACCTATGATGTGGAGCCAGTAGCAATTTTGGGTCGTCAGGTTCGAAAGTTGAGGTCAAAGGATATAGCTTCAGTGAAAGTGTAGTGGAGAGGTCGGCCCGTGGAGGAGGCTACCTGGGAGATCGAGCAGGAGATGCGGAGCAGGCATCCTCACCTGTTTGAGGCTTCAGGTATGTTTCTTGACTCATTCGAGGACGAACGTTTATTTATGTTGGGGAGGATGTGACGACCCATCCAGTCGTCTCATGAGTTACTGCTCCGTTTTCCCCTATTTTAGCTTCTTTATGCTTCGTTATTTGTGTTTTATGTGATCAGGTTGATTAGTTCGAGTTCAGAGAGGATTTGGTAAGAAATAAGACACTTAGTCTCTTTTAAGAAGGATTAAGTTAGAAAAGTCAACCGGATGATGACTTATGTGGTAAAAGGTTCGGAAGTGAGTTCCGATGGTTCGGTTTGCTTCGGGAGGTGATTTGTGACTTAGAAGCGCATCAGAATGGGTTTTGGAGTTGTAGAGAAGATTTAGGCTTAAATTGGCGAAGTTGATATTTTGGCGGTTCCGGTTGATAGGCGAGATTTTCATATAAGGGTCGGAATAGAATTTCGAGAGTTATAGTAGCTTCGCTGTATCATTTTGGATGTGTGTGCAAAATTTTAGGTCATTCGGACAAGATTTGATAGACTTTTTGATCGAAAGCATAATTTAAGAGTTCTTGGAGTTCTTAAGCTTGAATCCCCGGTTAAATTAGTGATTTGATGCTGTTGTGAGCGTCCCAAGGTTTTGAACAAGTTTGAACGATGTCATGGGATGTGTTGGTGCAATTAGTTTGGAATTCCAGGAGTTCCGGGTAGGTTCCGGGATGTTTTAGGCCAAAATCATAGCTGTAGCAGGTCCAGAAGGGTTGCAGGCCTCGGAACCCACTCGCACGGACCGCACAAAAGGAAGTGCGGCCGCGGTATGTGCTGTGCGGACTGCACAAAATGAAGTGCTGCCGCGATAATTTTGTGCAGGCCGCGGTGGTTTTGTGCGGACCGCGGTGCTTTTACGCGGACCGCGGTGGTTCTGTGCGGACCGCGGAGGCTGAAATCTGAGGGGTACTCTATAAATACGAGGTTTTGGATTTTATTTAATATTTTGACCTAGAGAGCTTGGATTTTGGCGATTTTTCGAAAGTTTTTCAAGAAATTCATCGGGGTAAGTGATTCTAACTGAAATTTTGCTAGAGCACATGAATCTATCATAGAATTCATCATTTAATTCATGATTTGGGATGGAATTTGGGATGGAATTTGGGAAGAAAATTGTGAAACCTTTTAAAAATATAAAATGATGATTTGAAGGACCAAATGACATCGGAATTGGATAATTTTTGTATGGTTAGACTCGTGAGGGTATGAGGATTCTGAAAATGTAAATTTTACCCGATTTCGAGACATGGGCCCGGGGCTTAAGTTTTGCTAATTTCTTGATTTTTGATATTTTCGAATGTTTTTGCTTGGGCTTTGTTCCCTTAGCATATTGTGATATATTCGTTCTGATTTTGGATAGATTCGACGCGCGTGGAGGCCAATTCGAAGGGCAAAGACATCACGAGCTAGAGAATTAGCCAGTTCGAGATGAGTAATGAATGTAAATGATGTCCTGAGGGTTTGAAACTCCGGATTTGCACATCGTAATGCTATATTGAGGTGAGACACGCGCTTGATGATGAGCGTGAGGTCGTTTACTACTGGGGATTGTGACTTGGTCCATCCCGAGTGATGTTTTTACTGCGTATTTTGGTTGAAACTTATTTGTTCTCATCATTGTTTGAACTGACTGCCATATTTGGGCTTCGTGCCAATTATTTGAACCCTCCGGGGAGTTTTATCACTATTTCCTTACTGTTTTGACTTACTACTTGAACTCAGTCATACCGTTTTCCACTGTTTTACAACTCAGCCACTTTTTACTCGGTTTTGAAACTAAAATGATATATTAAATGGTGTTTTGAGCTGAGAACTACTGTTTTACTAATGCCCGAGGGGCTTATATGATTTCTGAACTGAGTACGGCCAAGGGATAAATGTGAGGATACTATGGGATCGGGCTGCGCGCCGCCGCAGTGTTATACTGATATTGATATGAGGCCGAGAGCTTAGATTTGATGCCATGAGATGACTTGATATTGCGCTTGGGCTGTAAGGGGCCCCTCCCAGAGTCTGCACACCCCCAGTGAGCGCCGTCGATGATAAATGTATGGATCGGGCTGCACACCGCAGCGGGTACTATAGGGTACCGTTCTATGTGTTGATTTTCTTTATATGTCTGTCACTTAACTGCTTATTTGTTGTAGCATTTCCATATTTCGTTTCCATTGGTTTATTGTTTTCATATTACTTGTTTAAAATGTCGCATTATAGATTACTCTGTGTTTCTCCGTGATTTCTTATTCTCAGTCATTATTTATGTTTATTACTCACTGGGTCGGAGTACTCACATTACTCCGTGTACCTTGCATGCAGATCCAGGTGCATCTGAGGCTGAGTGAGGATTTTCAGTGGAGCAGCGCATATCCGGGAGCATCGAGGTAGCTGCATGGCGTCCGCAGCCCTGATCTCTCCTTTCTATCCTTTTGTTTTATCTGCATTCCCTAGATTGATATGTATTAGGGTGATAAACTGGTATTAGAGGCTCAGACTTGTGACACCGGATCTATATGGGCTATGTAGTAGTAGTATTATCATTTGAAATTCCGCCTATTTAACTCTGGTTTCAGACTTTTAATATGGTGTTTTGGTAATTTAACTGTGTTAGCTAATAATGAACTATATAAGAAATGGATTGAGGTTGTTAATTGGTCAGGCTTGCCTAACAGTGTGTTGGGCGCCATCACGACCGGGGTTGGGGTCGTGACAGGTGACTGTTGAGTTGTGGAGTTAGGATCTTTGGAGATTATCGAGGTAGTTGCATGGCGTTCGCAGACCTTGAGTCTCCTTCGTTATCTTCATTTATGTTTCAGTTCTTATTCTCTAGACGTTGTATTAGACTATATCCCTGTGTAGATGCTCATGTACTCATTGACACCTCTGTTTTGGGAGAGA